>NC_137870.1:48494794-48879794 GCF_963924005.1 Protomyctophum bolini
ATAGACGGTTGTATACTGAATTCAAGGGAAGGTTTGTTTTAGGGGCAGTCTGATATACTACATCTGCATAATCAAGAATTGGTAGTATGAGTTGTTGCACTAGTTTCTTTCTTACTGCACTAGTTTCTTTCTTACTGTAAAAGTAAAACAGTTTCTGTTACGATATAGAACACCAGTGCTGAAGTTGATTTTCCGGAATATGTTATCTATATGACATTTATATGATAGATTTGAGTCGAGCCAGAGACCAAGATATTTGAATTGTTCAACTATATGCAGTTGTGTACCATCGAGACAGGAGATATTGAATGATTGATTGTTAGTTTGTGTTTTAATATTTTGCTTAGTCCCGAAGAGCATAGTGTTTGTTTTGGTTTTGTTGATAAGTAATTTATTCACTATAAGCCATGATTCTAGATGATTAAAATGTAATTGCAATGTCGACTGGGTTTGTGAAAGGTTAGTTTGTGAAGTGTAGTTTGACGTTGTTTAATACAATCAATGGGCTGTCAATAGGAAATTGCACCTTGTTAGCACCTTGCTGGCAAGATGGCAGCGGAGTGCATGAGGTCAATAGGAGTTGACAGTGACAGGAACGTACCAAAAATATGTCAACTAACTAACGGTCAAGCAAAAATACTAATCATAATCCCAATTTTCCATCGGCTGAGACTGTATCATAATTACCATCAGTCCTATCAGGTGTGGTGCATGTCATGGCTTACATCTTTTCCTTTCCTTTCCTTTCCTTTCCTTTCCTTTCCTTTCCTTTCCTTTCCTTTCCTTTCAGGAATAAGGTCTTAGGGAGCTGGGGTTGGACCATGTCCGTGGCTGCAGCATTGTCTGCTTTTGGTTGTCTGAACGGGAAATTCTTCAGTGGTGGACGTGTGTGCTTTGTTGCTGCAAGGGAAGGACACATGGTGAGAGGGAAGCCCTGTCTGTGTTTTAAGCATTATGTCATGCTCTAGCTATTGAAAAATAGCAGATTTTTGAAATATCGTGAAAATGTGGCGCAAATCTTTGAATATATTATATTCTTTCAGAGCGAACGTTTTTAACTCAAATATTTGCTTCTGGGGGGGTCCCTGGAACAACATATTTTCAGATGGGGGTTGGCGGCCAATTACATATAATTTTGAGGGTCCTTGACATGAAAATGTTTAAGAACGACTGACATATATCTTGGGTTTTTCAAGAAAACTGTCAGGATTTAGAAGACATTTCTAGAATCGTCCACAGGTCTAAATGGGTTAAACACACGAACCCTATAGCAGCGGTTTCCAAACCTTTTCATGTCAAGGACCCCTAAAATAATACTCATTATAACCTTGAAAATATATGCCAAGGACCACCATAAGACGATATTTTTACGGCTCTAGGGCCCCCGGTTTGACCTGAATTAGGCTAGGGACCCCCCATTTTATTGCATTTCTATCTCTGGGACCCCAATACATATTGTATAATCATACTTAAGAGTGTACAAATGGAACCAGAGAATCTAGGTTGTATTGTCAAGAGGAAGGCGTGAGACATGAGACTGAACAATACAAATTCATTTACGGCTGTTATCAAAGCAAACCTGGGCTTCCATAACACCTCAACATTGAGATAAGATTTTTTGATTTTCATGAGCTGTACGCCATAATCATCAAGATTGAAACAAAAAAAGGTTTTAAATACTTCACTTTATGCACAATGAATTGAGAATAATATGAAAGTTTCACTTTTTGCACTTTATGCACAATGAATTGAGAATAATATGAAAGTTTCACTTTTTGAACTATATTACAGAAGCAAATTAACTTTTACAAAATATTCTAATTCAGTGAGATGGAGCTAGTATAGTAGCTTAATGACTAGTGTTACAATGTTATTGTCTTTTTTTGTGTCCAATGCATTTGGATTTTCTTCGCAAAGTTAACATATCTATAACTAAATGCATTTGAAATTAAATAAAGATTTTACTTTTCAGGATTCCAATTTTAAAAAAATGGCAAAATATTATTCAGGATTTCAATTCAAATATAGCTAAAGTAGCTGATCTACAAGCTCAAAATTGAGCTTGTAGATCGGCTTTTTTAAATATTTAGTAATATGCAATGTGGCTCTCTGGAGTGAGTGTGGAAACATAGTGGCCCTCTCCATCGACACACACGCACGCACGCACACAGGCAGGCACACACACACACACACACACACACACACACACACACACACACACACACACACACACACACCACAGGGTCAGCCCTTGCACAACACTGAAAACGAAGTTTACACCTATATCTTCACCTATCCTTTAGCTCTGGAAATTCAATAATAATCCATCCTATAGTTATAGTGTATAATTATTTTAGTTCAATATGCAATACACAGAAACTGACAGTGTTATAACACTTTCTATACTTTATATTGATATTTATTGTGACCTTGCAATGTTTTACCCAAAAACCTATAACAATCATGTGTTCTCGATTTTGACAATGCATTGTGGGTATAGGGTGAGAGGGAGACCTGCACACTGTCACTTGCTGGTTCAAGAGCTTTTGATTTAATGTCCAAAATGCAACGTTTCGGTCCTTCGACCTTCTTCAGGCATCTGGTCATTTTGGACATTAAATAAAAAGCTCTTGAACCAGCAAGTGACAGTGTGCTGGTCTCCCTCTCTCTACATGTCTGCAGTCTGCTGCTTTGTCGCAAACTCACCTGTTGTCAATATAGTAAGTCAAGTGCGAAGGTCTTCCCTTCAAAAGAATTGTGGGTACAGTAGGGTAAAAGAAAAAGTGTTTGTAGCCATCATTGAGTCATGTATAAACATCTATCAGCTACATATTCTTAAACTTTGCTAACTAACCTAATATTCCCACCACTAATTTAGCATCATGATCATAATGAATTATACTGTCTTTCCTCATAGCCAGGTATATTGTCCATGGCCCATGTCCATAGACTGACCCCTTCTCCAGCCTTGATCTTCACAACAACTATTTCACTTCTAGTACTGATTCCTGGGGACTTCCAGAGTATCGTCAACTACTTAGGGTAAGGATAAGCAATCTGTCATCTATCCCACGGATAAATGCTGCTATACCATTCTGTCCGTTTACTTCACACTATTGAAAGTTCATGAATTTTGTGCACAGGCAAAGTTGGAAAGGTGACACGTAGGCCTACTGTATATTGACTATAGGCCTATATGCAGTATGTATAGGCTGCATTCTACAATTTATTGTAATGTAAAGCGATGTTGAACTTTAGTATAGAATATTGGGTTGTATAGCTAGGCCTGAGGCCGATCCTAAAAACGCCTCTAAATCCTGACCTAAGTTTTCTGAAAAACTTAAAATATTTATATAGCAGCATATTTCTTTTTACATTTTTGAATACTGTACATACTGTACAGAACCCCAAAATGGGTTCCCGGCCTGGGGGGGGGGGGGGGTAAAACACCAAAAGGGGTTCCCGCCCAGAATGGGTTAAGTGTAAGTAAGTCAGTATAGCTTTATGGATTGGGTATGACTCATACAAGTCACAATACTGTCAATCATCTTGATCTGTTATGTCTGTCTGTGCTCTGTGATTGAAAAGCCAGGTCTCAAAATCACACTTTTAAATGCAACAAAGCGGATTCTGTCAATAACCAGTCTTGGTATACTTAATATGAGCAACAACAGGCGGCTAAAGGAAGAGGCCAAGGACAGGTTTTATTATTGTAGGATCTGTTTTGTTTGCATTCCTGTGATTTTAACGACATGAACCCTAGAATCCATACACTGGACGAGCAAACATTGTGCATTATATGTGTTTTGTGAGCTTGTAGACGGAATTTAGCACAAGGGGGAATGGAGGGGGCCTAGTACAGACTCCTGGGGGAATTAAGTAGCCTATACTGTGTATGTGGTTAAGACCACATAATTATACACAGTATGCCGTCACTAATTCTGGATTCCTTAATCACAGAGCAGAGAAGCAACAGCATAATATAAAATATATATTAATATAGTGACTTCTATAATACCCATTACTCAGGCAGGTAAACAACCGAAGGATCAACCAAATGTCAATGTCGCTTTAATGGTATCACGCCTCTCGCTGACCACCAGAGGGCAGCGATGGACTGATAATTATCATGATCTTTTCTGCCAGTAGGCTATTTGATGTCTTCCTATTGTAGAGTCACCTTGTTTCGATAGCATCAGTGAGCTGGATGCAATCCTACCTGGAGGGGAGAGAAAGGATGGTGGAGGTGAATAGAACACTGCCCCCCCCCCCCTCCCAGTGAGCTGTGGCGTTCCACAAGGAAGCATACTAGGGTCTTTACTGTTCCTAATATGTAAACGACTTCAGCTTGTGACTGTTCGCAGATGACTCGGCACTGCTAGTCTCGGACAGGAACAAACCGCAGGTTGAAAAGGCCCTCAGCTCTGAACTCGGTAGAATCTGCACCTGGCTCGCTGATAACAAACTATCTTTACACCTGGGAAAAACTGAATCCATTCTCTTTGGATCTAATAGTAATCTCAGCAAGGTAAATGGCTTCTTGGTTAGAGTGGGTGACAATGGCTACGTTTACATGAGCAGTTAAATCCCCTTTTCATTCCGAATAGAAGTTCAATCCTATTAAACGTTGTTATGTAAACACCTACAAAAACTTACATCCGAATGAAAACGCTCGATGCGATCTAAAAACCATTCCGATGTCACTGGCCGGATTACTCCGATGTTCAATGCATTGAAAGAAAATTTGACTCATGTATACACTGCTTCGGATGTAAATTCATTCTGGTCTTTCTGAGCATGCTCCAAGGCGCTCATATCCAAGGCGCGCCGTCGGGGCCGAGGAGTTTGCACATAGAGCGCGTTATTTCGTTCCTTTTTTCAGATCCGAAATCCACAAAAAAAACGTGGAGCAGCAGCAGATGAGATACCCCTGATCTGTGTGTGTGTGTGTGTGTGTGTGTCACAGTGTGTGTGTGTGTGTGTGTGTGTGTGTGTGTGTGTGTGTGTGTGTGTTCAACGGTCTCTCTCTCTCTCTCAAAAATAACGAGCGACCCGATACAATAATAATCATCAGTGTTGCGTTGCGTGCCCTGGCCGTGCTGTAGATACAAAGTAGTAGTACAAATAAAAACGAGATGATCACCTTCCCAGCGGAGAAGCGGAGCCGCAGCGGGTGGGGAAAAAAAGACGGTAAACACTAAACATATATGCCCGCGCCGCCCCTATCCAACCAGCAGCCTCAAAGCTACTGCGGAATGAAATAATGGGATTTCAAAGTATCGTCTTTCGTCTGTAATATGTTTGTATTGTTGAGACAGTCACAATGAATGAACTGCCTATATTTTATGTGTCCAACAGATGGCGTAGTTTCACGTGAATTAACATGTATCATGTCTTCTATCACTTCTCCATATAAACACTCATTCGGAATGACCATTTCCCATGTAAACTCGCGGCAAAAAACATTACATCGGATGTATTTTATTCGGAAGTATTTATTCGGAATGATCACCCTTCATGTAAACGTAGCCAATGTTATCACACGTAAAGATGAAATTACCTACCTAGGTTCCATCCTGGAGGCTAATCTTTCCGGTGATAATATGGCCACCAACGTAATCAAAAAAGTCAACCAAAGAACAAGATTCCTTTACAGAATCTCCCAACTGGTCAACAAAAACACCTTGAAGACCTTAACAGGAGCCCTCGTACAAGGTTTCTTTGACTATGCATGCACCTCCTGGTACCACAGCACCTCAAAGGCCCTTCAAATTAGGCTCCAGACTTCCCAAAACAAACTGGTCAGGCTCCTACTTGGCCTCACCCCCGAACGCACCTCACCCCTGCTCACTTTGACAGGCTGGAATGGCTTAAGATTTATATGTGTGCGCATCCTGGCGCTTATTCACTATTTCAGGAATAAATAGCCTTAATTGCCTTGCACATGTTACCAATACATACACATTGGCCTCGGTTACATGCACAAAATGATGAATTGTCTATTCTGTAGACCGTACGGCTCTGTTCGGAGTTCCAGTGATCCAGCTGTGTGACACTCTATTGTTCCACCACTTTTGCTTTGGCAATGTAAACGTATGTTTTCCCATGCCAATAAAGCCCTTTGAATTGATAAACGTCATTAGTGATCGCGGAATGTGCCGTCGCTTTGAAATGACAGCGTAGTACATTCCGATTCTAGAGGAAAATTCGACCACCACTCTGTCCTCGCATCGAATCCTCTCCTCCTCCTCTCCTCCTCGCTGGGGGCGGAGCCGAGGAGCGAGTGGAGGACGCGAGGAGAGTGAGCGAGTGTGAAAGTTGGGATTGGAATTGGAATTTAGCTTTAGGGTCGACGACAGAGTACAGCATCTTGCAGTGGGTCTGGTCCACAAGATTCGATACACCACCAAGATACCCATGTACCTGTCCAGATACTTCCTTAATGTTAACGAAGTCCACACCCACAACACCAGAGGGAGTGCAACGAACCATGTACAGCCCAGATTCGGTACAAACAAGGGACTAAATTATTTTCGCTCCTATGCCACCAAAATGTGGAACGCCCTACCAACAGTGATTAAGACATGCGAATCCCTTGACTCCTTCAAAACCGCTCTCAAAGGGCTCTACGGACGGCTGCAATTCGAAACTGGCCCCCGTAAAATCTGAATCCCCCCTCCCCCAACGCCCCCCCTTTCCCCTCACTGTATATGTTTATTTTCCCTTTTTACCTCCTTTATGATGAATTCCTGTTCTGTTCTTTGTCTATATAGAAGTGTCTATTTGTACATCTCTATATGTTTTGATGAATTGAACATGGTGGACCCTCTTGAATATTTCAATCAATTAATCAATGTTCACACTTGTATAACTAGGTTCTTCTTTGTTACCCTGTGTGCCCCTGTGGAAATTTGACACGACACAAAAATGTGTACAAAGATATCTTGTTTGTCTTCGTTGTCAGGTTCAGTCGCTGGTTTTTCTACGCAATCACTATATCTGGACTCCTCTATCTCAAGATCAAGAAACCAGAGCTCCCCAGACCATACAGGGTGAGTTTAATCTTAATCTGTTTCATCCGTGCCCATAAAAAATAATGAGCTCAGAAAGCAGTGTGACTGCTTGAGAAACGGAGTTATTAGTGTCCTTGAACAAGACAACCCCTAACTGCTCACATTGGTGCCTTGCATGCTTTCCTCCACCGCTGGTGTAGTGTGAGTGAATGGATTATTAGTTTAGATAAAGGCGATATATATACAAATTAACCATTTTACTTTATACTCCACAAGGCAGGAGTTGCTTATAAATAGCACACATTACCAGGGTTGTATAGTGCTACTTTTAGAAGTGGGGGGGATGCCCCATAAGGCACGTGTGTGCTCACATACGTGCATTTGCGTTTGCGACACAAACTATAAAACATATGCAGAGGTGTATAGCCTATTTACAAACACGGGTTTACAATGCTTAATCGTATCCAATAAAGTCAAAAAACATATTTTTTACCCCCAAACATTTTAGGAGTGAGAGAAGTAGGGGGATGCCGCTCCAAAGTGCAACTCCAAAGCAAACTCCACATTGCCCCAACATTTTATTTACCTGCCATAGTGTCCCTTACCCCTGTGTCGGATCGGTGGTTGGACTGGCATATTCACTGATACCGATATGACCCGATATGACAAATAAGGGCCGATCTGATACTTTTCCCGATACGATACAGTATCGGGACATCTCTAATTACAGACCTGTGTGTTATACATACGTTTCGATATTTCTCTTCACAGGTGCCAATTTTACTCCCCATACTGGTCATCGTCGCTGCGGTTTTCCTCGTTCTGGCGCCCATCATAGACGACCCCCAGATTGAATACTTCTATGTGACTGCATTCATGATGAGTGGAGTATTGGTCTATGTGCCTTGTATCCATTACAAGCTGTGTCCCGGTGTGTTGGAGAAGCTCACCGTATTCATGCAGATTTTATTGGAGGTCGTGCCAGCAGACAAAAACCTTTGATTTTATAGGATAAGATACATTGTTGCTGTCGGGCAGAAACCTTGTATCTCCATTATTCTATGTCGTTTTTTTTGTTTTTTTTGTGCCCATGTAGCTCTGTGTGTTTGTGTGAATCATATAGCGATGATTTGATTGGCTATATGCAACCCCCCATAGCGATGACTTGATTGGCTGAGCAAAGTGCATATTGAGGATGAAAAGTGATTACGGTAAATTGGAAGACAGAAAAGTGAAGAGACAAATTGCGATTGGCCGGAATGAGATGATGTATGATGATAAGAGCGCCCCTCACTTCAGACACGTGTGATTTTCTTTTTCTCATAGTCACACAAAAACAGCAACTTGTTGTGTCATGATTGTGAAAATGACACTGAGATAGTGATGATCTGTGCAAGAAGTACAGTATAGGCTATATAAAGATATCCCACAAATCTATCTAGATAAAAATCTGATACTTTGGCTTATAAATGTATTTATCTCAAAGCTCAAATCAACCTGTATGATTAATTTACAGGCGGATAAACAATAACATAAACAATAACATCATATAGATAGATTTACAATGAATTACACTCGTATATGGATAACCCATTTGGCTGGCCAATAGACTATTGGACAGCCAAATGGGTTATCCGTATAAGAGTCCATACGCCTAGACTGAGTGGCAAAACATTAATGCCTCATTCACACGTACCAAACACCAATCAAGCAATGTTTGGTCGTTTTTTAGTTTTTTTGGGCCATTTTCATTTCCTCTAGAGTCACACATGTGTAATTGTGTTTCATTTTCTGTTTATCATAACCTCATTTCATACTCAATATTCCCACATGTCAGTCAATGGTCATTATCAAACACTGTTTGCTAACTATGCCGGCTAAAGTTAGCAATCAGTTGATCTTGGCTTGTTCTACAGTTTTATATACATATATTCATTCATTTCATTTCATAATTTGGACAGAGACAATTGGTGGGTCAAACATACTTTATTCCTTTCAAAGTCAAACAGTTTTAAGTTATCATTACTATGTTGTCAAACACCCACTATTCACACCATCCTCATTTCCTGGTCAAAGTTAAACAAAAGAGTCACCACTGAATCCACTGCTCCTTTTATAGGTGGAGGATTCAAATTGGGTTGCACCATGTTGCAGGGGTGCATGTGTCTGGCAATACATATTATTTGATATGATTACAACGAGAAGGGTTGTTTAAGACCAGGTTTGTTGATTACTTTGGTATTGACAAATATACTGGAAATGTTGGGAAATGTTTTCTGTGTTGCATGTTCACTAGATTTAGTGAATGCTTTGGGGAAACCTGTCTGATGGTATGGGCCAATAGTCAGAGGCCTGGGCTGCGTCCGAATTCATTCCCTATGCCCCATATAGTGCACTACTTTGGGGTTCCGCCATTTTGTTATAGTGTCCGAATGTGTAGTGAGCACCCTAACGTAGTGGACTGAAGTATCCCACAATGCACCGGGAATTGTAGGGAGCATCCGATGGTCACTACAAAAACACAACCGCTGCGTCCGAATTGCTAGGGTTGTTCCCTACTCCCTACTCCCCATGCGGGGATCCAGACTCAGTGGACTATAATAGTGAGGATTTCGGACAGTACTTCCTATATGGGGAGCACCGAAGTCTGACGTCAATATCGGTAGAGGGCGCAATAACGCCACGGTTCCATGTGCTTTTTAAATAATAATAAACAAATCATCCACATCTACAAGAAAACAGCCACAACGCGAATGTTATCATTGTTACTCCTGCTGAATTAGTTAGATTTTAGCTAGAAACAGACTGTATCAAATATAAGTGACCAATTCATGGATTGAATATTATGTTTTTAATTCATGGATGAATGAATGAATGCATAATAAATATTGTTGTTACACAATTATTTTAAAACCGTGCAGTGTGTGCTATATTATACTATATTAGTAAATAAATGAACATAATATGTTCATTTATGCCTGAAGAAGGCCGAAACGTTGCTACGACTCTTAAAATAAACTTCTTATGTAAGATGTTCTCCAAACTGAGTTAAAAAATAAAAAAGCAATGCCTCAATTCCATTATCTAGTCATGCGCAGGGGTTGAGAAATTCTCTTCAATATATAACCAAATTTACCATGAGAATACTCGGTTTGACATTTATGACAGAAATGTTCTTTATTATTATTTTCAGATTTTTCTCGCATGTTTAGTGGTGCAAAAAGGCAAAAACATTTTGTATTAGAAGAAAACTTGCCTGCAGACAAGAGGAGATGGAAATAGCAGGGATTTCTCAGGCTGCATGTGGAGCTCACATGCCCACAGAGGATGACCATGACCAGTGTGTGTCCTGCGGGGGCCCTGGTATGAGGACCCCGCCCCCGGTACGAATGGTCTCATCCTTCCAGCTGAAGCTGGAGGGGCCATGGGGGCCTGTTTTTAGAGTCGTTTCCACTGACAGACTAAAATGTCCCATAAAAATGTAATTTTTATGTGAACGTGGATGCTATTTGTATACAGCTGTGACTCTGTCTCCAAGACATTTATTTCTCAAGGGAGACAAACAAAGACTACCTTGAACCTTGTCCCAGGTTGGCAGAGCTGGGCGAGCTAAGCTCAGGCTATAGCTCCACCTCTTTCCTGCCCTGCCTGGTATGGACAGGTCTGTAAAGAAGGATTTAGTGAAAGTTTTCGGCGAGACTACTTACGAGTGTCAGCAGCCTATTAATGCACTACAGTGTGCAGTTTAGGGAGCGAGCGTTGACTCGCCCTCTCGGGTTAGCTGTTGTCTCGTTTGTAGGTGAGACTAACACAATTCCTTGGGGTCAGACGGCCATTAGAGCACACTATACAGGGTATGGTTTATTGAATGGATCCCCATTAGCTGATGCCAAAGCGACAGCTAATCTCCCTGGGGTCCATATGAAATAGACATACAAAGAGTACATGAATACATGTATTGTGGGTGTTGCGCCAGCTTACACCCCGGTGATGTAGTTCGGTATTGTGGATCTGGGTTCAGTGACACAAACAGAACGTGCTGGGTCAGTCGAAGGTTTCCCTTTATGTTGGGCAGTCATCATAGCGCACTATACTGTCGTATTTCTGGCGGGGTGTCAGCTCACGCGACAGTGGTGTAGTTCTGTCACAGACAGGACATGCTGTGTCTGTCCGACGTTTGGTAACATAGACATGACATGCTGGGTCTGCCAGGAAGTATGCCTGAATCTCAGCCATTATCACACTATAGGGCGTATTGCTGACGAGGTCAGCTCATGCGTCCGTGGTGTAGTTTCACGGTGGAGCCGGGCTCAGTGACACAGCAGAGCGTGCTGTGGCTGTCGGGCAGAGCACACGATACAGTGTACAGTGTGTCACGGCGAGCCGTTTATGCACCTAGGTGTGACTCTGCGGGGTAGAATCCGGTTACCGGTCTGAAACCACAGAGAAAGCTCTTCTCATCCAGAGAAGTCACGAAGTCATGGCTATTTAGGCGCAGCTAGCCAACAACAACAGCAACAAGACTGAGTGCCGAATCTGCCTCGCGGAGGAAGCCTCAGACTTGTCCGTGCGTCCGCTCCCTGGTGAAACCTGCTCGTCGGGGGAAACCTTGAGACGGCGTTCGGTCCGTGCGTCCGCTCCCTGGTGAAACCTGCTCGTCGGGGGAAACCTTGAGACGGCGCTCGGTGCGGCCAAAGGGTCCCAAGTGCGAAGCCGACCTCGTTGGTGGAGCCTGGGTTCCCTGGCTGCAGAAGCGCTGTGAGACCCCGAGCGAAACCGACCTCGTCGGTGAACCTCCTGGTTGATCATCGCGGCTGTACACCGCGGCGGCGGTCGGCGGGGTAGAACCCAGAGGAGCTGACCCAGTCGGCGTACTCTGAGGCCATCTACGTTCGCTGATCGTTGCCGCCGCGGTCCGGGCCAGACCACACGGCAGAGAGCGTAAACAAACAATTCCAGGGCCAACCGGCGGGGTATGGCTAGAGGTGCTCAGCACACCGAGCCCACTCCTCAGTCCTGACAGCTCAGGGTACCCAGCCCCCACATGCTGTCTCTCGAGACAGTGGCGGTCAATTCAGGTGGACCCCTGAGTAGGTTCCACCATGTCATGGGTTGTAGCTCTCTCGAGGTCGTCCTCAGACGAGCCCTCCATTGTCGGTTCCGGTGATCCTGGATCTCCATCTGGCCAGTTTGTTGGTACTTTGCGCTCCTGCGTCGTTCTTGAGTACATCCACGGATGTTGGCGTGGGACGTCCTCGTGACCGGTGCCCGTTTGTTGGATCCCACAGCACTAGTTTGCTGGCTGGCATCTCTTGGCAGTGAGCCAGCTGGTGCCTCCGCCCCTTAGGGCTGAGGGAGACCACGGTGTACCGGGTGCTCGCACATTAGGTCGGCAGCCCCCCCACGGGAGGTGGTACTGTCTGCCTTGCGGCATGAGCCAATTAAGCGTGGACACTTGGGTGGCTTCTCGCAGGACAGCATTCTTGTTGTTAGCAGTGTCAGCCACAAGAATGTCCCTATCAGTGCATGAAGGAGGCTGCCGCTTCCTACATGGCAATGGTTAGGTGGTGCTGGCACCAATCCCTGCACTCTATACCATACGGCCTGATCAGAGAGTGCTCGGGTAGACCATGGTCGAAGGGTGGACTGTCCCACCGGATCACAGGGGTGATCCAACAGGGACAAGCAGGCAGGAGTGCCAGGGTCGCCTGGAAGGCGGGCACACTCTGCCCATGGGACAACAGCCCCCTGGTTGCTGTAGAATGGTGTATCTCTGACAGAGATCTACACAGCAGTGACATGGGCGACTCTGTCTACATTCACCCTGTCCTACCGATGGAACGTGGTGGCATCCGCTCCCCCTGTGGGAGTCGCTCCTGCGTGCTACTCAGCGGTAGGGTCACCAGCACCTTGACCGGTCAGGTCGGCCGGGCATCTGACGGGCTGGCTTGAGCAGCCCTTCACCCCGGTGGTCACTGGCCTAGCATCATGCTGGGCCAGCTGAGCCTAGGTGGCGTCTTGCGCCTAGGCCGCGAGTATTACTTACTTGGTATGAATACTGAAGTTTTGGAGCGTTTTGGCAAGCGCCTGTGACTCATGGCGCTCACCACTTATAGGCTCGGATGGAATTCAGGTTAAACTGCCTCGGGCTGCCGCAGGGGCAGCTGGTCTGCTTATTTCCTCGCGGTGTGTCTTAGAGAGTTCCCGTACATATTGAACAATATGTAGTGGAGAGCCAGTCTCGAACACGATAGAGAACGGAGGGTTACACTCTCTGTAACCCAGGTTCTCTGAGTGGAGAGACTGGCTCTCCACAAAAGAGCCGCTCCGAAATGCGTGTCAATCAAGAATTAATCGAAGTGGCACTGCACAGATGGGGCTTAAATAGCCCGCTGATTGGCATCTGGGCAGGGCCACCATAGAAGATGTGTCTTAAAGAGATATCCATGAACACTGCCCTGTGGGGTCAGTTCCCGTACATATTGAACAATATGTAGTGGAGAGCCAGTCTCTCCACTCAGAGAACCTGGGTTACAGAGAGTGTAACCCTCCGTTCTCCTTGCTTTTCTGCCTTGTGCGTACTGGAGGGCAAGTAAGAGGTTTGGTCTGGGACTGGAAGCACTTGTGTTTGCAGTCCTTTTTTGAATAGCATGTTTATTCTCAATTCTTGTCTGTTATATTCCTATTATGTGATATTCTTGCTGCTTCCTGTGTTTGTGTACCTCGGGTTCCTTGGACAGAAAGAGCGAGATTCCATCTTGCATTACCTCATCATAACTGGGAAGTTTTTGTTTTTTCTTCTTCTGGGGGGTGGGGTTCATCTCTTGACTCTGAATTTGTTGGACGGGTTACGTTAATTTCCTGGACGAGAGGCATGATGGCACCTCTTTGAATCCACTAAACGGATTCAAGTGATCACTCATTGGTGACTACCGGTATTCTACAAATGTTGTTTTCCCATGTCTCATTTGGTGCTAAATCAGAGAAGGTGACAGTGTATATAGTTTGTATTTCAAAGACAGAAAACATCTAAATTATTGGTTTTCTTTTCCTATAGAATTTCCCCCCTTCTTTCTTTTGAATTTGACATGTTTAAGATGAGTGCCTTGGACTAAGTGAAGCATTTTTCCCCCTTTCTTTTCATTCTTTTTTTTTTACCATTTTTTTTGTGAGGTACCCATTTTAGTCCACATTTTAGTCACCAGAAGTAAGTTGTTTATTATTGTTCATGAGGATGTGGGACTGCCAGTTGTTTTTATGCCACACTCCCTTTTCTAACACCACAATGAATCACATAATGTACCTCAGACATATCTGATCCAAAAGAACTGTTCATAGTGTTCAATAAATTGGCTAAAGATAAAAAAAAAAAAAAAAAAAAAAATTCTTGACCCAGCAAGTGGTGGTGTGCGGGTCTCTCCTCCTTCCTTAAAACATTTGCTGTTGATTGATTGATTGATTGAATTGTTCTGCCAATACGCACCTGCTATAAAATTGAACCGGGTGTGCGGAAATCATCCCTCGAACCATTACACCTAAAACTGCTTCGTTACCATATTCGTCTTGCAGATAAGACCATACAGATAAGATCAAGACCATATTATTCCTATATTTTCGCGCCTCTCAGACTCAGACCGAGGTAGCTCGAAGACGTGCGACGGGCAGGAGAGAAGAAAAAGAGCGTCTTTTCATTTTTTATTGTCAACCGTGTTGAGGCTGGACACAAATTACAATGCCACTCAATAGGCCAGTGAATTTGAGCGTGTTTGTCTTTGCAGAAACAAGCCTGAAGCCCAAATTAATAGAACTTTATATTGTATTGCAGTGGAATATTGTTTAGACACATTTCATTTCAGGACACAGACTGTTTTTTATTAACCTTGGACCTTTGTAAATAGTATTGTTTATATTATCATTATTTATGTATTTAATAATTTATATAAATAGTAAAACTTATAGTATGCATTTATTTAAAAAGTAATATTTGTATGAACATTATTTAGGCTATATTTATTTTACCATGTATTCATAATATGGCATGTACATCAGTAGCAATGATTATAGTAATACAGTATTAATAGTTTTATTACATATATAAATATAAATAGCTATAGCATATACAATTCATGTATGAAAGTGTTGATTATTATACTAATTCATGATTATATATCCATTTATTTACAGACTGAACGACCAGCTCAGTACTGTATAGTCAACCACCATGTACCAATTCTGAGGATGTATTTTGATGACCAGAGGGACCTACGCCCTGACTTCAGACTCTCCAGGTGCACCATAGGCCTTCTGATACAAGCCCTCGATGCTCCAGTTGACCTTGGCTGGGCTCATCATTTCCAGGTTCTGGTATTCCTGTTTTGGCTGGCCAGTGCAGCCTCATATCGGTTGGTGTCAAGCATTTGACATCCCACGCTCCACTGTCCACAACATTGTCCATCGCGTGGCAAAACCGTGTCATCTTTCCCCCCCCCCCACCAATAAAATCGCTGCCACTGCACTGGGGTTTGGTACTCGGGCTGGAAACCCAGCATTCAACAGGGCTGTGGGAGCCATCGATGGGTGCCATGTGAGAATTAAGCCCCCTCTTTAAGATGGCCAGTGCTACTTCAACAGAAAACTGTTCCATTCCATCCAGATGCAGGCAGTGTGTGACAGTGAGGCCATCTTCCTGGACATATTTGTTGGGTACTCAGGCTCAGTCCATGATTCTCGCATCTTGAGAAATAGCCCAATGTATGTGCAACAACAATACCCACCTGAAGGCTATTACATCCTAGGGGATGGAGGCTATCCCTGCATGTCTAACCCCATCGCACTGATCACACCCTACAGGGAGCCAGTGAGGAACCCGGTGGAACGGAGGTTCAACAGGCACCATGCAAGGGCCCGTACTGTCGTTGAACGGTCCTTTGGCATGATGAAAAGTAGATGGCGTTCTATATTTTTCAAGGCCCTGGAAGTGCACCACGTTTTCGCTGTGAAGGTCATTGCCTGCTGTGCCATTCTGCACAACATTTGCCTCAGAGATGGCGATACATTTGAGCCTGAGGAAGAGGAAGAGGCGCTGGATGGAAATGAGGGTGGTCAGCATCCACAGGACCAGGAGGATGGGGAACAGCTGCGTGCACACATTGCTGCAGCCCTCTCAGCCGCAGCAAACCCTCCTGAAGCCCTGAATGAACATGATTACCTGTAAACATTGTAGCTGCCATGGGATCTTTCTGGATGAGTGCTCATTTTGACCTCTTAAAATAACCATTTGTAAATATTATTATTTATATAATCATTTATTTATAGTAAAACTTATAGTATCATTTGTATGAACATTATTTAGGCTATATTTGTTTATTTTACTATGTATTTATAATATGGCATCCCGAAGTGGAGTTTATTTATTTTTTCTATTTTTGAGCTAGTCCTACACGTTATTATTTTGTGATAGATCAATATTAACAGTTTTCGGAGTCGTACACAACAATATGTTTACATATTTTTTACACATTTTTACATTTTTAAATACAATTTATATTTGCAGCAAAAGATATACTGAGACACTTTTTTCTGTGAATACTAACTGAATAGCATTAAATACATTTTTACATTTTTAAATACAATTTATATTTGCAGCACAAGATATACTGAGACACTTTTTTTAAATGTAATCTTTGACTAGACTGCACACTGCACAATAGTGTAGTTTTGCTCATTTGATTGATTGATTGATGACAGGAGTCAGGGAAGCACAGTTCAAGGTCTGCTAAAGAGAATTAAAACAAAACAAAACAAAAAGCACCACAGCTTGTTGTTTAGACATTGGGGTGCTCAAAATTGTCATTTTCTTTTTCTTACAGCAATTTGTGGAAGCTTACACCTGTAAACTTGTTTCCCTGCCCTAAATGTTTTATATTGAGGTAAAACAAAGTACCCTATGTGCGCAGCAGCAGGGCGTGTATTGTATTGTAACCTTAGAGTATAATAGATTGTAACACTATGCGTGTATTACACTATTTTAAACTCAACACCGCCCTCTGTTGGTAAATTAACGGCACGTCTGCAGCTTCTTTTTTTACATCGAAATGCAATGTTTTGAGAAGAAAGATGACGTGAAGAAGCCAATGTATCATAACAGATCAAATGATCATACAGTTCAAAGTATATACGTGTTCAAAGTTGTGCATATGACTCTGTTCTGCAGTATTTACAATGATTATTATGACTATGAGCCTAATTATTAGACCAAGACCAAAAGAAGCACAAAGCAAATGGTTTTGTCACTCACTCATAATATTAAAGGCTGCATGCCACACCACGTGTTAGCATGAGTGGCTTTGCTCCACACACAGACTAAAGAAAGATAATAACATAGAACGCACATCCACTAACTATAAACGCCAGGTTCTGCAGCCCAGGTAAATAATAGAAAAGAGAATAAGGTCCGCTTGACACTGGACTTGAGCTCCAAACTCAATAATTTATTTTCTCCCCACAGTGGACATGCACGTTTCTTCATCAGACAGACTGTAGCTGTCCCAGTTATGGGTATGCTGTAATATTCTATTTTGCTTATTTTTCTGAAAATGCATATTGTAAATTGTAACATAGCTCATAATAGGTTGCATTTGCTATGAAATGGTAAATCTTTGTCAGGCAGTCGGTGTATCACTCAAATTCCCCATACATGGGGAAAGCCCCCATATAGGGTGCTCGTGAGATCACATGACGTCACATCAGGGATGGAAATCCCCGATCGCTTAGTAAATGCATGACCTGCTGTCGCAATTAAGCCCATATACCGTATGGAGATCCCTGATGTCATCAATATTGGCCCTGCAGCAACTCTACATCTGACCTCTCAAACCTCAAAGCCTTAGATCTCCATATATGGATATATGTCAGAACCTGTTCTGACATCCTTCCCCATCCATCCAACCTCTTCGATGTCTCCCTTTTGACTGATACCTGTCCATTTAAACTCTAGACGGGCCTGTTGACTGATACCTGTCCATTTAAACTCTAGACGGGCCTGTTGACTGATACCTGTCCATTTAAACTCTAGACGGGCCTGTTGACTGATATCTGTCCATTTAAACTCTAGACGGGCCTGTTGACTGATACCTGTCCATTTAAACTTTAGACGGGCCTGTTGACTGATACCTGTCCATTTAAACTCTATAGACGGGCCTGTTGACTGATACCTGTCCATTTAAACTCTATAGACGGGCCTGTTGACTGATACCTGTCCATTTAAACTCTATAGACGGGCCTGTTGACTGATACCTGTCCATTTAAACTCTATCGACGGGCCTGTTGACTGATACCTGTCCATTTAAACTCTAGACGGGGCCTGCCGCAAACTCGAGTTATCAACAGGCCTGAAAATGAATGCCCGGCCCTAGCTGGGCCCTCATGAAACCCTGTACACTCAAGGCACTGCCTCCGCTGCCACCCTTAGATCTCCATATGTAACAGTATTATATAATTACACAAAATATGATACAAATAAGTGCTTCTACCTGACTTAATTCTCCGTGGTTCATGTGTATAGGAATACACAGCAAGGGCAGAATCCGTTTTACCGGCCCGGCAGGCCGGCCGGTGAACAGGGCCGGCCGGTCCTTAAAAGGGCCGGCCGGTCCTTAAAAGGGCCGGCCGGTCTTAAAAGGGCCGGCCGGTCTTAAAAGGGCCGGCCGGTTGTAAAAAGGGCTGGCCGGTCGTTAAAAGGGCCGGCCGGTCGTTTTAAGGGTCGGCCGGCCGGATTTTTTTTTTTTTTTTTTTTTTTTTTTTTTTTCCAAGTTAATTTTTTTTTGTTTGTAACTCTGTCATTTCTCAACCGTTTTGGATGGGGGTGGTCTCATTTGAATCGTGCCGCACCCCCGGGGGCATCCTTGGGGGTCTCAAAGTTGGGGGACCCCCCGGGACCAAGGCAAGTTAGCCTAGAGTAATACAGAAACTGCCCCTGCATGCAAGCTTAACAACTTTTTAATTATTTATTAGGATATTTCTAGCATGCTCACTCTCAGAAGCCTCTCTCAAAATAAATAAATAAATAAAAAAGGTGCGCTAATCAGGACCAGCTTGTTCTAAGTGATCAATGGCACTATATAAGAACCCCAGGGAGCAGCGTCAAACCGGTGTGAAGAGAAGAAGCTAGATTACGAAGAAACGAAGAATGGCTGATTTATTGCTGCTTGATTATTTGGCGAACCGTGCCATGAGGAGAGAGAGGGTATTCCGGGACCGGGCCAATTTCTTTGAAGAGGACGACGAGTGGCTACGGTGCCGGTTCCGTCTACCAAGGCACTGCTTGGTCGAGCTCTGTGATGCCCTGGAGCCAGAGCTGACCAGACAAACGAACAGGTTCGAATTAAAATGTTTAGAAAAATGGTTTCAATTGGATTATTTTTGCCCAGATTTAGACCATGCCTGCAGCAGTTATTTGTTTACAATGCATATAAAATAAATGAAGCCTGTTACCATTATTAATTATTATTATTATTATTATTATTATAGGTCACATCCCATCCCTGCACACGTGCAGGTGTTCTGCACATTGGGATTCCTGGCCACCGGATCCTTCCAGCGTTTGGTGGCCGATCGGTCCGGCATATCCCAGCCATCCCTCAGCCGCACGCTCCCCAAAGTGCTGGACGGCATCCTCCGTATGGTTCCCCGCTACATTTCATTCCCCTTCACAGCTGAACAACAGCGAACAATAAAACTGGACTTCCATTCTACAGCAGGATTCCCAAACATAATCGGGGCGATAGATTGCACCCATGTGCGCATCAGGGCGCCCAAGGACCCATTCCCGTTTTTAAATAGGAAAGGGTACCACTCGATTAATGTACAGTTAATTTGTGACGCCAACATGGTTTTTTTAAATGCAGTTGCCCGTTGGGGGGGGCGGCAGCCACGACTCCTTCATCCTGCAAAATAGCAGTGTCGGCATGCGTCTCGCACAGGGGGCTGCTGGAGATGCATGGCTCATTGGTGAGTGTTTTTCCAATTGTATATATATTTAGTGCCATTCCCCCTCACTTGGCTCATGGAAATTAAATTGACTGGATTGTAGGCCTATATGGATAACCATATCTATCTCATTCTCTATGCAGGTGATAAAGGATATGCCGTGGCAACATGGCTGATGACGCCACTTTTCTCGCCCATTACCCCACAAGAGAGGGCATACAACGACAGCCATGTCAGAATGCGGTCAGTTGTGGAGCGCGCCATCGGGAGGCTGAAAGGCCGTTGGCTATGCCTGGACACGGCAGGAGGGACGCTCCTCTACAAGCCCGATAAGGTATTTAAATAAATAAAACACACGCAAACACACACACACACACACACACACACACACACACACACACAGTAAACCATCATGAGCTGAAAACGGATTAAGGCATGCTATAACAGAACAGGTTTTGTTCAGTCTAATAATTTGTTCCCATCTATATAGGTTTGCAAAATCACGATGGCCTGCTGCGTGCTGCACAACATTGCAGAAGTGAATGGTGTGCCCCTTCCAGAGGGAGCACCTGCACTGCCCCCACCTGCAGACATGCCGGTGGACCCACCCATTGGCGCAGAGGCAAACATGCCAGGACTGGCCCTGCGCCAACAACTGATCGCTCGTTTTTGAAGTAAGGATGAATATAGTTTAATTTAATTTATCATTTTAGTTTACGTTTTTTCGTCTCTAATTCAGTTCGTTTTAAATAGTTTAACGGATTTGATATAGCCAGTTTGTTTCTTGATAACATGGAAATAGTTACACAATATACAGTTTCGTATCCGTTTTGTTTTCGTTGTAATTAGTTTCCCCCTTCAGTTTGTTACTTCGTTAGTTTAACTATAATAACCTTGAAGAAGTAGACACATGAAGCAAATTCAACATTTGATTATAGTTTAATTTATTCAATTATTAATTTCTCCTGGCAGTGGCTATGGACTCGAGGGCTGTGGCAATCCTGTCCAGAATCCCCACACCCCTCTGCACCGCCCTCACACCCTCCTCCACGACAGACGCGACCCTCTCCACCGCCCTCAGCAAATGCTCCTGGTTCTGCAAGACCTCGGCTGAAATTACTTCCACCCGGGCGTCCCGGTCAGCCACGGGGGCAGCCTCCGAGGCTCGCCGAACTCTGGTTCTTGCAGAACCAGGAGCATTTGCTGAGGTAGAGGGCACCTCGTCGTCAGCAGCCGGTGGTGGTGAGCAGCGCTGAGCCCAAGCGGGAGCAGGTGGCCCTGCAGGCGAGGCCTGGGTGGTGGTGTTGGTGGAGCGCTGAGCCCGAGCCCGAGCGGGGGTCGAGGCCCGTGTGCGAGCTGAGGTGGTGGAGCCTCTGGAGCACCGAGAGGACGCCGACGCCACGGAAGCAGCATCTATAAGAAAAAAATAAGATCGTCATTTGATGTGCCTTTTTCCCAAATAAATATTATTTACAATTATTTATTGTGCCCTTTTCCTTGTTTAATAACATCGTATATTAATCTACATTTTTATGGTGCAATGCTGCTTGAATAGAGTGTCAATATCAAAGAATAAGCATGCAGGACAGTTCAAGTCTATAATGTGTTGATTAAATGCAAGCATATAGTTTAATTACCATCGCTTTCGTTCAGCTGGAGGTCAACATTGTCACGGTTCAAGTCAGGACAGTTTGTAGGACCCAAATGCAGGAGGAGGCAGAGGCAGAGCAGATCATTTCAAAAGGTTTAATAACTCAAAATAACTATAGAATACAAACAAAAACACTGGAAGCACAAAAGGTGTCAAGACAAGACACACGCAACATACCACAATGAACTAGCAAGGAAACACTGGGATCAGGGGGGGTAGAAATACACAAGGGCACAGGTGAACAGCACTGTGATAGGCTGGGGAACAAACAGGACAAGGTGGAAACACTAGGCTAATCACAGCACAGGTTGACAAGGGAGGCAAACAGTAACAAGACAGACAGGAAACATTATGAACAATTCTACAAACTAAAAGCACACAAGGGTAAAGCAAAACTCAAACAGGAACTAGGAAAACAAGAACACAATACTTCATATAAGTAACATATAAATCAGAGGAACACAACAGAAAAGTAAAACACAAACCATAACTGGAAAACATGAAAACCAACACATGTCACGGATCGTGACAAACATCCAAGGCATCGGATACCGTACAACGCCACCTCTCCTATAAGATAATTGTGTATTGTTTAATGGTAGACCTATAGAAAATAAACAATCATGCACAAATTTAACTGTATATGGATATAAAAAAGTAGACTGGTACCAATTATGGCTTTGATCCTTTTGTCCATGGGCGACGGTGGTGGTGCGTCGCCCGGACCCCCCCCCAGTAGCACCCATGGACTGGCGCTGCCTGGTCAGCCTCATTTCTTTTTAACCTCCGTCAATGTCCTTTATTGAATAATAAACATTTTCGGTTTGCAAATAAGCCTAGTAGGCCTACGATAATACAATGGTGCAGAAAGTATATATATAAAGGCCTTTAAAGGGCTTGTTTGTGGTCCATATGCGTGTATCAAATTAATAGAAGGGGCTAGGCCTATATTCATATTTCATACCTCGCCACAGCACTGACGGAGTTCACTTCTTGTGTGATCTCCTTCCAACAATCAGCCTTGGTCACATTGCTAAAGCCACTGCTGACGCTGGTAAATATAATATTTTTGTGGCGTTCTACGCCGTCCAAAAGTACCTCTATTTCTACAGCGCTGTAGTTGCGTTTCTTCATTCTCGCCGCCATGGTGCCAGCTGATCTCACAAACTGCTGAGTCATGTTTGAGACCTTTTATGGTATGAAATTGGGCGTGGATCAATGCAAATGAGGTTGTCGGGTGCTTTTCCGATCACTTTGCACCGGCTGCATTCAGTATGACATACACCTGCGATACGCCAGCGCACCTGTGGTACACACCGCTCTCTGAATAACACGTCATCTCAACGTAGCTTGATCGGACGGATAAATACGATATCTGTTTCCGCCACAGTGTAACGGTGGCGCATTTCTTTTTAATGAATCAGGCCCAGTGAGTTCTGTCCATTGAGGTGGAGTTTACACACATTTAGACTCAGTGAGTTCTGTCCATTGAGGTGGAGTTTACACACAACATTTAGACCCAGTTGTCACAGTGGAAATGATGCGTAAACAGATGCGTAATGAAATTGGGATATATCCCGTGTTATTCAGGGAAGCTGGTGTAATCACTTCATTTGTGTGGATCGCCGAGTGTATCCTTTCCGCATTTTTCCCAAGCGATTCGCCTGGTGTCGCCTCGTTAGATGGAACATCCACGTCCATTCTACACAATATAAGGCAACAGGAAATATCGAAATACGTCATCATAGCCTGCAGGATTCCCAAGCTTTAAATTATATACAACAGTGAACAAATGGATTTGTTCTGATCATGGACACATAGGCATAGCTATTTAAAATGTCAACCATATAGCATACCATGTAGCCTATATCCTCTTCGTCAGTGCAGGTTCATTTCATGATGTCGTCATATTAAAATGATTCACGGGACATTTGGCACCAAACAATGATCTCATGATGAGATCAATGTAGTAGCCTACAGCCTACAGCCTACAGCCTACACAGCTACAGTTGCCCATATTATAATGAATTAAGGTGAGCTGGCTTAAAACTATGACTGGCCGAATTGCACGCGCTAATGCCATAATGTGGACTGCTGTCTGTCTGTCAGACCGGCATGTCTGTGACCCATAGAATGCATTAGAGCTAAAAGCCAGTCGGGCCGGGCCGTGTTCTGTCCGGGCCCCCCACACACAGACACACACACACACACACACACACACACACACACACCGACAGTCAGACTGACTCAAAGGGTTAACGAAACAATTTAAATAGGCCTACTGCAGACGTTACTACACTAAACAACGTTGGATTCGTACAGTGCAGAATGCAGATAAGTGTATATGTTCTTATTATAATTGTTAGTTTGTTTTTTAACATGCAGCGTGAGTCCGCGAGAGCCGATCTACAAGCTCACAACGCATTGCTGCCGAGAGTGAAGCGCAATCGTGCATTCTAGAAATATCCTAATAAATAAATAAAAAGGTGTCGGGCTCGGGGGCAGTTTCTGTATTGGACTCTAGGCAAACTCTAGAATGCATGCATATAGGCATACACAAGTGATACTTGGCTTTTATATAGGCTATATATATTTTTTTATGTGCTGACCAATGTTGGGGACACATGCCTACATATTTTATCTGAGATTTGGGAACCTTTTATTGATTCAGCATGAAGACTAAAGCCTTCTACGCAAGCGTATGGCCTTTACACTACCATGAGAGCTGGCGTAGCTATGTGCAGAGTTCCCGACCAACCAACGTCACCGTCAAGTTCACGGAGATGGCCATGAATTCCCACGCAATGTGGGAATCCATGTAAATGCCTGTCCGCTTACGCTCCACTCGCGTAACGTCACGTTATGAGCGTACACGCCGTTGTGAATGAGGACCAGTTAGTTCTGTCAAATGAGGTGGAGTTTACACTCCTTCCAATGAGAAAAGGTTACATTTCTTCTTTGTTCAACAGCTGTGCCTCATCCAGAGAAGACCATGACTTCCTCTCACGGAGATCCTCTACAGGTTGGTTTACTGGCAAATAGCAGCTCAAAATAAGGTTCATTAATACAATTAATTTGCATATTGAAAATAATACTAACTGCTACTCATCCTATAGGGCTGTGTGGACATATTGGTGGCCAACAAGGTGGAACTGATCAAGTGGCTCAGATCAGATCTCCTCATTCTACAGCATGCTCAGTGTGAGGGAATTATTGATGACAGAGTTTATACAAAACTGAAGCATACAGCGCAGCCAGAAGATGTTTGTATTGAGCTTATTGATACAGTGATTAGTAGAGGAGAGGGAACTTCATCTCAGTTCCTTACACTTCTCAAAGAGCCAGAGATTCTCGTCACGTATCCACAACTCAAGGAATGGAATCATTCTGTTGTTTTGCCAGGTAAGAAAGTAAAGAAAAGGCGCTTAATTGTATTTGTTGTGCCAGGTGGATGTAACGTCTACGTCTTTGTTTGACTGCATAATTCATTGAAAGCATGAAAAGTTCTTAATCTTAATGTCTAATGTAACACACACACACACACACACACACACAAACACACACACACGGAGACGGATCCAATATGATGATGTGTCTCCACTCTGACAAATCACTGTCTCACATCTCAGCTTTAGAAGAGAAGGCAAGACGAGAGAAAGCTGCAAAACTGAGAGGTAAGTTTTGTGCGTGCGTGTGTGCGTGCGTGCGTGCGTGCCTCACAGTTAGACAAATATATTTATTACTTGCGCAAGCAGAGCGCGCAAGTAATAATTTCGCCCGGCCTCTTCACCGTGACAGCCGTCCCGCCATTTGATGTGTATGCAAAAAAAACAGATTACATAAATGACCATATCTGTCTTATATATATATATATATATATATATATATATATATATATATATATATATATATATATATATATGTCTTACGTCATCATTTAGAGCTAGTCATACGTATACTATATACATAATCAGTAAAATAAAATAGCAAATTGTGCCTGATCTGCTGGGACCAGAGTACGTGGTGTGTGTATGACTAGCTCTCAATGATGACGTAAGAAATATGGTCATTTGTGTAATCTGGTCCCAGCAAACCAGGCACAGATTTGCTGTTTTTCTTGCATACGCATCAAATGGCGGGACGGCTGTCACGTTTTGGTGCAAAGTAACCACAGTATACCGCTAATCAACTTACAACTACATACTCTATATACCGTAAATCCTCTTTTAGGAACCCGGGCTATTATTTGTCTCAACCGATCCCGATACCGGGCTTTTATTGGAAGGAGGCAGCTATAAGAAGGAGGCATTTTATTTCAAATTTTCAAACTGATCATAATGAACAAATCACATTTTGGGTCAGTTAGAACACAGTAAAATGTATTGGGCTCATAGCCTATTGAAACCAAGTCCTCGTGAAATATTGAACAGTGCAGTTGCAGGTGCTCAATGGTCATTTTAACTGTTTTTCCATTATTGGCATATTGCCTATGGTAAATACCATAATAACATCAACACATCAATTTAACTTGAATAACCAATGTCATTTGAAGCTATATGATTCCCTGCTATGTCATTTGAAGCTATATGATTCCCTGCTTTCATATGACATGAAACAAATAAAAATACAATGGCAGTCCCTCAGTCAAATCTGGTCACATTCACAAATACCGGTATAAGTTCAACTGAGATAGACTACCACAGTACTGTGGTAAAGGCCTACAGTTAGGCTACTGACAAGTTCAGATGCAAATAATAACATAAAAATAAAATGTATGATAGGCTATTTCATATACCGGTAATATCAAATTAGAACAGTGCAACACTGCAGTGCTTCATTCAACGGGAGGGAGAGAGAGAGAGAGAGAGACGTGTTAGAGAGAACGTCTGAGAGAGAGAGGGAGAGAGAAAGAAAGACGCGTTAGAGAGAGCGTCTCTCTCTAACGCGCGCGCGCGAGAGAGAGAGAGAGACGTAGAGAACGTCTGAGAGAGAGAGACTTGTTGCTAACGGGGTCCCGTTAGCAACAAGCTAACAGCATACCATAAAATGAGAGATCCAAAAGGCGCATGGGGCTGCGCCAGGCTGCAAAACCCGATCATCGATCTGCCGTTTATAGAACCAACGTTCGTTGCATGAAGGGCAGATCTGTGGGGGCTCTCTCCCGAAGTTATTAACTTTGTTGTTGTATTGTGTGCGAGCCGAGCACCGCGGCCACGGCATCTGGACAGTGGACACTGACGTGACAGGCACAGCCAGCCAGAGCAGCGAAAGTAACAGATACGGCACAAAACACAAAAAACCCCGGCTCATAAAAGGAGGCCGGAATTTATTTACTTAATTCAACGCCATCACCGGTGATTAATAGGGCCCCGGTAATTAATAGAAAGGAGGCGTTTACTGGAGGATTTACGGCAGTATATGTATACGTATGTCTTACGTCATCATTGAGAGCTAGTCATACATATACACACCACGTACTCTGGTCCCAGCAGATCAGGCACAATTTGCTATTTTATTTGACTGATTATGTATATAGTATACGTATGACTATATAGATAGAAACTTGAACCATACTTAATAATACTAGGTGTTTATATGCATGAAGTAGGTAGGTAGCAAATAGTTACACCTATTAATTATACATTTCAAACATTATTTCACAGAGATACTGAGATTTGACAGTTTACAGCGGTCGAAAGTACTTGCGCACTCTGCTTGCGCACTAGTTGGCCATTTATGGCCTACTAGTGTGCAACAAGCAAGTATGCACTCGACAGAGTGCAGTTCTAGTTATAGTTGTGTTCACTAACACTACTTCTAGAAGGACATACTTAGCTTAGGATTCCTAACTGTTTTGATGAATCTGGACCTGCTGGCTCTGTGTGCATGCAGGTGACAGCAGCAGGAGGACAACGGTGGACCCACTCTCTGGGCTCACTTCCTTCCTGGACTACATGTTGTCTCAGTAAGACAGCTCTCCCCCCTATCCACAAGGAGGAGCAGTGCACCAAAGAAGTATGGGAATTGTAGTCCAGGAAGGTAGTGAGACCAGTGTCCATGACATCAGAGACAACAGGCTCACTGCTACAATCTAAAATATCTAAAACCACATATTACACACATAAATACCCCCAGGAAAGTGATCTAAAGCTTCTAAACGTCATTAACATATATATTTTAGCAAAAAGGGTGAAGTGTCCCTTTAAGCAGTAAGGCTATATGGACCAGAGCTAGTCCAGCCCTCTATGGAATGCATACATACAGTATGTCATATGACATCCTCAACTTGGACAGGAGCAGTTCCTATTGCGTGAAAGATTCTCTATTTATGAAAGAAATAAAAAATATTTAAGGTGTTTTTATTTTTTTTAGATATAGAGGGCAAGTATAGTGTTTTAAGGCATAATTATTTGTCTGGCCAGGGATCCTTTTAAACAAAGAAAGATAAATCCCCTTTGGGATTAAACAAGTGAAAACGTTTACAATATGTCCAATTTAATTCTTTAAAAAAAACATTTTGGAACAAATAGCCAATTTAATGTTGCTGTTATGGCTGATAACCGATATTACCGATATGATCTCATTCTGTATTGAAAAATTATAATAATTTTGTCCATTCTGAAAAATACATGCACTGCAGGCTTAGGGAAGTCAGATTTAACTTTAAAACCTTTTATATTGAATAGTGTGAGCTTGTATCTGTTCAAGCTCTTACTTTGGACTTTGTCTTTTCTGACATCAGACCAGCATGGAGCTACAGCCGCTGACCCACCAATGTCAAGTGCAACGTCTACAGGAGCAGCTGAAGGTGAGCTGTGTGTGTGTGTGTGTGTGTGTGTGTGTGTGTGGGGGGGGGGTTCTGGGAATCAGAAGGTCCATAGTTAATTCTGCCAGACTTAGAGTTTAACAACATTGTTAACAAACATGTTATTGAAAAGAAAGATTGAAATGTTATATTGTTTTGTAGAGCTTGATCTGGCAGATCTCTTTCTCCTGAAGCTGTTGAAGAATTGCTTTGTTCATTACAGATCTGTTGGTGAAAATAGCAGGCTACGAACGCAAGCTTCAGAACAAGATGAAAGGCACATATCTATGTGTAAAATTGGACAATGAGTCCAAGATGAAGTTTGACGACGTCTGTGTCCCGATCTACAACATAAACACCAGCTTCACAAGCATGCATAGGTATCATGAGGTCAGACAGATGGAGATGAACAGGGCAGGACTGGACGAACCAATCCAACTCTGGGAATTGTATAATTCTGAAATAAATGAAAGAGCAGTGCTCACTGTTGGTGTCGCAGGAATTGGAAAATCCTTCCTCTTACACAAATTTATTCACGACTGGACCATGGACCGTTTCCCCCGAGACCCCCATCTCGTGTTCCCATTGACGTTCCGCCAGTTAAATCTTCTCGAGGGAAAAAGCTTTTCTCTGGCGAAGCTACTTCACAAATGTGTCAAGGAAACCAGAGGGATTACGGAAGAAGCACTGAATGACATCTTCAGAATAGTGCAGGAGTCAAACAACTACAAAACATGTCCCTGCAAAGTCATGTTCATGATTGATGGGCTCGATGAAAACAGGCTTCTTTTGGATTTCGAGAAAGATTCCATCATCACGAATGTTGAGGAATCCCTGCCGGTCGAGGAGCTGATTGTAAACCTGATCAAGGATGAACTGCTTCCCTCCGCTCGCATCTGGATCACCTCACGGCCTGCAGCAGTGGATCAGATTCCTGAGGACCTTGTTGACAGGATGACAGAAATAAGAGGGTTCATCACAGATGACCAGAAGAGGGAGTACTTCAAGAAGAGGTTCATGAAGATCTTCAATGATGAGGACAAGGCCAACTCGATGACTAGCTTAATCATCTCACACATCAAGAAATCAAAGATCCTCTCCACTATGTGTGAAATCCCAGTCTTCTGTTGGATCCTTGCTTTTGTTGCGCAGCACAGAAACATGAAAGACAAGCTCCCTGAGACCCTGGTTCAGATGTACTGTGAATTCCTGATGGCTATGATGAAGCAGATGGAGAAGAAGTATGGTAAATCAGATAAGATGACGAAAAAGAGAAAAGAGAAGCTCATGAAGGCAGAAGGACCGTTCATTCTGAAGCTGGGCGAGTTGGCATTTAACCAACTGATCGAAGATCAGATCCTGTTCTACCAGAAAGACCTGGAAGCCTGTGGTCTTGATGTGAACAAGGCCGTGCTAAAGTCAGGCATGTGCACATCATTCTTCAGAGTAGACGGTGCTTCTTACCACGAAACAGTCTACTGCTTTGTTCACCTGAGCATCCAGGAGTTCATGGCTGCAGTCTACCTGTTCCACTGTTTCACACAGAAGAACATGGAGGTACTGAAGACATTCCTGGGAGGAGAAGAAGAAATGACCCTGGATGACTTCCTGCAGAGAGCCATGGAAAAAGCCCTGAAGAGTGAGAGTGGCCACCTGGACCTATTTGCCCGCTTCCTTCATGGCCTCTCACTGCAGTCCAACCAGAGTCTGTTAGGAGGCCTGCTGGGTAAGACAAAGAACAGTCCAGAGGAGATCCAGAGAGCCATCAACAACCTGAAGAAGATGAATGACCGTGACTTCTCTCCGGACAGATGCATCAACATATTCCAATGTCTGATGGAGATGAACGACCCGTCAGTAAGTCAGGGGATCCAACAGTACCTGGAGTCAGAGAGCAGCTCAGGGAAGAAACTCTCTGAGACCCAGTGTTCAGCTCTGGCCTCCATGCTGCAGATGTCAGAGGAGGTTCTGGAAGAGTTGGACCTGGACACATACAACACAGACCTGGCGGGGCGACAGAGACTCATCCCAGCTGTGAGGATCTTCAAAAAAGCAAGGTTAGTAACACACGCACACGCAGGCACACGGAGGCAGGAACGCAGGCACACACGCACGCACACAGATAGCCTAGCCGCTATAGCTTAGCGGCTAGGCTGAGCTGGTAGCTGTCATGCTAATTTGAGCACAGCCAGAGAGCCTATTTCAACCAATCAGATTGTCTGGTCGGAACTATACCTGTTGTATGATTTGTTTAAATAATGTCAGATTATGTATTTATTGTGTATTTACAGACTTGTTGGATGTGAGCTCAGTGAGACACACTTTGGAGTTGTGGCTTCAGCTCTCAGCTCCAATCCTTCACATTTAAAACATCTGGACGTGAGTTACAACAACCTGAGCAAGAAATCACTGGATCTGCTGTGTGCTGGACTGAAGAGCCCTCACTGTTGTCTGGAGATTCTCAGGTCAGATTAATTTACCAGAATGTAAATGTTATATGAATACAGTAGTGAGACCTTATTAGAAGGTCTCAGGTTCCAACTCAGATATTTTTGATTTCCCCTCCTGGACCCCCTGGGGTTTAAGAGACACATACAAAACACCTGGGGGTCTATTAGAGTAATGTTAACTCCATAGACGCATACACAACACCTGGGGGTCTATTAGAGTAATGTCAACTCCATAGACACATACACAACACCTGGGGGTCTATGAGAGTAATGTTAACTCCATAGACACATACACAACACCTGGGGGTCTATTGGAGTAATGTTAACTCCATAGACACATACAAAACACCTGGCGGTCTATTAGAGTCATGTTAACTGCATAGACATACAAAACAGAAAAAGGTACAAGAGTATAGCACTCCATCTTGCAAACTGATAGCCTAGCCGCTATAGCTTAGCAGGCTCTGCTGAGCTGGTAGCTGTCATGCTAATTTGAGCACAGCCAGAGAGCCTATTTCAACCAATCAGATTGTCTGGTCGGAACTATACCTGTTGTATGATTTGTTTAAATAATGTCAGATTATGTATTTATTGTGTATTTACAGACTTGTTGGATGTGAGCTCAGTGAGACACACTTTGGAGTTGTGGCTTCAGCTCTCAGCTCCAATCCTTCACATTTAAAACATCTGGACGTGAGTTACAACAACCTGAGCAAGAAATCACTGGATCTGCTGTGTGCTGGACTGAAGAGCCCTCACTGTTGTCTGGAGATTCTCAGGTCAGATTAATTTACCAGAATGTAAATGTTATATGAATACAGTAGTGAGACCTTAGAGTGTGAATATGATTGACAGCATGTTGAACTAGATAAAGTGCCCCTCGGGGCACAGGTCTCTACCAGGCCAGGTGAGGTTGTGGCCTCCTGGTGGCGCTATAATAGGCCAATGTGAAAAGGGTGACATTTCTTCTTATGCCTTTGATGGCAATTGGATGATTTGAGGCATTTTGTTCCAAAAATGTGTTTTGCTAAATTCCACCTGTTGGTGGCGCTATAACAGGCCAAGAGTGGTATATATTCCTCAGCCTAGTAGGAGCGTATGTGAAAGATTTCACGTAAATTGCACGTTCATGATTTGAGGCGTTTCGTTGAAAACGGGCCAATCCTGCAAACTTTGAAAGTCAATGTTAGCCAATTAGGATGGAATATGAAATATCGGACAGATTCGTTGGCATCCAGGGAGTGTGTGCAAAATTTGGCATCGACCGGGTTAACGGTGCCGGAGATTAGCTGTATACAGACGGACACGCACGCACGCACCCACGCAATATTTGCATAATTTATGTTTCATACTTCCACCTAGAAACTTCAAATCTTTGTATTTTCCTTGTTTGGTTTTTACTATGAAAGGGATAGGGTGCCCTGGCAGAACAGAAAACACTGCATGATGGCTATCTTCTCTATCCAGGCATAATGTAATATATGATGCTTCTCTATCCAGGCATAATGATGCTTCTCTACCCAGGCATAATGTAATATCTGATGTTTGATTCTTTATCTAGACTGATGAACTGCTGGCTGTCGGAGAGATGCTGTGAAGTTCTGGCCTCAGCTCTACGTTCTCATCCATCCCTCCATCTCCAAGAACTGGACCTGCGTTTCAACGTCCTAAACGGTCCAGCACTGCAGCAGTTCTCTGGACTGAAGGCTCTCCAGTGAGTAGAATAGTACTGTGTCCATGTTCACTGTTTCTATTAGAATGTTTCAATGGTTGGTAGGCAGGCTGGGGGTGAATATGAGTCAATGGTTGGCAGGCAGGCTGGGGGTGAATATGAGTCAATGGTTGGTAGGCAGGCTGGGGGTGAATATGAGTCAATGGTTGGTAGGCAGGCTGGGGGTGAATATGAGTCAATGGTTGGCAGGCAGGCTGGGGGTGAATATGAGTCAATGGTTGGTAGGCAGGCTGGGGGTGAATTTGAGTCAATGGTTGGTAGGCAGGCTGGGGCTGAATATGAGTCAATGGTTGGTAGGCAGGCTGGGGGTGAATATCAGTCAATGGTTGGTAGGCAGGCTGGGGGTGAATATGAGTCAATGTTTGGTATGCAGGGTGAATATGAGTCAATGATTGGTAGGCAGGCTGGGGGTGAATATGAGTCAATGGTTAGTAGGCAGGGTGAATATGAGTCAATGGTTGGTAGGCAGGCTGGGGGTGAATATGAGTCAATGATTGGTAGGCAGGGTGAATATGAGTCAATGGTTGGTAGGCAGGCTGGGGGTGAATATGAGTCAATGGTTGGTAGGCAGGGTGAATATGAGTCAATGGTTGGTAGGCAGGGTGAATATGAGTCAATGGTTGGTAGGCAGGGTGAATATGAGTAGAATATTGGAGAGACTGCATCCGTCTGTGAGCGAGAGAGAGAGAGAGAGAGAGAGATTTCACAATATATTATTACTCAAAATGTTAACATCTGTTTACACCTTTATTTAATTCCTATTTATATTAAATATTTATTTCTACATACATTGTTTTATCTTGAGTGTCTTGTTACACTTTTGCTTTGGCAATGTAAATGTATGTTTTCTCATGAAGCAGGAGACAGGGGACCCCATATAAAGTTTTGTTGCAGATTAAACTTTTCAATAGATTTCATAGATAGCTTGCCCACTCTTTTTTGGTGCCTAGCTTTCCCTGGTGCCCAGTCTGCCCTCCTTTCCCTAGTGCCCACTCTGTTTTGGTGCTTACCTTTCCCTGGTGCCCAGTCTGCCCTCCTTTCCCTAGTGCCCACTCTGTTTTGGTGCCTACCTTTCCCTGCATGGTGCCCAGTCTGACCATACACCTTTCCCTAGTGCCCACTCTGTTTTGGTGTCCACGATAGTGTTGTGTTGGATTCATGTTCAGTATTTTTAGACGCCCACTTAGTCGCAGCATGAGGCATCGTTTGTGAACTTGTAGATCTGCTATTTTCGACTAATGTTACCCTCAGAATAGGGATGCTAGGGTTTTAACAAATTGTCTTAGTTTTGCAGTACGATCTATAGGACTGAAACCCTGGCTGCCTGCCTCTCCAAGGCCCATGCACTGCTGAGAGGAAGACGTTTGTGTTGTATTTTATAAAGGCTCTGGTAGAGGCAGATATTCCTCTTGAGAAAGCCCCCAAGCTGGCCCCTGGCTATCTGGCTGGCAGGCAGGCTGACTGGCTGACTGACTGACTGGCTATATAACTGACTGGCTGGCTGGCTAACTGGCTGGCAGGCAGGCTGACTGGTTGACTGACTGACTGACTGACTGACTGGCTATATAACTGACTGGCTATATAACTGGCTGGCTGGCTGGCTAACTGTCGGAAAGCCACTGGCTGGCTGGCTGGCTAACTGTCGGAAAGCCACTGGCTGGCTGGCTAAGTATATGTATGTTCATGTTGGACCCATTGTAATTTCATTTCACATTTGTGATTTGTACTAAAGAATGTTCATGAAGGAGTGAATTATTGAATAAAAATGGAATGGAAGTCGAAGATTTGACTAATAGATCTTGTTGTGGTACTTTAAGGTTTATTTAGCATATTTAGAGTTATTTTGGCTCTAAACACATTGATTATAGTCCTGGATAACTGTCTAAAACCTTAAAAGAGAAAGAAAAAAACGCTCCACAGAATCCCGCAGATTTTCCTCCGGAGTCACCGCAGAAAAACAGAAAAAAACCTGCAGATTCCGTTTGGCCTTAGGCCCAGGCTATACATACTCAATCTTTAATAAAACGGATATTTTCGTACTCCGTTGTCGTATGGGCAGGGGCCCATATGACAAAGATATTTGTGTCCACACATACAACCCAAAACGATCATTTTTGACTCCAACAAGCATGCCATGCCAGTAGGTGGCGATAAGAAATATGTAACGCAATAGAAAAATGTTCTGAGCATGCGCGGTGAGCTGGTTTCCCAATAAATCCCCCCACGTAACCCGGTAGTACGTGCAGACAGGGCTGTCTAGTGAACAACTTTAGAACTCACGTTCTAATATAAACACAAACCCAGTTTTGCCAGCTGCCTCGCTAGCCTAGTGGTCTACTACGCACACTTGTAATATATGCTTTGCTTCGCTGGTTCGCGCCCCACTGCCGCCACTGTTTTTACAACCGCAGACTTTTTAATCGTTTTTGGATTAAGGTTGCATTAAAAAGACTGGATTAAGGTTGGTGAAGGATGTGTTGCTCCCCTGCTTGCATACATAACCGCAAGCAGGGGAGCAACGCATCCTTCACCAACCTTAATCCAAAAACTATTAAAAAGTCTGCGGTTGTAAAAACAACGACGGCAGCGGGGCGCGAACCAGCGAAGCAAAGCAAAGCATACATTTCAAGTCTGCGTAGTAGTCCACTAGGCTAGCAAGGAAGCTGGCAGAATTGGGTTTGAGTTTATATTAGATGGTGAGGATTCGCCCGCGCGTTTGGTGCTAGCTGCCATCGTGTTTGTTGTCGTTTCTATTGTAACCTCGCGTTCCCCCCGGAAGTTGTTCGTTTTTCAATCCATGAACTGATGCGCATGCTCAGTGTTAAAAGCAACAACGAACATGCGCGACTAGGGAGGTGACGTCATCGTTCCTCAAAAACTCAGTTTTGCATGACTACACAGCTCCACCATCCGGATCTTTTCGAAAATCTCCACTTATTTATCCGTTGCCAAAAACCTCCGTTTGAGTGGCCGAAAACGCCGTTTGCGTCTGGCTGAAAGGCCCAAACGCACATAGAAATGTGCGTTTGAAAAAACACCCAGAGTCGTGTAGCTGTACTTAGTGTCACAGCCCCTGTAGTTGGGCTACTAGGGCCTGTGTGGTTTGTTACAGGTAGGCCTAGTCTGGTGCTTCCCACAGGTCCTGCCGAGTTGCTGATCAGGTGCATTGGGAGCACCTGGCCAGTGTTCCCAGGGTGCACTATAAGAGGCTGGGTGTGGCCCAAGGGGCCAGCTATGCACTCCAATGTTGAAGCGCTGGGCCCTAGTGGTAAGAGGAAGGACTGCAGGCGGACCCGTGGATTCTTGACGAGGAAACCCCGTGCAACCGAGCGCCCAATGTAAAGCCCAGGTGCACTCTGGGTGCACTTCCGCATTTGGACACCAAAATTTGGTGTCCAAATGCGGAAGTGAAATGCTGAATCAGCGAAAAGACGGTACTTCCGGCAGCCTTCCGGGTGCTTCAAAACGCCACTGAGCAACTTCCACTGACATGAATAGCGGAGGGGGCGGAGCTTCGCGCTAGTTTAGTCTCTATCCTTTTAATACTCTATGGTGTGGCCACGCTCAGTCTCTCTCTCCTTCCATGAGACAGCAGCATCTTTGCACCATTCAACACCCCACACTACACCCACCACACATCCACTCACTTACACTACTGATCTACTGATTAACACACTCCACCTTAGAACTGTTTGTTTGAGTCTTATTAAGTTGTTTATATTGTAAATAAATATTGGTTTGTGCACTTTTAAACAGCTGTGTGTCTTCCTCCTTTGTTATGGCCCAAGAGCCAGGTCATAACATGGGGGCTCGTGATTTGAACTCGGATTGGTCGTGATGTTATTAACAGGTAAAGTAACTAACTTCCTGTTTTGTTTGGACTTGTATATTGGCAAATTAATCATGGTATTTTGGCATTAGGAGGAGGTGCACGGTAGTGTTTTGGTGGTATTTGTTGGTTCAGTTTGGTTATGTATATAAGATATTTGGTTTGATGCTGGTCATGTCATGTGTATTTGCTATAGTGTTAGAAGTTAGGATGGGTGTGACAAGTGTGTTTTGTCTGAGGCTTGGTGGTCCCTGTGTAGGATTAATGGTGTTTCCCACTGTGGGACTCGCTGTATTTTTTTAATTTGTTGATTTGTCTTTGTAGATTCTGTTCCACACAAGATGGGACAGGGTGGTACCACTGGGATGCCTTGTCGGTATGGGGGACTCAGGAGGGCCACTGAATACCAGGGCAAGTGAGTCAGTTTAGTTTTTGGTTAGGCAGCTGAGGTAGGGGGATCACCGCACCTGTAGTCACACCTGTCATATCTGTCCTGGCTTTGCAGTGTTGTGAGAGAGGGCATTTTTTGTTAGCTTTTTTGTGGATTAATTGTTAATTGAAATTGTGAATTGTAATTCACTTGTCGTCATAGTTTTGTCCTCATAGTTTTCTATCTGAAATGGTTGGTCCACCATTTTGTTGTCAGTACGTCTGTATCTTGTGAGAGCTCTGTGTGGGAGCTGTTTAAAATTGGAAATGGCAGGAGTAGTCTTCACCAGGCTGGTGCAGCTGGGAGACAGTGTTGTATCTGTCAGGCTGTAGATGGTTGGAGGTGTAGATTTTGGTTTTATCCTGTCTAGTATGCGATTTGTCTCATCAGGCCGGAATGGCTGGGAGGCAGTGTTCGTTTCCCCTGTCCTTCTGACATAATGGGTCGGTTGGGGAGGGGGGTTTGGTCAAGGGCAATGCTGGATAGATAGGTGTGGGGCTTTGTGCGCACACTCCCGGTGAACTGGGAGGAGCCGCCACCCTCTGTTTTATTCAGGTTGGCCTTATTAAAGGGTACTGAATGACTGACTGGATTTTGTATGTTGGATCAGAAAATGTTGTGATAGAGTGTCTTATGTTGGACAACGTGAACTGTGTTTTGTCATTTTCAAGTCTGGCCTGTTTGTCTCGTATCTACCTTATGTCCCTGTTCCTCTATTCTTAAACGCTTCAAGAATACCGGTAATCTTAGTTGCTGATAGAAGGCCTGGTGTGCTGGATGCAGATTTAATTGGTTGGGCTGAAATTAATTTTGGAGTTTGTCTTAATGTTGGTTTATAGGTATCCTAGGTAATCTATGTCTGGTACGTTGGTTATATTGGTTTGGTTAAGTTGGTTTGGCAGGTGTATGGTTTGCGCAGATTCCCATCCTTAAAAATAATACATGATGAATTGACTATATAGCGCTTTTGTGTTGCTGATTGTTAAAATGTGTATGTCTCTGTTTGCCTTGTGGTAGACTGGTCACTGGTGTGTCAAAGCTGGCAGCTTTAGATGGTGAAACGTCATGCCACAGTGTGGTAGTTTTATATGCTGGGGGGGGACGATAGTCTCGGCTGGCCTTCCGCCTCTGAGAGGTGGAGCTCCAAACAAGCTGGTGCTGTTGTGCATTAGGGCTAGAGCTGACAGGGTTACCTACCCCTCAGCCAGATACTGCCACTTTTAAAACAAAACTCTTTTAACATCAGCAAGCATAGGTTATGCTCTATTTTGTATTTGTATTGGTTTGCTGTTTGCATATAAATTGGGGGGTAAGTCTGTGCAAACGGTTCGGTTTGGTGTGAGAAAAAAAACAAAACATCTGCCAAACAGACTTTGGTCACATTTTTGAAGTAGTAGTATTTTCTAAGCTAAATGACCCAAATGTTTAATGATATTCTGGTTATTGGATGAGATAGTGTCTCGGTCCCTTAAGGGTCCTCGTTTTGTAGGGGGAGGGTGTCACAGCCCCTGTAGTTGGGCTACTAGGGCCTGTGTGGTTTGTTACAGGTAGGCCTAGTCTGGTGCTTCCCACAGGTCCTGCCGAGTTGCTGATCAGGTGCATTGGGAGCACCTGGCCAGTGTTCCCAGGGTGCACTATAAGAGGCTGGGTGTGGCAACGCTCAGTCTCTCTCTCCTTCCATGAGACAGCAGCATCTTTGCACCATTCAACACCCCACACTACACCCACCACACATCCACTCACTTACACTACTGATTAACACACTCCACCTTAGAACTGTTTGTTTGTTTGAGTCTTATTAAGTGGTTTATATTGTAAATAAATATTGGTTTGTGCACTTTTAAACAGCCGTGTCAGTCCTCCTTTGTTATGGCCCAAGAGCCAGGCCATATCACTACTGTTCATGTTAACTATTACAAGCAGTGTTGGGTAACGTTACAGGAGTACTACCATTTAGAAAGGTATTCTGTTAACCTTATATAAATATACCTTTGCGTTACTGAAGATTAAAACACATTTGTGAGGAATCACACAGCCTACGTAATCCCCTCATCAAGGTTTCTGCCTATCGGAGTGTTGTGGAGCAGTGCTGGGATTCACCAAACATATCTTCCTTCTCCAATAAATCCATATATGATGTGAATACTGAATATACTTCCACAACCTTACTAAAGGATGACCCCTCTGTCTTCTGTCGATCTCTGCCATGTTGCACAAGTGCAACAAAACAAACCAGTGCCATCAAAAGCAGATTGCTGGATTTTGGCAAGGCATGCGGTCACCGATTTGTGTGTAACATCCGTACAGCTGCTGCTGTTGACGGAGACGAGCACATTCATTTAGGAAACAGAGAAAATGTGTCGGATGGATTTAGAGGGAGGGCAGAATCCGTTTTACCGGCCCGGCAGGCCGGCCGGTAAACAGGGCCGGCCGGTCCTTAAAAGGGCCGGCCGGTCCTTAAAAGGGCCGGCCGGTAAAAAGGGCCGGTAAAAAGGGCCGGTAAAAAGGGCCGGCCGGTCCTTAAAAGGGCCGGCCGGTCCTTAAAAGGGCCGGCCGGTAAAAAGGGCCGGTAAAAAGGGCCGGCCGGTCTTAAAAGGGCCGGCCGGTCTTAAAAGGGCCGGCCGGTTGTAAAAAGGGCCGGCCGGTCGTTAAAAGGGCCGGCCGGTCGTTTTAAGGGTCGGCCGGCCGTATTTTTTTTTTATTTATTTTTTTAAGTTAATTTTTTTTTTTTTGTAACTCTGTCATTTCTCAACCGTTTTGGATGGGGGTGGTCTCATTTGAATCGTGCCGCCCCCCCGGGGGCATCCTTGGGGGTCTCAAAGTTGGGGGACCCCCCGGGACCCCCAGGGACCCCCAAATGGTAACTCTGTCATTTCTCAACCGTTTTGGATGGGGGTGGTCTCATTTGAATCGTGCCGCCCCCCCGGGGGCATCCTTGGGGGTCTCAAAGTTGGGGGACCCCCCGGGACCCCCAGGGACCCCCAAATGGTAACTCTGTCATTTCTCAACCGTTTTGGATGGGGGTGGTCTCATTTGAATCGTGCCGCCCCCCCGGGGGCATCCTTGGGGGTCTCAAAGTTGGGGGACCCCCAGGGACCCCCAAATGGTAACTCTGTCATTTCTCTACCGTTTTGGATGGGGGTGGTCTCATTTGAATCGTGTCGCGTCCCCGGGGGCATCCTTGGGGGTCTCAAAGTTGGGGGACCCCCCGGGACCCCCAAATGGTAACTCTGTCATTTCTCAACCGTTTTGGATGGGGGTGGTCTCATTTGAATCGTGCCGCCCCCCCGGGGGCATCCTTGGGGGTCTCAAAGTTGGGGGACCCCCCGGGACCCCCAGGGACCCCCAAATGGTAACTCTGTCATTTCTCAACCCTTTTGGATGGGGGTGGTCTCATTTGAATCGTGCCGCCCCCCCGGGGGCATCCTTGGGGGTCTCAAAGTTGGGGGACCCCCCGGGACCCCCAAATGGTAACTCTGTCATTTCTCAACCGTTTTGGATGGGGGTGGTCTCATTTGAATCGTGCCGCCCCCCCGGGGGCATACTTGGGGGTCTCAAAGTTGGGGGACCCCCCGGGACCCCCAGGGACCCCCAAATGGTAACTCTGTCATTTCTCAACCCTTTTGGATGGGGGTGGTCTCATTTGAATCGTGCCGCCCCCCCGGGGGCATCCTTGGGGGTCTCAAAGTTGGGGGACCCCCCGGGACCCCCAAATGGTAACTCTGTCATTTCTCAACCGTTTTGGATGGGGGTGGTCTCATTTGAATCGTGCCGCCCCCCCGGGGGCATCCTTGGGGGTCTCAAAGTTGGGGGACCCCCCGGGACCCCCAGGGACCCCCAAATGGTAACTCTGTCATTTCTCAACCCTTTTGGATGGGGGTGGTCTCATTTGAATCGTGCCGCCCCCCCGGGGGCATCCTTGGGGGTCTCAAAGTTGGGGGACCCCCCGGGACCCCCAAATGGTAACTCTGTCATTTCTCAACCGTTTTGGATGGGGGTGGTCTCATTTGAATCGTGCCGCCCCCCCGGGGGCATCCTTGGGGGTCTCAAAGTTGGGGGACCCCCCGGGACCCCCAAATAGTAACTCTGTCATTTCTCAACCCTTTTGGATGGGGGTGGTCTCATTTGAATCGTGCCGCCCCCCCGGGGGCATCCTTGGGGGTCTCAAAGTCGGGGGACCCCCCGGGACCCCCAGGGACCCCCAAATGGTAACTCTGTCATTTCTCAACCGTTTTGGATGGGGGTGGTCTCATTTGAATCGTGTCGCGTCCCCGGGGGAGTCTTTGGGGGTCTCAAGGTTCGGGGACCCCCCGGGGACCCCCAGGGACCCCCAAATGGTAACTGTCATTTCTCTACCGTTTTGGACGGGGGTGGTCTCATTTGAATCGTCTCGCCCCCCCGGGGGCGTCTTTGGGGGTCTCAAGGTCTCAGGGACCCCCAAATTGTAACTCTGTCAATTATCTACTTTTTTGGACGTGGGGGTTAGCTTGTTGCACTTACTCACTCATCATTTTCATTGTAATGGATTTATTGACATTCAATTCAAATTGTCATTTATTTAATCATGATGCATTTAATTTGTATAACAGCATTTTAAAAATCAAATCCTCTTAAAGTTAATTTAGACTAAATGTCAAGGCAAAAATTGTGTTAATATTTATTCATACATTTTCTATGATGAATTATACAGTTATTATTATTATTAATTATACAGGGCGCATCGGACGTTGTGATTTTTCAGGGAGGCCGCCAACTCGTGACAGGGAGTCCTAAAACTGCTGAAATGTTTTGAAAAAATGTGGATTATTTTTTGAAACATTTTTTTTTCCAAATATGACAAGATGTTTCACTTGTGCTGTATGCTTCATTATGTAAAATGTGTTTGAAATGAAATGTAATGTGACATGTTTTGAATTACATTGCGTTCAAGAAATTGTCATTGTCTTAATATTATTATGTGAATTTGATATGAATTGATTTGCCAATGTAGTTGCTAATGAATGTATGAAATACTTTCTTTTATCTCATGCATAATTGTAATGTTTTAAAAAATGAAATAAAAATGTAAAAAAAAATGCATGAGAAAAAAACGGGTCTTCACTCTTCGCGCATGCGCACATCTACAGTACCCTGTTGAATGCATATTCCATACACTTGAATATAAACACATGGTTGAGATAACATTGTTCATTTGTGTCTAACATCAATGGGAACTAGAGATGCTAAGTGCTAACATTGATAACAGCTAAAGTGCATTAATGGCAAACTTTTTTTTTAAATGTTCTTTTTTAGCCTATATTGTGTATGGACACAATAGCTACATTTTAGACTGTATCATTATTGTATATTATATTTTAAAAAAATAGACAGACAAACAGACAGACAGATAGATTGACAGGCAGGCAGGCAGACAGACAGTGTGTGCGTATACAGTGTGTGTGCGTGCGTGCGTGCTTCATCGTATTTATTATTATTATTATTAATAATAATAATATTTATACTTCATTGTATTTAATATTATTATTATTATTATTATTATTACTATTACTATTACTATTACTATTACTATTATTATTATTATTATTATTATTATTATTTATATTTATACTTTATTGTATTTATTATTATTATTATTATTATTATTTATATTTATACTTCATCATATTTTTATTATTATTATTATTTTATCTCTTTTCCTACTTGGATCCGTAGCCACTGGCACTGCCTGGTTTGTCCATCTGTACCTGCATGCATAGATTGATTGCTCAGTAGGGCCAGTAGGGCCAAGTTAGGGCCCTAGGAAGGAGGGAGAAAGGAAGGAAGCAAGGAAGCCCAGTAGGGCCCAGTAGAACCCAGTAGGACCCAGTAGGACCCAGTAGGACCCAATAGGGCCCAGTAGGGCCCAGTTAGGGCCCTAGGAAGGAGGGAGGAAGGAAGGAAGGAAGCAAGGAAGGAAGGAGTGTGAGTGTGAGTGTGTGTGTGTGTGTGTGTGTGCAATGCAATTGGGGTACTTGGTATGCTAAATGATGTATAGGAGTCGAGTGGCACACACACACACACACACACACACACACACAAACACACACACACACACACACTCACACTCACACTCCTTCCTTGCTTCCTTCCTTCCTTCCTCCCTCCTTCCTAGGGCCCTAACTTGGCCCTACTGGCCCTACTGAGCAATCAATCTATGCATGCAGGTACAGATGGACAAACCAGGCAGTGCCAGTGGCTACAGATTCAAGTAGGAAAAGACATAAAATACTAATAATAATAAATACGATGAAGTATAAATATAAATAATAATAATAATAATATTAAATACAATGAAGTATAAATATAAATATTAATAATAATAAATAAGATGAAGCACGCACGCACACACACACTGTATACGCACACACGCACACACACACACTGTATACGCACGCACGCACGCACACACACACACAAACACACTGTATACGCACGCACGCACACACACACACACACACACACACTGTATACGCACGCACACACACACACTGTATATGCATGCACGCACACACACACACTGTATACGCACGCACACACACACAAACACTGTATACGCACGCACACACACAGACTGTATACGCACGCACGTACGCACGCACGCACGCATACACGCACGCACAATGTATGCGCATGCACGCACACACACTGTATACGCACGCACACACTGTCTGTCTGTCTGTCTGCCTGTCTGTCTGCCTGCCTGTCTGTCTTTCTGTCTGTCTGTCTGTTTGTCTGTTTGTCTGTTTGTCTATTTTTTTTAATATAATATACAATAATGATACAGTCTAAAATGTAGCTATTGTGTCCATACACAATATAGGCTAAAAAAGAACATTTAAAAAAAAAAGTTTGCCATGTGCAAGTTTCGAACTCGCACCTACATGGAGCAGTGACTCCAGGGGCGAGAGCGCTGACCGCTACACTACCAAAGGACTACATTAATTTCGAGATTTGTACTACTAGGATAAATAACCTGCACCGCGGCAGGCAAAATAAAAATACCAAAGTCAACCTTTTACGTCGCAAATGGGTAGCTATAGACCCGACGAGTCATCAAACCGCCACGAGGAGTTCTAATATGCCGACGTATTCATCAAACCACCACAACGTATAATAAACCGCCATACAACGTATTAATTAATAGTTGCGACTTACGTCAACCGCCTTTAACAGTTGTATTGAGTTGTACTTGAAATGTACTGTAATTCTGCAAACTTAATAAACCAACCAATCAATCATGACTTGAAAAAGAAGACACTTTAGTGGCTTGTATATCTGCTGTTAATGGTGCGTTTCGTCTATTTTTGTTTTTACAGTAAAATGTACCTGCTTTGCACTACTGCATGCTTCAATGAGGAATGCTAACAACAGAACCATGCTAGTTAGCTAACACATCGTACGGACTGGTCTATTTTATTGTAACCACAGTTTACATTAGTGTATGTGTTTATTTCTAGTTTTATATAAAAGCAACAAAATACATTTTCGTTGTGGCTTGACTGTTTATTGCACAGTAATTGAGTAATTAATTGCACAGTTTTGTCGGGTAACGGCGAGCCTTGTCAGAGGGAAATAGATTGGTTAAATGTCCATTACTGAAAAGTGTGTGTGTGAGAGAGCTATAGTAAGAATAATATGCAAATTTTTCTCTCTGTCTCCCTCCCATAAATAAATATCTATCATGACAATGTCAAGATTTACCATGTGGGGGTCCCCGAACCTCCCCCCGATAATGCGCCCATAGAGGCAACACGATTCCAACCAACCCCTGTCCAAAACAGTTGAGAATTGATAGTTACCATGGGGGGGTCCCCGCACTTTGAGACCCCCAAAGACACCCCCGGGGACGCAACACGATTCAAATGAGACCACCCCCATCCAAAACGGTTGAGAAATGACAGAGTTACCATTTGGGGGTCCCTGGGGGTCCCTGGGGGCCCCCCAACCTTGAGACTCCCAAAGACTCCCCCGGGGACGCGACACGATTCAAATGAGACCACCCCCATCCAAAACGGTAGAGAAATGACAGAGTTACCATTTGGGGGTCCCTGGGGGTCCCCCAACTTTGAGACCCCCAAGGATGCCCCCGGGGGGGCGACACGATTCAAATGAGACCACCCCCATCCAAAACGGTAGAGAAATGACAGAGTTACCATTTGGGGGTCCCGGGGGGTCCCCCAACTTTGAGACCCCCAAGGATGCCCCCGGGGGGGCGGCACGATTCAAATGAGACCACCCCCATCCAAAACGGTAGAGAAATGACAGTTACCATTTGGGGGTCCCTGGGGGTCCCCGGGGGGTCCCCGAACCTTGAGACCCCCAAAGACGCCCCCGGGAACGCAACACGATTCAAATGAGACCACCCCCATCCAAAACGGTAGAGAAATGACAGAGTTACCATTTGGGGGTCCCTGGGGGTCCCCGGGGGGTCCCCGAACCTTGAGACCCCCAAAGACGCCCCCGGGAACGCAACACGATTCAAATGAGACCACCCCCATCCAAAACGGTAGAGAAATGACAGAGTTACCATTTGGGGGTCCCTGGGGGTCCCCGGGGGGTCCCCGAACCTTGAGACCCCCAAAGACGCCCCCGGGAACGCAACAAGATTCAAATGAGACCACCCCCATCCAAAACGGTAGAGAAATGACAGAGTTACCATTTGGGGGTCCCTGGGGGTCCCCGGGGGGTCCCCGAACCTTGAGACCCCCAAAGACGCCCCCGGGAACGCAACACGATTCAAATGAGACCACCCCCATCCAAAACGGTTGAGAAATGACAGAGTTACCATTTGGGGGTCCCTGGGGGTCCCGGGGGGTCCCCCAACTTTGAGACCCCCAAGGATGCCCCCGGGGGGGCGGCACGATTCAAATGAGACCACCCCCATCCAAAACGGTTGAGAAATGACAGAGTTACCAAAAAAAAAAAATTAACTTGGAACTTGGAAAAAAAAAAAAAAAAAAAAAAAAAAAAAAATCCGGCCGGCCGACCCTTAAAACGACCGGCCGGCCCTTTTAAGACCGGCCGGCCCTTTTACGGACCGGCCGGCCCTTTTTACCGGCCCTTTTTACCGGCCGGCCCTTTTAAGGACCGGCCGGCCCTTTTAAGGACCGGCCGGCCCTGTTTACCGGCCGGCCTGCCGGGCCGGTAAAACGGATTCTGCCCTTGCTGTGGATTTATTTTCCTTTGTGGTAACAGAAGGAACAGGAAAATATAGGTCTGAATGTGATGTAACTAACAGCAGGAAAAGTAACTGAGTAACTGAGTACTCTAATGCAAAACAAACATCAATGCCATCAATCCAAAAAGTTATTTGATTACGGCATTTCTTGTAACACGTTATTCTTAACCGATTTTGGGAGGGAACCCCTTTTGGTGTTAACACTGTCATGCTTTAGCTATTGAAAAATAGCAGATCTACAAGCTCATAGCGCGCTGGCGAGTGTCGCGCTACGAGCTTGTAGGTCTGCTATTTTTGAAGAATCGTGAAAAACGGCTTTTTCAAGAAAACAGTCAGGATTTAGAAGACATTTGCAGAATCGTTCCCAGGTCAAACTGGGTTAAACACTGATTATAAGTTCTATTAATATATTACTAAACAAAGTGATGTTCTCCTTCCTACAGAGTGATTCATGGAGGAGAACAATGGAATGATCCTCACCTCCATAGAAGATGTGAGTCTGTCTGTCTGTCTGTCTGTCTGTCTGTCTGCCAAAAATATTAGATCTTCAAGCTCACTTGACTACATGTTGCGTTGCAACATGTTGGAAGGTTCCACTGGTCCTTGGAGGGCTCCAGGGGGTCCATGGGGGGTTCCACTGGTCCTTAGAGGGTTCCAGGGGGTCCTTAGAGGGTTCCACTGGTCCTTAGAGGGTTCCAGGGGGTCCTTAGAGGGTTCCACTAGGGTTCCAGGGGGTCCTTAGATGGTTCCAGGGGGTCCTTGGGGGGGTTCCACTGGTCCTTAGAGGGTTCCAGTGGGTCCTTGGAGGGTTCCACTGGTCCTTAGAGGGTTCCAGGGGGTCCTTGGAGGGTTCCAGGGGTCCTTGGAGGGTTCCACTGGTCCTTAGAGGGTTCCAGGGGGTCCTTAGAGGGTTCCAGGGGGTCCTTAGAGGGTTCCACTGGTCCTTAGAGGGTTCCAGGGCGTCCTTAGAGGGTTCCAGGGGGTCCTTAGAGGGTTCCACTGGTCCTTAGAGGGTTCCAGGGGGTCCTTAGGGGGTTCCAGGGGTCCGTAGAGTGTTCCAGGGTGTCCTTAGGGGGTTCCAGGGGGTCCTTAGGGGGTTCCACTGGTCCTTAGAGGGTCCCACTGGTCCTTAGAGGGTTCCAGGGCGTCCTTAGAGGGTTCCAGGGGGTCCTTGGAGGGTTCCAGGGGTCCGTAGAGTTTTCCAGCGTGTCCTTAGGGGGTTCCAGGGGGTCACCAGCAAAAGTGTTATTATAGCACTCATTTTAAACACTTTTTCCATATTTTATACGTTGGCTGTTTAAAAATAGTAGATCTACAAGCTCACAGCGCATCATTGCGTGGCGCGCTGCAAGCTAGTACATCTGCTTTTTTAAGTGTGAGTGCGTGCGTGAGTGCGCGCGTGTGTGTGTGTGTGTGTGTGTGTGTGTGTGTGTGTGTGTGTGTGTGTGTGTGTGCGTGCATGCCGCTCAGTGAATGATGTATTTAATGTGTACTGTGTTGTTTTATCATCAGATTTCCAGCGTCTCACTCTGGACACAAACACAGCACACTGTGTCCTCTCTCTGTCTGAGAACAACAGGAAGGTGACATATCAGGATGGTCAGCGTCATTCATATCCTGACCATCCTGACAGGTTTGATGGACAGGCTCAGGTTTTGAGTTCAGAGAGTCTAGATCAGTGGTAACCAACCTTTTCAAGCCCAAGAGCCCATTTTATTCCCAATTGTAAGCCAAGATCTACCACTAAAACGTGTTAGAAAAAACACTTGTTTTTTTGCTATTTCTGACAGGCTCAATGCATGTGCACACATCCACACAAAGACTAAAGCTTAAATTAGAATAAATACTTATAGTAAGTTATATTATCAATGTCAAATAATATTAAGACAAATTAGAAATAATTAGTATTAGAAATATTTTGTTTCTCATTTCAATGAATATTCACATTGGCAGATGTTCAAATGACATAGGCATAACATGACCATATATATTTGCACAGATATGGTGACATACTCTCAGGGTCAGCCCACCTTTAATGAGACTGCTGTGACTGACTGCACTTTATCTGCAAGCGTTTTGAAATCTGGTTCATATTTAGTGATTGCCAGTCTGAGGGTGTCATTAAGATGTGAGTCAGTCATACGAGTTCTAAACTTGGATTTTATTATTTTCATTTGTGAAAAGGCCATTTCACATAAGTACGTGGAACCAAAGTAGGCATGCAGCTTCAGTGCACACGACACAATCAGGGGATACTTCTCTGCTCACAAGAGACCAAAATTCCTTCTCTTTAGCTCTGACCTGCAGCCAGGTGACAGTCACTTACTAATCCAATAATCTCCATTTAAATATCTGAAGTTAATGCAAACACATCCTGCATTTTATCGGACAGCAGTTCAATGACAGTAGGCTCAGTAAAAAGGAAAGGGTTTGATACAAAAGCAGCTACTTGACTCATGCGTTGTACTTCAACAAGTTTTCATATTTCATATTTATCATATTTTTTGCTCTATGTGTGCATGTGTACAGAATTCAAACTGTAGCATTGATTATTGTCACGGACAGAAGTCATTCTTTCCCTTTGCATATGCCCTGGAGTGCACTCGCCTATTAGTTTGCATTGCAGACTGGTATATTCAGTATATTTTTCTCATTTTTATATTTTTGTTGTTGCTGCGCAGCAGTTGAGGAGAACGCAACTATGCATTCCTTTAAGCAACACAACTTCTGCATCCATATGTTTAGAATTTGCATCAATGATCAAATCCCAATAATAAAAAATATTATAACAACGAACGAAAACTGAAGGAGCAGCGGCGCTATATCGGTTAGTAGTCCCAACTCACGAGCCCCGTAATGAACGCACGTTGTTCCGTATTTTAATGTCGGGTCGGAGAATAAATACAGTATGAATGACGGCGGGATTTATTTGACAACTCTGTCCTGCTTTCTTCACGAGAAGAGAAGAGCGCTCACAGCTGCTAATATGGTAGCAGCCCTGTGGCTGACCTGTCAGTTCTCTTTACGGCTTGTGTAGTCTGGGTCTGGGAAGCTCAGAGCTGCAGCCATTGGCTCATGATACGAGCACACGACCAATGGGACAGATCATTCAGTGTTGCTAAGATACCACCCCCCCACCACACACGCACACACACCCTTGGACGATGGGGTCTATTCTCAAACTCAGAGCCACAGCGCTCTGCTCAAAATGAATTTGCATGTGACGAGCGGCACTGACATTATTCCAATGGGTCTGACACTTCGCGATCGACTGGAAACGTTCCCGCGATCGACTGGTAGCTCGCGAACCCCTGGTTGGTTACCCCTGGTCTAGATGAACGCTGCTACAGTGAGGTACAGTTCAGTGGAGGGGTTCTGATAGGAGTGACTGACGGAGACATCAGTAGGAAAGAAGGCGGCGGTCAGGACTGTGGGCTTGGAGGGAATGAACATTCCTGGTGTCTGTACTGTGTTGATGGTCAGCATGGTGACGGTTACTTTGTCAGACACAATAGTAAGGATACTGTCCTTCCTATCCGTTCCTCTGGCTCCAACAGAGTAGCAGTGCATCTGGACCGTCCCGCTGGGACTCTGTCCTTCTACAGAGTGTTAGAGGACACTCTGACTCACCTGTACACCTTCCAGACCACCTTCACTCAACCGGTCTACGTTGGGTTCTGGTTGTACACTGACTCCTCTGTGTCTCTGTGTGAGGACAGACAGGCTGTGAGGACAGACAGGCTGTGAGGACAGACAGGCTGTGGGGACAGACAGACAGGCTGTGAGGACAGACAGGCTGTGAGGACAGACAGGCTCTGAGGACAGACACGCTGTGAGGACAGACAGGCTGTGAGGACAGACAGGCTATGGGGACAGACAGACAGGCTGTGAGGACAGACATGCTGTGGGGACAGACAGGCTGTGAGGACAGACAGACAGGCTGTGAGGACAGACAGGCTGTGGGGACAGACAGGCTGTGAGGACAGACAGGCTGTGAGGACAGACATACAGGCTGTGAGAACAGACAGGCTGTGGGGACAGACAGGCTGTGAGGACAGACAGACAGGCTGTGAGGACAGACAGGCTGTGAGGACAGACAAGCTGTGAGGACAGACAGGCTGTGAGGACAGACAGGCTATGGGGACAGACAGACAGGCTGTGAGGACAGACAGGCTGTGGGGACAGACAGGCTGGCTGTGGGGACAGACAGACAGGCTGTGATGACAGACAGGCTGTGGGGACAGACAGGCTGTGGGGAGTGGGGACAGACAGACAGGCTGTGAGGACAGACATGCTGTGAGGACAGACATACAGGCTGTGAGGACAGACAGGCTGTGGGGACAGACAGGCTGTGAGGACAGACAGACAGGCTGTGAGGACAGACAGGCTGTGGGGACAGACAGGCTGTGGGGAGTGGGGACAGACAGACAGGCTGTGAGGACAGACATGCTGTGAGGACAGACATACAGGCTGTGAGGACAGACAGGCTGTGGGGACAGACAGGCTGTGAGGACAGACAGACAGGCTGTGAGGACAGACATACAGGCTGTGAGGACAGACATACAGGCTGTGAGGACAGACAGGCTGTGGGGACAGACAGGTTGTGAGGACAGACAGACAGGCTTTGAGGACAGACAGGCTGTGAGGACAGACAAGCTGTGAGGACAGACAGGCTGTTAGGGCAGACAGGCTATGGGGACAGACAGACAGGCTGTGAGGACAGACAGGCTGTGGGGACAGACAGGCTGGCTGTGATGACAGACAGGCTGTGGGGACAGACAGGCTGTGGGGAGTGGGGACAGACAGACAGGCTGTGAGGACAGACATGCTGTGAGGACAGACAGACAGGCTGTGAGGACAGACAGACAGGCTGTGATGACAGACAGGCTGTGAGGACAGACAGACAGGCTGACGGAGACATCAGTAGGAAAGGAGCGGGTCAGGACTGCCTGCTTGCACGGTATAAACAGTCGTGGAGTCTGCGCTGTGGTGGTCGTGGTCGTCAGAAAAAGTGGAACACGATATATTTCTGCTCTCCGTCTTGATGGTCACCATGGTAACCATTACTCTGTCGGACACAATAGTAAGTCCACTCCACTCTCCTTCCTATCAGTCCCTCTGGCTCCAACAGAGTAGCAGTGTATCTGGACCGTCCCGCTGGGACTCTGTCCTTCTACAGCGTGTTAGAGGACACTCTGACTCACCTGTACACCTTCCAGACCACGTTCACTCAACCTCTCTACGCTGGCTTTGGGTTGTACACTGACTCCTCTGTGTCTCTGTGTGAGCAGAGATAGATAGTCTCCATGTGACTTCAGGTCGCCATGGTTACTCAACATGTTTGGGTGAGTCCATGTTGTCATGGTTACCACTGTTGCCTAATAGTGGACACGTTGACATCATAGAACTCCATATTTGGACATGACTGACTCGTGGTGACATCATAGAACTCCATATTTGGACATATTGACTCAGACTGACAGCATTGTGACGTCATCATAAATAAGACAAGCAGAGACACTGTTACGGACCACGGTCCTTTTGATTAGTTGTTATTTGTTTAAGTATAATTATTATTTATGGTGGCTATTTAATTAGGATAATAATTATAAGTTGGTATTTGTTATTGTGTTTTATGGCATGTAACAAGTTGTATTTCTTCTGCTACAGTACTCAAGTGAATTGACAGACATGGCTCTGAGTGACAGGTCCCTGATTGGACCTGCCCCTCTGTTCCTTATTGGTTCTTCCCGACAACACCAGTTTCCTGTTGGCTGGGCACTCTTCCTGTCTCTGTATAAAAGCTCAGTTAAACTTGGGCTGCGTCCGAATTGCTAGGGTTGTTCCCTACTCCCTATCCCCCATACGGGGATCCAGATTCTAGTGGACTCTATAGTGATGATTTCGGACAATACTCCCTGTATGGGGAGCACCGACTCTGACGTCAATATCGATAGAGGGCGCTGTAGTTCCGCGGGTTCATGTACTTTTTATTTGCATGAAATCCCCATTAGGTTTTTTCAGATCGCCTCATAAAGAACTGTTTGAAAAATAAACAAATCATCCCGGCCATTTCACTCATTTGGATATGAAGAATCAACTGACTACAAGAAACCAATCAAAACCCTGCTGCTGAATTTCCGCTAGGAACAGACTGTATCAAATAAGTCTGGCTGTCACCTCCCTGCAAGGACAGTTTGTAAAGTTATTTTTAAATTCATGAATGAATAAAGGAAAAAATAGGTTAATGAAAATATGTTTGCAGGCATTTAGGCCTATATATCTATGATAAAAAGGTTATTTAGGATAATGGATATAGTCTAATATTAATTTATTGATAATAATCATAGGCCCATTGTTATGGGAAAACAGTGCACAACCTTGACAATATATAAAAATATCAGCAGCATGATTTAATCTTAACCACATGAACCCCCGCTAATCCTGGGGCGGGGGGGATACGGCAAAAATAGCCGATCTAAGCAACGCGCGACGTCCGTGTTGTGAGCTTGTATACTTTTACTTGGGTACTTTTGGTAAAGAATTACCAAAAGTAGCCGATCTACAAGCTCTGCTCACAATACGGACGTTTGGTGTTAACAGAAACAGCAGTCCAATAAATGACTGCCTACACAATGAAGTTTTAATGCATTTATTGCAATTCAATGAAATAATGTTAGATAGCATATTCATGGCAGGAATGAATGAATATTAATAAAACATATGTTCGGACACAATTAATATGTGTCTCACATGCATGTATTTAGCCTACGTTTGTGATAAAGAATCTCACAAATATATTCTACAGCAAGCAACTGATTGCTCTCCTAACGTCATGCGCTGGGCCTGGGTGATACAATTAATCAGATTAGTAATACTATTGCAAACGAGTAGATTTATTATAAATAAAATAAAACAATTTCAAATAAATGCACAGATCATTTGTCTCGAGATCTGTAGCTTCGAGATCCGCCAGGGAAGAAAAGAGGGGAAAACGAAAGTTTAAAAAGTACATTTGTGTTGATTTCTTTCGCTGGTTCAACTTCTGTCTCTTCTGAGTTGGAGCGCAATGAGCGCATGCATGCAGAAGCAGCGCACGTGCGCAAACGCGTGCATGTGCGCTCAAGAGCGAGCTTGCGCAATGCATTATGGGGCAGATTTGCTTCGCTGTGTTTTTGTAGTGACCATCGGATGCTCCCTACAATTCCCGGTGCATTGTGGGATACTTCAGTCCACTACGTTAGGGTGCAAAAATGCTCACTACATATTCGGACACTATAACAAAATGGCGGAACCTCAAAGTAGTGCACTATATGGGGCATAGGGAATGATTTCGGACGCAGCCTTGGACTTCAGCAGTGGACGACAGCATTCAGCAGCAGAGACTCGATCCCGCTAGTCCTCTCTTGTCCTCGCCTGCCTTATCATTATTGTTTTCGTTTGTTCTTGTTCATTATGCCATAAGTTATCTTTTGTTTTGTTTAGCCCAGTGCCTAGTGCAAAGTTAACCTTTAGTTTGTTTTTAAATCTGTAGCCTATGATTTGCCCTTGTTAAATAAGAAACCCGGTTCCTACCTTCTCCATGTAGGAGTGCCAGGTATTTTCTTTTATTAACTTATTGTAATTTTGGTTAGTTAGGGTAGTTAGGGATTTAGAATTGTAATTTTGTTTAAACCTTCTGTTAGGGCCTTTAGGTAGGAAAAAACTTTTGATTTCCAGTTAGATTCGTTTTGTTAGAATAGCACCTGCACTCTGAAGCCAAAAAGTGAGAATTGTGAACAAGAAATGTCCAAAATGTCTCTACTGTTGAACAAAAAGAGCGACTACAAATAAATTGAAGTTCTTTTCATCCTGTCTCCTCTCAAATTGTGTCATGTCCCTTCACCCTAGACGAAGGTCCATAACAGACACACTGACATCAGAGAAGATTTGAGAGGATTTGTTTTCAATAGCAGATCTACAAGCTACGAGCTTGTAGATCTGCCATTTTGTAGATCTGCTAATTTGGAATAGTGATGTATTTAGGTTAAAGTTATTTTAGGCTAGATTTATTTATCATTTTGCTCTTAGGACCCCCTGGAACCACTGTGTGTGTGTGTGTGTGTGTGTGTGTGTGTGTGTGTGTGTGTGTGTGTGTGTCGTATCTGGAATCAATAATTATATGCAATAACCCATGTACAGCTTACAAATGTAAACTGTTGTATTCTGTCTGTCTTCACTCTGTCTGTCTGCAGTCACTCTGTCTGCAGGGCCTGCCTTTGTCATTCAAAATCTGGGTGTCAGAGGGGTTAACACTAGGAAGTCTGAGCAGCCGTTCAGACCGAATTTGAGATTTCAACGTTTATTTTCTTAGCACATGGAGTCCAGAGAAAGTTCCCCTTGCATGACTTTGTCTAAATATTCGATTGAAATCATCTCTGTTTTTTCCCCATTTGAAACGTTTTGTAAATATGATTTTAGGCATATATCTCTTACTCAGTCTGACTATAATCGGCCCAATCGACCGCCGTCCCCCTTTCTCCCGTCTAATGATCTTCACACCTCCGACAGCTGGAGGGGGGCTGCCCGCTGGTCCGACCTCCCGTTGGCCCGACCTCCCGTTGGTCCTACCGGTCGGACCTAAGAGAGCCCCTACCATTCCCCATAGCCCGACCTCCCGTTATTTCGACCCGTCGGGCAGTTCGCACTAAAGGGACGTCCCGTTGGTTCGACCTCCCGATATTCCGGCCACTGTCAAAACAGCTTTTTCAGAGCGCATTAAATGTCTTGTAATGTCATGATGTACATGTCTTGCGCGGAGATATCAGAACCGTTCAAAGCTGCTTTTTCAGAGCGCATTAAAGCAGCTAATCAATAGCTCATAGGCCGCCTGACATTACATTCGGATTTGATTTAGGTTACGCACTGTCAATGTGTTCAGAATGTGCATGCGCACCGAAAAATAGCCGATCTGCAATCTCACAAGCATGCATAAGACAATTGCTGTCTGTCTGTCTGTCTCTTTATTGATTCCCGTCGGTAAATTCATGTGCCATAGAAGGCTATACATAGGCTATATATTGTCTATATAAAATGGAACGGATCGTACTGCCCGCTGCCAAGGCGCACGATGCGCGCGCGGTCTTCCCTGAGTGCTGCATGTATTCGTGTTGGGTTGCGTATAGGCCTATACATAAGGAGCCCTCCCCAATGGAAACAATTGGGCGTCTATCAACGCAGGAAAGACGGCGCGTGCACTGCTCCTTGGCATGCAGTGTCCGTTTCATTGATTGCAATGTATTGGCCTATAATTTGATTAGGTCAGACATTAGGCCTAAGGCCTACTATAAATATGGTGGGTGTTTATATGTGATTAATGTACGATGGATGCACAACCACATAGGCTATTATTTTGTAAATCCACCTTGCGATAAAACATGTGAGAAACACATGAGCATTTAACTACAACTACTAATGACTATATACTCCAATCTGTAAAATCATCTGAAACTGAATACAAGCAGAGAGACAAATCATATATTATGAACTTTTATATACACAGAAATGCACAACATTTGTTAAATAAAATGTAACAAAAAAATACTTTTTTATGACCGCCACACTCTGGTGCGTTATCCACTCAAAACTATAATGTGCGCTCCCATTGAATTCTGCATTGAACAGTCTCTAAAATAAAAATAATTAGCATATATATAGCTCTTGCCACTCTTTTTCAGATGAAACTTAAAAGAAGAAAACGATAACGATAAACGATAACGATTTTTTTTTAAATGCATTTATTTTACAGGAAATTGTGAAGTGAATACTGGATCGCCTCCCAGTATTCATCCAGTGTGCGGACACCCAGATTATAGTCGCGTTTCAGACGCGTAATTCTCTCCTCCAGGCGCCTCCATTTTCTCCTCTGGGTTGGTCTGGCCTCCCCTCTCTCAGCAGCTGCTGTTTGGACCTCCGTCAGCCGCTGTTGGTCCTTCACCTGGCGCAGGAAAATCCAGATGGATGGATGCTGCCTCTGGAGTGCCGCATTCCACTTCTGATGAAAACCTATAAACAATAAAAACAATGGATGAACAGTGGTGGAAAAAGTATCGCATTAAGTATCAAACACTCCGTTGCAAATCAAATTAGCCTAAATAACGTGAGTAGGCCTAAACTTACAAAACAACGAATTGGTTTCAAATATACTTAAGTAAAGTAAAAGTTTAATCATTATGCAGAATGTACCATTTCATGTTTTAAAATGTCTAAATTACATAACAATCTTTTGCAAATAGCCGATGCAAATGTATAAATGCAATGATTTAATTGTAATTCTTTCTAAATGAACTACCCGAAACGTCAGGCTAACTATTTGTGCGCAAAGTTTACTCAAACTCACCCTCGACATGGTTGTTGGTACGGTTGTCTGAGTTCCTGGTGAAAACGTTCCACAACCTTGGAGGGAACTGGCTGTTTCCACCAATATAATTCCGCTCCAAGTAACGAATGAATTCAGCCAGCCTAGGGTAGCGCCGTCTCACTCTAACAGTGTGCGCCGATGCTGCATGACGGTGAAAATTCTCACGGACCAAAGCCAGAGGCAGGTACCCCATCGCCATGAATTTTCGGATGCATCGCCGCACACTGTCGTGCCTTCGATATGGGCCTGCAAGACCGAGCTCCTGGACCCGTCGCCAAAGGCTTTGGCAAAAATGGAAATAACATGCCGTTGGCCGACTGTCAGGAAGCTCGGTCTGGATAGCCAGCAGCAGGGAGCTCTCGAAATCTGTCACGATGCGCGTAGGTCTCCACTGGTGCCCTGTCACGCGACGCACCCTGCGTTTGACATGGGCCAAGATTTGCCTGTATTGGCCGACTGTCTTGCCGGTCACTAGGCACATCACCAACGGCACCACTCTGCCCAGATAGTTGCCATGGATTGTGACGAACTGTTCGTAGGGCCTGGGGCAACTTTTGAACGTGCCATCCATATAAATATCCTGGCACCTATATGAACGAACGAATGAATGAATCAATCAATCAATCAATCATTTAGCAGACGCTCTGGATTAAGAGCGTCTGCTAAATGCCTAAATTGTAAATTGTAATCAATCAAAACGTTTTGAATTTTATGAATGTGTACAGTTTTAACTCTTACCTGCCGAGCTTCGCAAAATTCCGCCTCTCTGCAAACACCAGAACACCCCAGGCATTGTCCTGGTGTGACAGAAACCGCCTCCCACGCCATGTCTCGGCCCATTCATTTGGTATCTCAACGTCATCCACGTGGTGTGGAATAGGAGGCACATGGGCTGCCCGGGTCCTGTTCAGTTTGGACCTGACCGTTCCGATCGTTCTGAAACCGAGCATTCAATAATAACATCCCTCTGCCATCATCATGGATAATAATCATTGTATTCATATTATCTTATCAAAATAGTAAACAAATTCCAAGTTAATTAACCAGCCAAACATATATGATTTAATTCGTTGGAAATGGGATGCAGGGCTGCAGGCTTGAACGTCTCCAGGGACTAGTGGGGGAGAGAGTGGCCAATCAAATCGCACCAAAAACACGGTCCCTCTGACCGTTCAGCCGACTGAGTAGTAGTGAATTTTTTTCAGACTGGCTAGTGTTAAAGCTAATTATTCTTTTCTCGTATGAAATTTAGTTTGCAAATAATAGTCAACTAAAAGGCAGTTAGTTGCCACGACGTGCGAGATTTTGTTGTTAATATCGAGAAAACTTTGGCCTTTAAACGTGAGAAAAGTAAACAGTATAGCATAGATTAGCCATATGTCTCTGACTGCCTAAAACTGCCTTGATTGTATATAATTGGTGTTGGCATATGGTGGATCAATGGGTTTTCAGGGGAGCAGTGAACACGCCTACATTTTCACCTTAGTTTGAGAAACTGTACTTAATACCTGTACTATGAGGGTTGAGGGAGTCTGGACTGGCCACAGACAGTGGTCAGTACTGGAGCCTTAACAGCTCCAGGCTCATGACGGTCTAAGGCGAAGCTCTCTGTCTTGGTCTCGGTTGCAATAAATGATCAACAACACTTCAGTTCACCTCTCTGCGTGGCTTTCATTCAACTGATCGTCCGGTGTTTTTTGACTACAGCCTACAGCCTGCAGTTTTCTCAAGCCTTTTTGTGTCAAAGTAGCTTTCATTGGTCAGTGTAAATATGATGAAATTACACGACATGTGTGTGTGTGTGTGTGTGTGTGTGTGTGTGTGTGTGTGTGTGTCTGCGTGTGTGTGTGTGTGTGTCTGTGTCTGTGTGTGTGTCTGTTGTTTTTGGCAGCATATTTTTGTTTTAGTCATAGACTTTTGAATAGTTTTCATTTAGTTTTAGACCCATTTTAGTCAGCTGGAATGTTTTAGTGTTAGTCTAGTTTTAGTCGACTAAATCTACAGGTGATTTAGTCGACTTTAACAACTGCATTTATGTGATTGGTTAGCCTACATATCACGTAAACTTTCCCTTCATTGTCAATGGCATTTAATGTTTGTGTTGCCACAAGTTTACGTCATGGCGGATATTTGTCCTAATAAGTTCTCCTTTAATGTATAGTGAGGAGTTCCCACCACTGATAACCCCTGGTGTTCTTTGAACGTTCTTTCGACTCCCCAAGAGGAACTGGAAAAATCATCCTGCCCCCAAAGGACCTGACGGACAACTGTCCAGAGTAAGTGTAACTATAACTACAATACATTATTCAAACCAATGTAGGCCTCTAATGGCTATCTATTACATAAAACGTTTACTTATTCATTTTTACCTGTCCTGTTATGTAGGCTACTAATTATGCCTATTTGTAAATGTTACCTATTTTGTGTGGATGACACACACACGCTATTTATTATAGGCTAATTATAATAGTTGTCTTTCCCCTACAGCCAACATCGACTTGTTGCCTACCGTGTGGTCTTGGGCGCCTGTCACACCTATACGACAAGCGTCTAATCAATGTTTTATGGTTTAATCAGTCTTGTCGTTTGTCGCATCAATGTACCACAATGCTTTGCGTAATCTGGGCGGTGCGTGCCTGCGTGGGCGGTGCGAGGACATGCGGAAACAGATCCACGTGTTGCTGTTGCCTGTTGTTGTTGCTGCTGTTAGCTGCCGGAGACAGTAGCTTGTTGGTTGTGTGTGGTGAAAAAATGGTTTTTTGGAGAAGAAAGAGGGCTCTTGTCCTGGCGATGTTGGTGGCGAGGAGAAAGAGGGAGAGGGAGACGCGCCAGAGAGAGCTTGTGGCTAGGAGATTGAGGCAGGAGGAGGAGGAGGAGAGAATACGAGCGAGGGAGATTCAAATGGCCCCTCCGGTCCGTAGAAGGAGGCGAGTGTGGGTCGATCCGATCTTCCGAGTTCGGAAACAACTCGGGGACGGTCACCAACTTTATTGGGAGCTACGGAGGGATGAAACCCGTTTCCACCAGGAATTCAGGATGTCTATCCAACAATTCGATTTCCTGCTGGCGAGGGTGACTCCAGACATCCAGAAGCAAGACACTTTCTTCAGGGAAGCTATACCTCCCGCTGAACGTCTTGCTATCTGTTTACGGTAACTACTACAGTAACTATGTTACGTTCATTTTGTTGATTACCCACCTAGTAAATGCATCGTTAACTCGCCAATCAGCTAACGTGTGCAGCAAGGAATGCCATGTTGACTTAAATATGTTACTGTAAGCTGGAAATCATAACAGCACCAGGAATGTAAATGGATGTGAGGATGAAAGATAATATTATATAGGCCAGGGGTCCCCAAACTTTTTCCTGTGAGGGCCACTACAGAGCTGCATAGTGCTTGTACTGTACATACTGTACAAAAATGAGCAGCTGCGTACGTCCGTGCTCTCATCCAGTGCTAATGAAAAATAAAAATAAAATCCTATATTTTGGCTATTTGGCTATTGCTTGAGGCAGGCGGGCAACATAAAAATGTCCAGCTCTGTTCAAATGGCTTTTTATAGCTTATATAGTTACCTACTGTAAAGCAGCAGGTCTTACACTTTAACATGTCAAACTCCATATTAATTAATATGATTTTCTGCCGAGGATCCCCATGTGAAAAGATGTGTTGGGAACCCCCTGGTCCAGTGCGTCATGACGCACTGGACCAGGGCTAGGGAACCCCCATGCAAGTAGCCCAAGATTAGACTCGTAGCGTTTTTTCCCCCGATTCGGACGATATCACAATCATGGGCTACCATGCAAGATTTGTGTTACAAAAATGAAAACAAAAAGCAAATCGCTGGGTTAAAGGCGTTCAAGTGATTCTGATGCTATATTAACACATTTTGCAACACACTTCTCACTTTGAGAACCACTACTGTAAAAGCAATCATACAGATCATAATCCAATTCCAATTCAAAGGAGATTCATTGGCATGAGAAAACAAATGTTTACATTGCCAAAGCAAGTGTCACAATACACTAAAAAAAGGTGAAAATGGGGGAAGTATATGCAGTTGGAGGAGGTGCAGTATTTTGCAAACAGAGCTATGTCACTTTGCATCGTTATGCTAGAACATGGTATAAAGCTTTTTGAAACAAACTGTCACTTTGGGACAAATGACATTTATTCTCAGGACTATTGAAATAGTATGCAGACTCTGATATAAGATCTGTTTAATTCCAAAGTTAAACATTTGAATAGGAAGGAAGACACTGGAGCATCACAGACAGTTCAAGCCCTTTTTAATGCACACACAGGGTGAAGGTAAAAAATGATAAGTATAGGGCACATCTTTGTCAGGTCATGACGAAGATGTGACCTATACATAATTATTATGATCAAAATGTTCTCAAACTGTCTGATGCTCCAGTGTCTTCCTTCCTATTCGAACCCCCTTCTGCTTAACCCATTTTGGGCGGGAACCCCTTTTGGTGTTTTAAACATTATGTTATAATTTAGCTATTGAAAAATATCAGATCTACAAGCTCATAGCGTGCTACGAGCTTGTAGGTCTGCTATTTTTGAAAAATCGTAAAAATGTGGCGCCACCCCTTTGAGAGGTCTAAATGGGTTAAACATTTGAATGTCGTGGGAAACATTAAACTGTCATATTATAGATGCATTATGTATAAACTGTTTTTTTATATATATAACTTTTAATTCAGAAATGTCGACCATCTGAAAAGGATGTTAATTTGTGCACTCAATAGTTGCTGTGGGCTACTTTTGAACAAATGATTTCATCATTCAGCCATGCCATTGTTCTCCAGAGCCACTATTAAAGCAATGCCATTATGATTATAGATCCGGTATATATGGATGCTGAGGTTCTGTAATATTAATAATGCAGAGCTAACATTATCTTATCAACATCACTTGTAACATGTCAGTTCAGATTGTGTGTTAACGTTGTGATTATTGTCTCTACCTATTTTACAGGTATCTTACCACTGGTCACAACTACCTGGCCATCTCCAACAGTTTCCGTGTTGGCCGCTCCACTGTGGTTGGCATTGTGCCCACTGTGGCAGCTGCCATCTGGAACACCATGGCTGAGGACTTCATGCCTGTGCCAAAGAAGGATGATTGGAAGGCTATATCCGATGTATTTGGTGAGAAGTGGCACTTTCCTCACTGTGTGGGTGCCATAGATGGCAAACACATTGCCATCAAGGCACCCGACAGATCAGGATCGCTCTTCCACAACTACAAAGGGCACTTTTCAATTGTCCTGCTGGCTGTGGTGGATGCTCTTGGCTTGTTCCGTGTGGTCGACGTAGGTGCGTATGGGGGTGGCAGTGACGGTGGAGTACTTGCAGTGTCTCATTTTGGGCGGGCTCTGACGAGGGGTACACTGGACCTTCCCGATGATGCCCCGCTCCAAAATGCTGAGCACCTGGGGCCACTTCCGTACGCCTTTGTGGCGGATTTGGCTTTCCCTCTGCGCCAGAACCTGCTTCGCCCATACACACGTCAGTCGCTCCGCACGGACACCCACCGTGTTTACAATTACCGGCTGTCCCGCGCACGGCATGTTGTGGAGAGTGCCTTTGGTGTGCTGGTGACGAAGTTCAGAGTGTTCCACGGAGTCATCGAGCTCAACCCTGACCACGCTGAGAAGGTTGTGAAGGCTACCACCGTCCTCCACAACTTCATCAAATGGGGCCAGCAGGACGCAGCCCACATGCCTCCAGTGGAGCCGTCGCTTGCTGCAGGGGGAGCAGTCAGGAGGAACTTTGATGGTCTCCAAGTGCAAAACACTTTCAGGGAGTACTTTAACTCTCCAGCCGGTGCGGTGCCGTGGCAAGAGCGCCATTTGTAATCCCCTGTGTCTTTATTTTATTTTTTTTAGTTTGAAGATTATGGCCTGTATTTTGCGTGTCTTACCAGTGTAGTACCAGGTCTTATTCCCTAACTTGAGTAAACTAAAGACCTGGAGGCGTGATCAATGCCATTTGGCTATTCAGAGTGGCCAGAGAGCATTGATCACGCCTCCAGGTCTTTAGTTTACTCAAGTTAGGGAATAAGACCTGGTACTTAAGACACGCAAAATACAGCTCTGTGAGTTCCAATGAACCTGAGAGCGATGCCGTCCAGGGTCACCCATGGCGGTAAGGTCAAAGGGGAGGTTCCATTTTCTTCTTTTTTGTCCTTTTTAGTTAGAAGATTGTGAGTTCCAATGAACCTGAGAGCGATGCCGTCCAGGGTCACCCATGGCGGTAAGGTCAAAGGGGAGGTTCCATTTTCTTCTTTTTTGTCCTTTTTAGTTAGAAGATTGTGAGTTCCAATGAACCTGAGAGCGATGCCGTCCAGGGTCACCCATGGCGGTAAGGTCAAAGGGGAGGTTCCATTTTCTTCTTTTTTGTCCTTTTTAGTTAGAAGATTGTGAGTTCCAATGAACCTGAGAGCGATGCCGTCCAGGGTCACCCATGGCGGTAAGGTCAAAGGGGAGGTTCCATTTTCTTCTCCATTTAATTTGTCTTCTCCTTGGATCGTCACCTTGTAGTGGTGGAGAAGCTTGTGAGTTCCAATGAACCTGAGAGCTATGCCGTCGGGAGCTTTGCTCCTGGTAGGGTCACCCATGGCGGACAGCTCAAGGGGGAGGTTCCAGACGAAGTGCGATCCAACAAACACCTCTACGGAGGACCAGACACATGCTGCCATTCCAGGAGCATCACAACAGCTGGGAATGAGGATCTGAAGGCTGCAGCAGGAATTTGAGCCCCTACTATTCTTGAACTCTATGCGACTGGATCCTGAACCACATCTGTTAATGACTGCTTAATGGCTGTCTGTGTGCCCGTCAAACGCAAAGGTATCCTCCCGAAAGTGAATGTACACATGACATCCCTTATTTCACCTGACAGTGGATGACCACCACAAATGAGCTGGACATCCTGCAGTCAAAATAGACCAAATAGACCAAATATATCTGACCAAAATCTCCATCCGGCCCGGTCAGAAGCTAACAGCACTGTTACAAGCAACTGTCTACAAGCTACAGGTCCCCAGTGTCATGGAGTACGCCTCACTCCATGACTCCATGATGAGTGCTCCACCTACAAATCTCAGTCTACTTGAAAATATTCAGAGGAATAATAAAAATAATTTGAGTTGACCAGGAGGACACTGCCAGTACAACACTCTCCATCGACAGCCATAGCCACAGAAGACACATTGCAGCTGCTACAGTCCTTTACAAAATGCCCCCCCCACTGCCCTAGGGACCTCCAGGACATGCTCCCTCCACCACAAATCAGATGGCGAAACACCCACCTTATATGGCACAGCTCCAACACCCCCCCTCCCCCCTAGGCTCCAATACACGCACATTGGACAGAACCTTTCTCCACACAGCTGTCTGTGGGTGGAACAGCCTACCAGAGCATGTAGTTGACTCCATCACAGCCAATGGCCTTCAAGCCTTTAAACGTGGAGTTCATAGACACCTCCTGACCACCCCCTCACACTGACTGTTGTGCTGCAGTGAACCGTAGGATTGGCCAATGGAAATATATATGCAGTGACAGATGACACTATGATCCCAGGTAAATGTCCCTGTGAAGCAGTAGTAACATGTAGTAATATGCATTATCAATCTCCCCACTGACATTATTGAACACACTGAGCTTGGACATATACTGTATTATCACTGAAATCAGTATACACATGCTTTTTAAGTTTATATATACCTGAACTAAGTTGTTACATGTCATTTCTGATTGTGTGTTAACATTGCGATTGATTTTTCTCTTCCTCTTATCCAGACACCATGCCACTGGTAAATAATATCACTACATTTGCAAAAGCGTCCTCATACCAAAGTCCCTCATCACAGCTGAGTTGACACGAGAAGTTGATGATCAGTCTACAGTGAGCAGTGTCCCCATGAACAAGTAACACATGTACAGTAGGAGCTACACACTATTCCTCCTACTTCCACAGCTGACCTACGTCACGCTGACAAACCCAAGGATTCCTAGTGCAGCTACAAAATAAACTACCATCCGAGGTAACGTCCCTGTTAAAGCATTAGTAACATGTAATAATCTGTATTCTCCCATTCCCCACTGTCATTGCTCAGTGCAAACATGTACATCTGCTGTCTTTGATTCATGTCCACCTATCTGCAGAATGTGCCAAGTGGATAAGATCTAGGCCAAGCTGCTCAAAGAGGAGGCCTTCCTGGAGGGACCAGACCACCTGATCTCTAGAGCAAAGGTCAGGAAATGATGTGTCTGCCTGTGTAACTCTGTTAGTAAGATTGGATATACTGCTGTGGTTGGATACCACCTCCCCAGCCACTGCAGATATGCTACTGTATGTCCAGAGATTATAAAAATACGTGTGAACATGTGTGCAGGTACTCTGACCTGGACCAGTGGATCTCCCAGTACCAGACGGCCTTCTCCAGGCTCTCTGACCTTGACCAGTGGATCTCCCAGTACCAGACAGCCTTCTCCAGCCTGCAGGCTATAAAGCTGCCCATGCCTCGGTGAGATACAGTGACACTGTGCTGTCATAATGTGCACTCCTTGCAAATGAACCCATTAAGACTTCAGCTCGATTCTACAAAATGTTTTCGAAATCATGAAAAACCTATGTTTCTATGTCAGTGGTCCTGAAACTACGACCCCTAGAATTATATGTATTTGGCTTCCGACACCCATCTCAAAATATGTTGTTCCAGGGACCCCCCAGAAGCAAACATTTGAGTTATAAACGTTTGTTTTGAAAGAATATAAATTTTCACAAATTTTCAAAAACAGCAGATCAACAAGCTTGTAGCCCAGCACCAAGTGCCTCGTTATCAGCTTGTAGATCTGCTATTCTTCAATAGCTAAAGTATAACAACGCTTAAAACACCAAAAGGGGTTTCTGTCCTGAATTTGTTAACAAGATCAACCTGGAATGGCACTCCTACTATGCTTGACACAGTAGGTGGATTGAACTATTGGTGCACAGGCCTTCGTCTGGCTGGCAGAATGTAGAACAGCAGGAATACTATTTAGGATACTAAAACATCATCATTGTGAATATTGTTCATTGTGTAGGAAACGCCACTAGCATATGGGACGCTCCTTTCAACACTATTTCACTGGCATTATATTTTTGCTCTAATCCATCCATGTACACCTGAACTATAATTATCAACCATGCTTGTTAACATTGATGATTGTGTATCTCTATTACAGATATCTTTGCACTGGAATTGTCCATCACTCCATTTCCAAAAGCTTCCTCATACCATAGCCCCTCACCGCTGCTGTCACGTAGTGAGTACGTTCATCAGAGAAAGGTGACACAACAACAGACGGCCACTCCACCTCCTGAGTCACTTGGTAATCATGATATTGTAACACTTGGTGCAAATGGTCTCCCATAGTGAAGTACGTAGACAATGCTCACTTTCATGTGACCCAACAACATTAACCAATAGCCATTGAAAAACATGTCATAATCATTCTTGCAAAGTCATTTAGGACGAATGGATCAGCAATGGCTATAGAAAATGCTCGATTTTCAGTCGTCTGCTGTGTAACCCTTTAAAAGTTTTGAAATGCGACACATTTGGAATTATTTAACTGCAGTGTATCCTGCAACCTACTCCGCATGACTTATTTAGTTATTAATTTGTTTCAAAGTGTGACTTTAATATAGTGTAAGCTGAGCTTACCAACCGGATTTACTTTTAGACATGGTTCAAACTAAATTTGCTGAGAGGGACCAAATGCTTAATTGTTGCTTATTTCTTTTGGTCCGGATAGCGTTCCCCACAGGACATTGTAAACGTAACCAAATATGCAAATGAGACATGGTCAGGCCATGGATCTATTGACAGAATTGACAGAATTCCTGTGGAAGATTATTTCACTGACAAACTACAACAGAAGGTTGTTTTGTTTTTGGATATTATCAAATATCTGTGAAGAAAAACAGTGAGTACATTTAATAGTCACTTATAGGCTCATTAAAAAAAGGAAAAGGCATGCATTTCAGGCTACGGACAGAGGGAGTAACCACACACACACACACACACACACACACACACACACACACACACACACACACACACACACACACACACTTGTCTAGCCACCCCTCTGCCGATTTTTAATTCATGACCAAAAAAAAGTCAAATAAGGGTTACATTAACATAGGAATTAGGAATTGATTCTGAAAAAAACAAAAACATGGTAATACATCAAATACAAAATAATTGTCATAACTAGTAACATGTAATAATCTGTATTCTCCCATTCCCCACTGTCATTGCTCAGTGCAAACATGTACATCTGCTGTACAAAAAAAAAATATGGCCGTGGCTCAGTGGTCCAGGCACCTTGGCTGGTGATCCAGTCTGGCAGTGTGCCACGGGCTCGACTCCCGATCCCGACGGCCTTCACTGCGTGTTGTCTGCATTTCTTTGGTCGCACTCTTGTGCGTCCGCCAGTGCCTGGTGGATAGCCAGGCGAAGTTTGTTTTTGGACCTGGCTGTGAGCTTATCCATTTCATGGCCTATAAAATATACAAAATGATGCGTGTCGGGTTTCAGGTCCTGTCCGTCCCTCAGCTGGTGCAGCACATCTCGCTCGAATGCGTTGGGCTGCTGTTCGGATCCTGTAAGGTTCTGACCCTGTGCTGCACCCTGCCCAGACCCAGAGGCCGTCTGCTGCTGCTGACTGGATCCTATTCAACAAAGGTTCAACCATTTATTACATTGACTTTGTATTGTATTACACAACCATCATGTCAAATCTGACTATAGTCACACAAAGTTTAAATCAAATATTACATTGGGGTTGAGTTGTTTTTGTCTTGGCTTTGTACAAGTGTTTATCACTCTTACCACTTTCACCATTTGATGTCTCTGACAGAGGCTGACCAACAGAGGCTGGTGGTCTGGCCTGATGGCTCCTGGTGGCAGGGTTCCATTGCTTGTAGGTGTGACTGCCTGATATGAAGTAAGATTTAATAGCATTATATAGAGCTTGTATTATTTGGTGTTTGACTTGCAAATCCCAATGAGTTGTCTAAAGATCTTACCATTTCCACTAGCTGATGGCACAGGCTGCTCAACCACAGCAGAGGCCTGTGGTCCAGTCACCTGACTGGACCACTGCTGGTTTGCCGACCCTGCAGAGGCCTGTGGTCCAGTCAGATGTCCTCTGCCTCTGCCTCTGCCTCTCCCTCTCCCTCTCGCTGTTGCACAGCTGGTGGCAGTGTGGCTGACCTCTATGAAGTAAGTTTTAATCACAATTTGATATAGACCTTGAATTTTTTTTGGGTTAGATTCTTAAATGGAAATGGCTTCATTTGGAATGTCTTACCACTTTCAGCAGCTGTGTACAGCATGGGCCGGTGACCTGCCTGGTACCCAGGTACTGAGGTCGGCGGTCGACTGGACCCTTTCCCCCTTTTGGCTGCTATGAAGTAAAGTTTAATCATAATATGATATTGAGCTATAATAGTTTTTGTTGCATTTGTAAATGTCAATGACTGTCTTTTACACCTTACCAGTTTCACCAGCTGGGGACTGCATATACCCAGACCCGGGTCCAGGGGTGATGGGTCTGTGGTCTGCTGACCAACTCTGCCCTGCTGATTGGCTGGCTGGGATTGGCCGTGGTGCGCTGTGACTGGCAACTATGAAGAAGTTTAATCATATGATATTGAGCTTGTTTTTCTTTTGTTTCATTTCTAAATGTCAATGTCTTGTCTGTACATCTTACCACGTTCAGCAGGCTGTGGACCTCGCTCCCTGGCTGGCGCTGACAGCAGAGACTGGGACTGGCTGGGCTCGTCCTCTATTAGGTAATGTTGCAAACATGTCAGTAGACCTTTCTATTGGATTTGTAAGCCCTAAAGCACAACTACATTTAGGATACATTGATGGAATCTTTTTGGCGTTTGCTCCTCTTTCTGTACATGAGGAGATTATTCTGGATTCTTTAGCAACTTTAATCCAACTCTCAAATGTTTGGAGTTCCGTCGTGGCTTTCTTATGACAAAACCTAAAACTCTAGCAAAGTGTAATTTAGTTATTTGGATAACTATCACATGTTACCTGGTAAATTCAGGTACACCAAGTCTATGGTGTACTCTGGGTCATCATCCTCAAAGGCTGCTGGTGACCTTGCCACGTCCATATCAGCTCCACGTTGAGTTGGCTCTGAAATTGTATAAAGTCTAAAGTAAGGTTTCATGTCTTAACATTTAGAGCAACGAAGGAATAAGAAAGCTTCTGCCGGCTCCCTTCTATGAAGTAAGGTTCAAACATTTATTGATTTTGTTTTTCTTGTAAACATTTGTTCTGATTAATATTTTTACCCCTTTCAACAGCAAACATGTCCTGCCTGGAAATCTGAGTGGCATCTGTAAAGTAAGGGTTAACATGTTATTGAATACAGCTTCATGGCTTGATGTTGAATTTGTAATTAGTTGTCTTATTACTAATATACATAATTCTCTTACCACTGTCATCAATGTAGGGGTGGAGGACGTGGTGAAGCGGCACACTTCTTTCTATGGAGTTAGATTCAAACATATATTGTGTACACCTGTATGGTTTGGATTGGTGTTGTTTGTAAACTGTTATGATTAACATGCATATATTACCTCTTTCAGCAGGAAACGGCGAGCTGGGCACCTGATATGGAGGCAGACTTCTGTCTATTAACAAATGGGAAAGAAAATGGAGGTTCAGAATTCCCAAGATTCAAAAGATAAACAAATACATTTCCAGAAATGTCATCATAGATAAGGTAAAATCAGCACTATTAAAAGTGTACAGATGCTTAGAACTAGAATCATCCTAGGATTCTCTCATGACTTTACAAAGGTCTTCTGGAAATGCAAGTTCACAATACATGTTAACGAAAGGTGTGCGACAAATAATGGAGCAGAGGCTCTTCGGCACAAAGACTGAATAGAAAAGCAAAACACTGTAATGTAATAATCTGTTCTTTTCCCAAATAAAAGTAAATTACAAAAAGGAAAAAAGGCTCTAAATATGTGTTAAGTCTTGTATTTGTTAACAGTCATGAGTAATATGCGTCTCACCACTGTCAGGGAAGAGGTGGCGGCTGTGACGTACGTGCTGCTGATGCTGCATTTCATCTGAGAAAAGTTCCAAACATATTTATTGTGTACAATTCTTTAAGGGTTGGTGTTGAATTTGGAAACAGTCATGAGTGATATGCATCTTACCACCGTTGGCAAATAAGTGCCTGGGACCTGCTGCATACTGCTGCTGATGCTGAGTTTCATCTGAGAAAGGTTCCAAACATATTTATTGTGTACAATTCTTTAAGGGTTGGTGTTGAATTTGGAAACCGTCACGAGTCATGTGTGTTATTATTTATTACCTGCATTTTCAGCATAGAATGGCTCCTGGGAGTCCTGGCTGGCCTGCTGCTGATTGCTGTCTATAAAGGTTGAAAGATATATTGTAAAACGTTGGCCTGTTGTGTGCTGCCTCAAAACGGTCATAACAAATATTTCTCTTACCATTTGGAGATGGAAAATTTGATGACGTTTCTCTCTCCGTCACGTGGGGCTCCAGAAATGACATTATGTCATATAGTGGCCATTTGTTTGTGACCCTCCCCTCACTGCCACTTTTTGGGGTTCTTAACTCCCTCCTGGTCCTGGTATATTGGCTCCGGAGGCTTGCCCACCTATCCAAGCACTTTTGTGCTGAGTATGCAAGACACGGAAATGAAGCATGGCAGATATCCAAAGGGACACCCAGGAAAAAGGTTTTTTTGTCCATTTGGTATAGATATGTACTATATAGGCCTATCAAAACGTTAAAGAATGATTCACTCAATCAACATGGTTTGTATTCTGTCCTATTCAAATTGTTGCCCAAGGCAATACACTGCAGAGGTCTGAGTTTACTCTACTCATCATACAGTGCAGTCTAGTCTACTGTATGATGCCTGATCCATATACAACAAGCATCTCTCTTTCATATTTTTTTACATCAAGTAGGCTTATACCATTTCTTGATTCCAAGCAGTGTATAATCACAGTATGATACACATATCGACAGGAATACAAGCAGAGTGGGCACCTCGATCATAAATAGGCTATTTTGTCCAAAATTTAGAAGTATTTGGAAAATGACCTTAAGTAATATACGTCCATGATTTGGACATATAGCCTCAATGCTGCATCATTATTGCCTTACATCCTTCAAGGTATTGTTTATTGGGAAAATGAATTTAAATAGAGGATTTGTAGCAATTACGCCAGAACTTTACACAGAGTAGACGCGTGACGCACGTACCTGGTGTAGCCGCTATCATTGCGGCCGAGCTACACCAGGCTTTTCAGCGCACACGCGAGACCCGCATACGCGCACAGCACATAGTGAATAATATTATTATTCACTGGATGCGTGGGGAACGTGTACGCGCGTGCGCCAAAAAGTCAGATCAAATGAAGAATAAATCACAATATCGCATCTGTGCACAGTTACACGCGTTCGGAAATGCGCACCGGGCGCACTCGAGGCTAGTTTGCTAGCGCGCTCCCGGTGCGCATTTCCGAAGCACACATGTAGAAAAATGTTAGAATTACTAGACCTTATTGTCTTATTTAAGCATGTTCAAATCACTTAAACACATTTTGATGTCCTTTTTTACATTTTGGAACAAATTGCCTATATTTAATAGAGGTGCACAGACCCTTCCTTGCATTGTGCCAACATATGCTGTTACCCATCCCATGCCATCTTATCCTACGTTAGGCTATATCTCGCCTACTTACCATCTACGTCTATCTCACGACCAATAGCCACAAATGCTGCAAAACGCATCTCCTTTCTGCAGTAATATGGATGCTGCTTGTTGTAAATGATGGGGTGGTTGCAGACGCTAAAGATCAGTCGTTCATCAAACGATGCCATCGCCATGATGCTCTCTTCTCGTCTGCGTCCCTGGGGGGTTACTAGCCTGTATATCTGCACACAATCAGTGCCAGATAGAATCGACAAATCTGGTACTGATTGTCGAACGAAATTTAGTACCAGACTGGATCGGGACAGCTGCGCGTAACTTGGAGACTCCAAGTTGCGTCCGGGCGCACGGCTGTCTCCACTTTATCAGCCTACCACAGTAGGTGCCAAGTCTGGCACTGATTCCGTGTGTATCAGTGTATGTATAGTAGCCTCCAGGTACGCAGACTAGCAGAGAGCATGGCATCATTGTGGAAAATTAATATTTTCTGTTAGCAACGACTCCATTATTTTTAATAAAGCGCATCCATTTTACCACAACACACGACTTGCTGCATTTCAGGCTGTTAGCCATGACGCAGACGTCGATGCAGGCTATAGGCGAAATATAGGATAAGAGATGACATGCGTCTCCAAGTTGGAGCCTATAGTTGCGCCTGGGCGCACGGCTCTCTCCTATCTGCAGTCCGACCGTTCAGCGTTACTTCAGAAGAGGAGACGACAGATTGAAGAGGGCATGCCACTGCTTTGGCATTGCCAGTGGACACCTCGAAAAAAATGAGAGAAAAAAAAGGGGGGGAATCATATTTGAACCATAATCTGAAGTAGGCCTAATGTACAGTAGGCCCATTGGGCATAGCCAACACGGCACATCATTATCACATCTACATTTATCCTTCAACATTTCATGCCCAAAATGATTGTTTGGGGAGCAGTAGCATTTTCAGAAATATAAGTCATGGCTACGACTCTTTCATAATCTCCAGTCCAATGCGCACTGCCCATGCGAACTGAAAACATGTTCATTCATATTAACAGTTTTATTTCATTTTAACAACCAAATCATATGGAATGGTTTGAAGTAGGCCTTAATTTATAATGTCGCATCCTCTGTGTAAAGCACTGATGTCCTTTTATATCGTTGGTCCGTGCAGTCAGACGGATAACTATTGATTATGGGTCGGGTGGAATAACAAACTGATACGAGGTGGAACGAGAGATCTGAAACTTCACGGAGTCGACGTGACACCTGAATTATTTGATAGCTTGCATGCAATCTCTTTTGATATGCTACTGTACTGTTTCTGCAGGTTAGAAGTAGCTCCGGTCCATTCTGTCAATGCAGGGTGTTGTGTTTCTCTAGGTACTGGACCCTCGTCCGGTTCTGGCAGACCGGTAGTGTGCGTGTGCGTGTGTGTGCAGGCTGGGTGGTGTGTGATAATCTCTCTGAATTATTCCTTTGGTACGACCCGGGAGAACGATAATAACGGGACAGTCAGACAGTATCGCCAAGGGTTCACAATTTATTATACACATACAGAATTATATATACATCGGATCCTCATGTGACGTCTCCAGTGGCTAACAAGAAGTCTGTTACAGTTCAGTTCAGGCAGTACACGATACAGTACATTTGTATATTCACGTACAGTCGTACGTGAATGTCGATGTTTTTTACGTGAGAATCATATAAGCATTAGCTAGGTTAGGAGTGAATGATAAAATGCATGCACGTTGAATTATAACGTTTGTTTTAATTTTCTGTTCGGCCACGACGGGCAGGGATTATATTTTCCTGTTGAATTGCTTACTGGAACAGACCAAACTACTTTTCGTTACGAAAGTGCATAGGCGCTTTCCTAAGTTTCCTCTTCCGTGTCTGTACTCTGCAGAAAAAAAACAACAGAGTGTGAAAAGACCGCCCAGTGCAGCGTAACAAACGGACCTTCTCTCCTATTGGTTGGCGGGTAAACCCAACCCTTTTTGTCTTGTGTCGGGTGCCGCCTTGTTCTTCAGCTTGTGGACTACAGAATGTTTTGTGTCTCGTGTCGCGCCCCCCCCCCCCCCCCCCCACGAAACACGTTTGTCTGATGAGACCACGTGACTCCCATTAGAAATGCATTGGGAGCTGTCTTGTCTGATGCTTTTGATCAGACAACCATAAGACGGCTGTCTCAAAGGTGTGACTGCGGCCTTGGAATGGGCACTTCCAAGGAGAGACTCTTGGAAAAAACAATAGGTGATTGATTCCCAGTTGCATTATCATGGTCATTAGAAGATAATTCCAATCTCAACAGGGATTTATGTTGGATTCAAAGAAATCGAAGAGGCATTTGAATTTGATACCATACCTTGATTTATTGCATGACGCTCTAGAGTCTAGCCCCATATGTGCCCTCTCCCTACACTCATTCTGAGCGTTCTTATGTTTCAGGACTAGCAATGTAAACATTCAAGTGTTATACCTGTGTCCATTCACTAGGTCAGCCCAGATGGGTACAGAATGCTGATGAAGCTGAATACGTCTTTGATGGACTGATGGTGAGCCATACTCAACTCAAATTTATACATAAAGCACATTACTGTATTTGCTGTATTTTGTTTGACCCCCTAGAAAACTAGATGACATCACAAGGGAATATCATTTTCAATAAAGGTTCACATAGTTATATTATCTCTGGTCCATAGCTCTAATGCGTTGCACAGTACAGCACAGTAGTTCTATGGATCAGAGCTATATTTATATATGCTTTTACAAAGTCCTGTAAAATGTAGCAAATGTACTGTGATTTCTGTAATAATCACACAGACTCTTGTCTTCTCTTCTCTCACCACAGCATGTGCGTCTCCTGTTCTGGCCAGAAGCAGCTCCAGCGAAAGCCTGAAAAACCACCTGCCTCAGTGACCTCTATATTAGATAGATATTATTATTATTAGATAGATATTATTATTATATTATAGATATTATATTAGAACACGTTGTTGTTGTTTTTGATAGTAGTAGACGTTGTTAGCTATGGCTGCTTCAGAGGACTACGACGATGTTGAGCCTTATTTATATGAACCGGAGTACACCGAGGAAGAGATGGAGCAGCGGGAATTGGAACGGAGGGAAGCTGAGGCGGCCTCAGCTGCAGCGACTGCTGCCGCTGAGAACAGACCCAGAAGGGCTGACAGCAATGATCACTGTCTGTGTGGACGTTGCCCAGCAATGCCAACAGAAGTCGAGTCGCTGTGCTGCAGAGAGTGGCCCCGTGCCCAATTTATTTTTGATGAGTTCGGCACCGAAGAGGAAAGCTCTGGTGTGTGTATGACTACACACACCAGCTTTCATTCCCATTTAGATCGGCATGTACTCGGGACATACTTTCGGATCCCAAAAATCAACTGGAAGAAACAGCCGAAGCCTGCTGGACCAGGAGGGACACTGACTGACGGGTAAGGGGTGTGTGTGTGTGTGTGTGTGTGTGTGTGTGTGTGTGTGTGTGTGTCACCCAGTGCAAGAGTGTTCCTCGATTGGCGTTACTGGAATCATAACTTATGTCTGTATGACACTGATTTACTATCATTTTATTTGCTAGGACCCCCTACGTCTACAGGTCCATTTGGTTCCAGTTGTACAGTCAGTTACAGACCTGTTATGATCCATTTTGAACCAGCCTCCAGGAACAATATAATGTATGGCCATTTCAAAAATAGAATTTTGACAAGTGTGTGTGTTGAGCATAATAATTCTGAGCTCTTACACACACACACACACACTCCGACAGGTAGCATGCAGTGCACCACCCTAGGCTGTGGCAACAACTGGCACTGCATGCTGACTGTGAGAGATAACACTCTTTCCAACTACTTTTTCCAACTTTCCAACTTTACTTCTCTTCTCACTGTAGGCAGTATCGTTTGGCTGGGTACAGAATAATGCTGGAAAGGCTCGGCAGACATTACCGTATTCCTCTGCCAGCGTGTGTGTGCCAGCAGGAATGATGTATTCCATTACTTCACTTTTTTCCTTTTACATTTTGGAAAACATTCCCAATTTATGGTACCCCATTTTTCCCGTGTCCATTCACCAGGTGAGACAGAAATACCCAAGCACAGATGGTACGTACAGAGGATTCGTTCCCACTGAGGACCTCTTTCATGGACTGTGATGGTGAGTAAATCAACTCAAACTCTTTACAAAGACCAGTGGTCAACCAAAGTGCTCTACAGTCAGATCAAATCTGTAAATACAGTCATAAACATCAAGGGACATGAGAAGATTTAAGATTATACTGTTTCACACTTGTACACAGACAGTGAATTGACCTTCACCACCTCTTCTTTGCCACAGCATGTCTCCTGTTCAGAGGTTGTCCAAACGGTGATACGAGGGGTCCAGGACCTTCGTCTTTCTGGCGTCATCACACCCAGGCACAACACAATACGTAGGCATGTACGTAATTTTGTGTGTATGAAGTGTGTGTGTATATATACACACACACACACACACACACACACACACACACACACATATAAGATTGTAAAAACAAACATTGTTTTGCTAGTGAGGATGAAAATTCTGATTGGCCAGAATTTGATGATGTATAAGATAACTTCACATGGGTGCGATTGTTTTCAATAAAAATGTCCATGTCAGTAATGTTGCAGTATTGTGCCTAGAAATCTTACCAGTAATTTCACGTTACAATTGAAGTTACTAGAAATAAATCCCTGTGCTAATTTCCCCTATTTCAATGCTCATTGTCTTTGAGTCACCCATCATTGAAGATCAATTGCAGATATTCACTAGGAATTGCAGAGTACTTCAAGCTTTTAATTTCAAAGAACCACAGTTTATTATGCATATTAGGCCACATCTCTACAATGATAGACCCCTATGTATGTAGACATGTCTACACACATAGTAGACATGACTGTAAGAGAGACTATTTGGTTCCTAACTATCAAAGGTTTTGCTGGGGACCCCCTGCGACTGCCAGGGGTCCTTGAACCCCACTTTGAGAATAACTGCAGTGGAGGGAGAGCAGATTGTATGCGATAAGTGATAGGCAGATTTTCTGAGACCCTGTTTGTTCTGTAACTCTTGAGTGTACATGGCACCAGATAAACATGCAAGATACACTACAACTATACTTTGCATACTATCACATACTGTAACTTGTAAACAATTGGGCACATGCTTAGATTTCTGGTAGGAATACAATATAGTGACTATAATAAACATCTGTAATGCTTGAAATGTTTACAAAATATGTCAATACTCAAATAAATCCATGTCCATATCTGTTGTATTATAGTGTTCTGATACTTGGTGCTGGGTTTGGATACTCGGTACTGATACGTGCAATGTACTTGTATGTATGGTGTACTGCCTGCTTTAATGGTAACATACTGTGGAGCTGTGTTAGAGCACGCTGAAGGCCGCTGCTGGCAGGCAATGATTGTGATGTCTAGTATGTGACGTCATTAGGACATGAAGTATCCAAGCTATATATGCTGCTGTAAGTGTAATAAACCTTGTGAACGTTTTAATGTGACCATGTCTCCGTGTCATGTTAATCTCTTCTCCCGGGCCGGCCTGTCTGTCTGTCCGCCGCCGAACCATGGAAATGCCAACCGGGTCGTCACACACCAGAACCAGACGAGGGTCCAATACGTAGAATACAGTTAATCATTACAATATCCATGTCATGTGTACGGTAGTTTATTTTGGTTTTACGATGTACTGAATGCTTTGCCCCTAGACAGACGTATGTCTAGTAATGTTGCAGGGTCAGGCATTGTAGTTTTGGCAATATTTTCACGCAGTCTTTTTTCTTGTCTACGTGGATGAAGAAGTTCAGAGTAGACGACTGATCTGTCATCTCTCCTGGCCAGCACACAGTCCATGAGGTCATCACGGAAGAGATGGGTGGTTTTGGTGTAAATGGGCTTGTTGATCCACTCATCACTGGATTTGCTGAATGTGTTTCTGGATTGGTCTTGACCTGTTTTGAAAACAATACACATACACATAATAGACATATGAGCATATGTAATCTGACACCACTGCCATAACAGGCATAAGTAATAATTACCATACTTCAAAATACTACTTTTTCTCCTCCAAAAGCAAGGTAGGCCTACGTAGCAAATAGCTAAACCTAATAATTCAATATTGCAAACGTTCTTTCACAGAGAGGCTGAGATTTGAAAGTTTGTAGCCATTTATGGCCTACTAGTGTATGGCCTACTTGGGTAAAATGTTTATTTCACAAAGTATTGGATAATCAATTACCAGCAATGCTAGACCAGAAGTGAAGTTTGCAGTGGGCTTGAAAGGACCCTTTTTAGACCAACAGATCTTGGTGTGGAAAATGGAGGTAAGCACCCAAAACGTCTTCGTTTTCCTAAAAAAATTTTTTTTTATATGAAATGGTTTCACATGGTTACATTCATAGCTATCATATGTAGTGCCAATAAACAACAACTCACCACTGCTGTATGTAGACCAGAAGTGGAGGGCCGGTTGACCTTTGAAGTTTGTAGTGGGCTTGAAAGGACCCTTTTTAGACCAACAGATCTTGGTGTGGAAAATGGAGATACTATAGCACCCAAAACGTCTTCGTTTTCCTAAAAAGAGGGAAAAAAAGTTAAAAAAAAACAGTTTTATATGAAATGGTTTGACATGGTTACAGTCATAGCTATCATATGTAGTGCCTATAAACAACAACTCACCACTGCTGTATGTAGACCAGAAGTGGAGGGCCGGTTGACCTTTGAAGTTTGTAGTGGGCTTGAAAGGACCCTTTTTAGACCAACAGATCTTGGTGTGGAAAATGGAGATACTATAGCACCCAAAACGTCTTCGTTTTCCTAAAAAGAAAAAAGAGGAAAAAAAAGTTTAAAAAAAACAGTTTTATATGAAATGGTTTGACATGGTTACAGTCATAGCTATCATATGTAGTGCCTATAAACAACAACTCACCACTGCTGTATGTAGACCAGAAGTGGAGGGCCGGTTGACCTTTGAAGTTTGTAGTGGGCTTGAAAGGACCCTTTTTAGACCAACAGATCTTGGCGTGGAAAATGGAGATACTATAGCACCCAAAACGTCTTCGTTTTCCTAAAAAGAAAAGTTAACAAAAAGAGTTTTATATGAAATGTTTTGACATGGTTACATTCATAGCTATCATATGTAGTGCCAATAAACAACAACTCCCCACTGCTGTATGTAGACCAGAAGTGGAGGGCCGGTTGACCTTTGAAATTTGTAGTAGGCTTAGACCAACAGACTTCGGTGTGGAACGTACCAAAGGAGATCCTATGGCACCCAAAACATCTTCGTTTTCCTAAAATAGAAAATAAAAAGAAGAGTTCTTAGCACAGTCCAAAAACAATGGTTTTATTACAAATTAATTTTATTATAAAAAAAAGGTTTGATAATGCCATAGCTATTATGTAATGTGAATTACAACAACTCACCACTGCTGTATGTAGACCATAAGTGGAGGGCCGGTTGACGGTTTGTAGTGGGCTTAGAAGACCAACAGATTTCGGTGTGGACAGACCAACTTCTCCTATGGCACCCAAAACATCTTCCTTTTCCTAAGCACAGTCCAAAAACAATGGGATTTATTAGAATAATAAAAAAAGTGATCGGTGCCTTTCATCACAATGATAACATCTGATGATGTCAACATGATGTCCAATCATATGAGCACATTCCATGCTCAAACTGACAGAAAGACAGACACACAAAGCTGTGCATAGTATCGGCTGCACCGCTCAAAAATGTTTGATACGTTTACATTCATAGCTATCATATGTACTATGTAGTGACAACAACTCACCACAAATCTTTCTCTTATAACTGGGAATGCCCGATACACTGCATGTCTGGCAGGCTTTGTGTGTGACACTCGAAACACACCACTACTGGAAAGCTTCTGTTGTGGGCTATAGACAATCAGTTGCAGGCCAGAAGGTCCAATAGAAGCAGGCCCCTCGTCATCATCTATAATGGGTTCATTGTTCCCACCACTTCCTACACATGTCTAAGGACAAAAATAAATAACAAGACCGAAGTGTTATTGATATTATACTGTCAAAGTAAAATTGTTTCATTACTAAAGTAGTGTTTGTTTACCTAAAAATATCAGAAGGGTGGTTTGATGTAGTCACCACTGTCAAGGTGACAACAACATCAAACCACCCTTATTGAAATATATTTCTTCTGCTACAAATGTATCTTGGAAAAATAAATAAAGCACTCTATAAACATGCAAATAGACACCCATCAATCCTATCACTCTGTTTCACACATTCTAATCAGCCTATTTGAATGTCGATTGCATGTATATAGTCACAAGTCAAGTAAGTTGCAGTGCCAAAAACAAATAATAATTAGGTAGAGGGTGATCAGATGAGTATTTCACATTACAGTGATGCAATGTAATGTAACACAAGTAAAATAGTAATAAAACTGACAATTATGTGTCTGATTCCATGTATTCATATACAGTAGAATCAAATAGACATATCACAGGTCTGTGGCCTGGTAAAATGCAATGTATTCCTGGGTTCCTTGGACATTTATTTTGTCCATTAGGTCCTTGACAGACAGATACATATTACATAAAATAACTGATAGGTTATTCTATGTCTGTGTCTCAAAGCAACGCGATTGAAACATAATAGCCAATAAAGTACATTCAATACAGTTTGTCTGTAACAAAATAAACAACTAAATACCAAGACAATATTATTTACCTCGTCCTCGTGCCTGACAGACAACGCTCTTGGAACAGCTTCTGCCTTCAGATGAAGCTTCACAGGTGGTACTCCCTTGTTCATCTTTCTTGGATTTTGAATGTAGTCTTCTTTATCGAAGTGAGCACCACAAACCCTCAAATCTTTAGCGCGCAGCTGTACTTCTGAACATTCTACGTCCATTTGTAGATTTACGAGCCATAGTTTGAGAATTGGCAGAGATTTCAATGGAAGTCTGTGGAAGCTGAGCGTGTCAAACGGGCTCATTATATTACCACAATTTGGATAAGCGCAACGACGAACCATGACTTTATCTGGTGAAAAACATGAAACGACAAAAAATAACTGAACGCAGTATTACTAAACATCAAACTAGTAAACTACCAATTGTTTTCCGTGTCTGTGTAATCTGTGTAGCTGTAGCGTAATACTGTCTGGTCTGAACGAACGTGCTGCTGGAGGCTGCCATGTTGTCTTGTCGCAGTTCAACGCGTCAGTTTGTCACCTCCCCTTTCACAAGAAAAGACCCGTGATATTGGTCATATATAGTTTCATAGGGTGTAGGAGGGTTATCGTAAATAATAATAAAGAAATCGCCGTAAAAATTTGTAAACTAATACATATTTAGCCCCCTGTTCGAATGCCCCCGCCCCCCTGTCCAAAAATCGCGGAAATCGCTAAAACTAAAGAAAGCAGTACATGAAGAAAAAACACCACCCAACTTTTACTTGATCTAATGACAACCTAGAATATGAACCTCGGTTGAAAAAAACTAAAGTTGTCCTTTAAGGTATACTATGGAGTGAACCAGATGACTTAGGAATGTCAGCTGCCTACCTACGGCGTTTTCACAGGCCCCTGGGATTTAGCTTCAAACACTTTTAAGACAATGGGAGAGCTTAACCTTACTCCAAATATATGACAAGTGACAATGTGGCCTATGTTGAGATATGAGCTATCAAATTATACATCATCTGTTTTCACAACTGAATGAAATTAAATTTAGAAAAAAAGTTTACTTTTACTTAGATTTGACATCATAGCCTAGTTGCTTTTGTTCTAGACTAGAGGTACTAGAAACGTTTGATAAATATTGAACTATATGATGAATTTTTACACCCTTTTAATTTATTTAATTTCTTTGCTGGTGAAAACCGATTAAATAATGAATCAATATTACACGAGAGGGGGTGGTTTAACGTCATTAATGCATGCCTGCGATGCTACAGGAACGAGCCCAAGTTCCCAAAATGGAACCACATATTTCCAGATGGGGGCCCGCGGCCAAATACAGATAATTCTGGGGGTTCTTGACATGAAAAAGGTTTGAGAACCACTGACATAGAAACACAGGTTTCTGAAGACTTTAAGAATTTAGAAGACATTTGTAGAATCTAGTGTCAGTCAGGTCTCAATGGGTTAAGTACAAGTATAAATACTGCAATGTAGACATACTCCGTTACAGGTAGAAGTCCCGTATTCAAAGTGTGCTCGTATTGGCATCGGAATGTACTTGATGTACTAAAAGTAAAAGTACTCATATTGCAGAATGGCCCATGTATGGAATGTGTACAAAATAGCCGATCTACAAGCTCACAATGAGTTGCATCGCGACGTATTGTGAGCTGGTAGATCGGCTATTGGCCGAAATGTACGAAATGTACGAAATGTTAAAAATTGCAAAGTACCTTTTCCTATTAATATCAATGAATCATGGATTTAAATTGTCAAATGTGCAAAAAGCTGATCTACAAGCTCAAATCATGTCACACCGCAACATGAGGTTGTAGATATTTTAAGATTCGAAGGCAGTTTCAAAATGTATCTATCTATCTATCTATCTATCTATCTATCTATCTATCTATCTATCTATCTATCTATCTATCTATCTATCTATCTATCTATCTATCTGTGACAGTTACACACCTCCACCACCAGAGGGCGAAAGGCATTAAGGCAACAGTGCCTGGATTATTTTGTTGTGCATGCATGGAAAACCTTTGACCCTGAAGTGCTTGTTTGCATCACGTCACGTGACTGCGTCTAGTTTTCCATTACGGTGAGCGAGATTTCTTTTCCTAGGATGATTCGAGGGAAGGAGCGCTTGTTTTCGCCCCGCCCTACTACTAGTAGCCAAGGAAAGCGCCACCCGCGCGGGCGGAACTTCACCTTCTAATATAAACACAAACCCCTTTCTGCCAGCTGCCTCGCTAGCCTAGTGGACTACTACGCCGACTTGTAATAGATGCTTCGCTGGTTCGCGCCCCACTGCCGCCAATGTTTTACAACCGCAGACTTTTTAATAGTTTTTGGATTAAGGTTAGAGTTAGGGTTAGGGTTAGAGTTAGGTTAGGGTTAGGGTTAGGGTTAGGTTAGGGTTAGAGTTAGGTTAGGGTTAGGGTTAGGGTTAGGGTTAGGGTTAGGTTAGGGTTAGGGTTAGGGTTAGGGTTAGGTTAGGGTTAGGGTTAGAGTTAGGTTAGGGTTAGAGTTAGGGTTAGAGTTAGGTTAGGGTTAGGGTTAGGTTAGGGTTAGGGTTAGAGTTAGGTTAGGGTTAGGGTTAGAGTTAGGGTTAGGGTTAGAGTTAGAGTACTAGTAGGCATAAACACTTGTGTGCGGTCCAAAACACAGCCCAGCGCTTCCTACTCCACTGACAACCAATCACAGTGCTCGAATTCCCTAATCATCCTAGGGAAAGAAATCTCGCTTACGGTGATGGCCTCTGTTGAACAAGTCAAACATGTTGTCGTGTCTCTCGGGAATTGTTGATGTTTGTGCCTTTATTACACATTCTATATTACAGTAGGAACAGTAAGCTTGGTGGAAATGTCTCCTAAAGGAGGCGAAAAGCGTCAAATGGAGTCTGTACGGCTGAAGATAAATGAACAGCTAGCGTCGGTGGGAGAGGAGATATTGTTTGTTGTGGACAAACAGCAGCGTGGCGCTGGTGATGTTTGTAGTGTGGAGCTTAGCGTCAGAGTGTTTGTGTTAGAGCGCCTCAGCGCGGTGGGAGAGTTCATGGTCAACCTCTTCCAGAGAGAGATGGAGACACAAAACAAACTGCTGGACATTGATTTTGATATGGACATCGATCTACACACTGCAGGTTAGTAGATTCTGAACAACACCAGCTTAGCTACAAGTATCATTAAGCTAGCTGAACGGAACTACATCTCCCAGTATTGTACTAGCCCTAGAATGTCTGTGATCATACATAAATTACATATATTCCTGTAAACACAGCCATAGATCGGACGCCTCCGCTCCCAGTGAGCAAGGAGACATGGGCAGCATAAATGTGCTCCGCGCTCAGTTTGTACTCACCCAATAAATAATTCCAAAGACGTGGAGTGAGATATTGTCCTCTAGTTTCACATCCATGTAAAAGTTCTCAGGGCGAGGGGTCCGGAATGACAGCTGGACTTCCATGTATGACAGTCACTCGCAAGGGCAGGGTTTTCTGCTGCAGCCTAGGCTCCAGAGTCACAGGCATGGCGCGCAGAGCCTTTTAAAATCCATTCTCCGCAGCTGTAAGAAATTAATATTAAACCGAAAGAGCGCTTTTCATAAGGGCGTATTACATTCTAAAAGACATGTGTAGGTTAGGGGTGTCCAACCGATAACCGTTAGCCGTTTATTAATTTGTTTACCGACAGCACTAACGGCTAATGGTTTACCGATAAAAAAAAAAGCGCCGAGAGCGGGCACCGCGGCCAAAGCACCAAGCTCCTCTTTCCACCTTTACTGTCAGTGCAACCACGCATGTGCCGTGACTTACTTCCCCCAAAACATAAACACCAAAACAACTGCATGTAGTGGACTGTGGAAGCAGGAGGGAAAAAGATAAAAAGACGAACACACACAGCATTGCGCGCCCGCAGATCTGCCCTTCATGCAACGAACGTTGGTTCCTTAAACGGCAGATTGCGTTGTGGATCTGTCGTTTTATGGATCATAGAACGAACGTACCGGTATGCTGTTAGCTTGTTGCTAATGGGACCCCCCCCCCTCTCTCTCTCTCTCTCTCTCTCTCTCAGACGTTGGGAAATAGAGATGATAGTTCAGTTGGTGATAGAAGCATGAAATTTGGTACAGATGACCTTTATATGACCATAAGCGATAATCAACCTCGGGCCACGCAAAATTCCTCCATTTTCCAAGATGGAGGAATGGAGGATGCAGTTTGCAATTTTGACCTATACGTTTTCGACTACACCAATGTGCAGGGCCTATAAAACTTAGAATTTCCCCTAATTTTGTTATAAGATATGTCCTGGAGGTATTTCTACCAAGTGAGATAAAACAATAACATTACGTTCCAATATGGCGGCATATTTTTCAAAATGGCTGCTGAGAAATTGCATAAATGTACACCTGCTCATGGTTAATCCACAGTTGGTGATACAAGCATGGAATTTGGTACAGATGACCTTTATATGACCATAATCGACAATCAACCTCGGGCCACGCAAAATTCCTCCATTTTCCAAGATGGCCGCCAGTTTGCAATTGGACATATGGCGGGAAATAGAGGTGATAGTTCAGTTGGTGATAGAAGCATGACATTTGGTACAGATGACCTTTATATGACCATAAGTGATAATCAACCTCGGGCCACACAAAATTCCTCCATTTTCCAAGATGGCCGCCAGTTTGCAATTGGACATATGGCGGGAAATAGAGGTGATAGTTCAGTTGGTGATAGAAGCATGAAATTTGGTACAGATGACCTTTATATGACCATAAGTGATAATCAACCTCGGGCCACGCAAAATTCCTCCATTTTCCAAGATGGCCGCCAGTTTGCAATTGGACATATGGCGGGAAATAGAGGTGATAGTTCAGTTGGTGATAGAAGCATGAAATTTGGTACAGATGACCTTTATATGACGATAAGTGATAATCAACCTCGGGCCACGCAAAATTCCTCCATTTTCCAAGATGGCCGCCAGTTTGCAATTGGACCTATACGTTTTGGACTACACCAATGTGCGGGGCCTATAAAACTTAGAATTTCCCCTAATTTTGGTATAAGATATGTCCTGGAGGTATTTCTACCAAGTGAGATAAAACAATAACATTACGTTCCAATATGGCGGCATATTTTTCAAAATGGCTGCTGAGAAATTGCATAAATGTACACCTGCTCATGGTTAATCCACAGTTGGTGATACAAGCATGGAATTTGGTACAGATGACCTTTATATGACCATAATCGATAATCAACCTCGGGCCACGCAAAATTCCTCCATTTTCCAAGATGGCCGCCAGTTTGCAATTGGACATATGGCGGGAAATAGAGGTGATAGTTCAGTTGGTGATAGAAGCATGACATTTGGTACAGATGACCTTTATATGACCATAAGTGATAATCAACCTCGGGCCACGCAAAATTCCTCCATTTTCCAAGATGGCCGCCAGTTTGCAATTGGACATATGGCGGGAAATAGAGGTGATAGTTCAGTTGGTGATAGAAGCATGAAATTTGGTACAGATGACCTTTATATGACGATAAGTGATAATCAACCTCGGGCCACGCAAAATTCCTCCATTTTCCAAGATGGCCGCCAGTTTGCAATTGGACCTATACGTTTTGGACTACACCAATGTGCGGGGCCTATAAAACTTAGAATTTCCCCTAATTTTGGTATAAGATATGTCCTGGAGGTATTTCTACCAAGTGAGATAAAACAATAACATTACGTTCCAATATGGCGGCATATTTTTCAAAATGGCTGCTGAGAAATTGCATAAATGTACACCTGCTCATGGTTAATCCACAGTTGGTGATACAAGCATGGAATTTGGTACAGATGACCTTTATATGACCATAATCGATAATCAACCTCGGGCCACGCAAAATTCCTCCATTTTCCAAGATGGCCGCCAGTTTGCAATTGGACATATGGCGGGAAATAGAGGTGATAGTTCAGTTGGTGATAGAAGCATGACATTTGGTACAGATGACCTTTATATGACCATAAGTGATAATCAACCTCGGGCCACACAAAATTCCTCCATTTTCCAAGATGGCCGCCAGTTTGCAATTGGACATATGGCGGGAAATAGAGGTGATAGTTCAGTTGAATGAATGAATGAATGACCTTTATTTATATAGCACCCTTCTCAGCACGAGTGCACAGGGTGCTTTACAATAGTGCAAAATTAAAACTATAAAAACAGCAGCAGCCATTTTCACAGGGTCAACAGTGAAAAAACAACATAGCAACAAAAATAAAAACACAAACAGTAGAAAAACAGTGATTATATGTGACCAAATGCCTGTCTAAACATGAGTGTTTTTAATTGTTTTTTAAAAGAGGCCTCAGAAAGGACAGTTCTTAGGTCCAGGGGGAGGGCGTTCCACAGCCTAGGGGCTGTCACTTCAAAAGCTCGGTCACCCTTTGTTTTTAATCTGGTCCTGGGGACCACGAGGAGGTGCTGATCGGCTGAACGGAGTGAGCGTGTGGTTGTGTGAGGTTGAATCAGTTCAGTGATGTAGGCAGGGGCTTGGCCGTGGAGTGCTTTGTGGGTGAAAGTGAGGATTTTGAAATGTATTCTGTATTGTACCGGGAGCCAATGCAGTGAGGCTAGAATGGGTGTAATGTGACATGACTTTTTTGACCTGGTGAGTAATCTGGCGGCTGCGTTGTGAACCAGTTGCAGTTTGTCAATGGATGTTTTGTTGAGGCAGGTGAAAAGTGAATTGCAGTAGTCTAACCTGGAAGATATAAAAGCATGTACGGACAGTTCTAGCTCAGAGTGGGAGATGATGGACCGGAGTTTTGCAATATTTCTGAGGTGAAAGAAACAGGTGCGAGTGAGTGATTTGACGTGGTTGTCTAGGTGCATGGATTGGTCAAATACCACACCCAAATTCCTTAAGTGTGGGCGGATGTTTCCCTTGAGTGACCCCATAAAGGACGCCACTTTAGTGACGGTCTTGTCCGAAGCAACAATCAGCACCTCCGTTTTGGTTGCATTCAGTTGCAGGAGGCTGCTCCCCAGCCAGTTGTCAATGGCGAGCAGACACTCCTGGAGGGTGGTTAAAATGTCCAGTTTGTCCGGTTTGAACGAGCAGTGGAGCTGAATATCGTCCGCATAACAGTGATATTTAATGCCAGAGAATTTGTTTATGAGGGGGCCTAGAGGTAGCATGTAAATGGCAAAAAGAAGTGGACCTAATACAGACCCCTGTGGAACACCACACGAGAGGGGTGCAGGGTCCGATCTAAAAGGACCCACGGCAACTGAGAAACATCTATCTCTTAAGTACGAGGCGAACCAATCAAGGGCGCTCCCGGAGATGCCCACCCACTCGCTGAGCCTCTCCAACAGAATGCTGTGGCAGACCGTGTCGAATGCCGCACTCAGGTCCAGTAGGACCAGCACCGAGCACTCACCAGAGTCGCTGGACATCATAATGTCATTTGACACTCTGAGCAGTGCGGATTCCGTGGAATGTTGTTTACGGAAACCAGATTGATATTTATCAGAAATGTTGTGTTGTGACATGTGGGAGGTAAGCTGTTCGGCAACAACCTTCTCCAGTAGTTTAGATGTGAACGGCAGCTTAGAGATGGGCCTATAGTTGTTGTGGATGGTGGGGTCCAGGTTTGGTTTTTTGAGGAGGGGCTGTACGACCGCCTCCTTAAAATAGGCTGGGACAGAGCCAGAGGCCAATGAAGTATTAATGATGGACACTAAGCTGGGGCCAACAGAGCTAAAAACTTCTTTTAGCATGGAAGTGGGCAGGATGTCTAGTGGGCTTGAGGAGGACTTCATGGAGCTCACTAAAATAGTGAGATCTTCCAGAGAGACCGGTGAGAAACTGCTCAGAGAAGCTTGGGTGGCGTGCTGGAGAGGGGGAGGGGGGGAAGGGGAGGGAGTAATGTTTGACAGGATGTTAGCAACCTTGGAAATAAAAAACTGAAGGAAGCTGTTACAGTCCTCGTTTGACAACACAGGTGTAGCAGGGGGAGGGGGGCTGACAAGTGTGTTGATGGTTTGGAATAATATTCTGGGGTTGTGTTTGCTGGATGAAATGATGTTGCTAAAATATGCAGCCCTGGCACGCCCTACTGAAACATTATATTCCGCCCTTAGGTCTTTGAGGTAGAGACGATGGACCTCTAACTGAGAGGACTTCCATTTCCTCTCAGTCCTGCGGCATTTTCGTCTCATTTCACTGATGTTATTGTCAAGCCAAGGGCAGGGATTCACTGGGCGGACGCTGCGTGTTGCTAAGGGGGCTACGTCATCCAGAATGGACGCACAGCGCACGTTGAAACTGTTTACCAAAAAGTTGACGTCATCATCGGGGGACATCAAAACATTGTCGCTATCAAACCTAGTAATGAAACTATTCACAGTTGGTGATAGAAGCATGAAATTTGGTACAGATGACCTTTATATGACCATAAGTGATAATCAACCTCGGGCCACGCAAAATTCCTCCATTTTCCAAGATGGCCGCCAGTTTGCAATTGGACATATGGCGGGAAATAGAGGTGATAGTTCAGTTGGTGATAGAAGCATGAAATTTGGTACAGATGACCTTTATATGACGATAAGTGATAATCAACCTCGGGCCACGCAAAATTCCTCCATTTTCCAAGATGGCCGCCAGTTTGCAATTGGACCTATACGTTTTGGACTACACCAATGTGCGGGGCCTATAAAACTTAGAATTTCCCCTAATTTTGGTATAAGATATGTCCTGGAGGTATTTCTACCAAGTGAGATAAAACAATAACATTAGGTTCCAATATGGCGCCATATTTTTCAATATGGCTGCTGAGAAATTGCATAAATGTACATCTGCTCATGGTTAATCCATAGTTTGTGATACAAGCATAAAATTTGGCACAGATTACCATTATACCACCCTAATTGATTCAAGATGGACCTATACGTTTTGCAATTGGACCTATACGTTTTTCAATATGGCTGCCGAAAATTTGCAGAAATATAGGCCTATATGGTTATTCCACATGAACTTGTAACACATGTATTTGTAAATTACCATACACAGAATCCATCTATCCAATCTATCAAATCTTGCAATCTATCCATCCAATCTATCATCCCCATTCCCGCCTAGCTAATAGTCCAAAACGTACTATTTACAGTTGCAGCCATTTTTAAAACTGGCGGGCCACCTTGAAAAAACTGGAATTCTGCGTGGCCCGAGGTTGATTATCGATTAGGGACATATTAAGGACACCTGTGCCAAAATTCATGCTTGTATCGCCAACTGTGGATTAACCATGAGCAGATGTACATTTATGCAATTTCTGGCGGCCATCTTGGAAAATGGAGGAATTTTGCGTGGCCCGAGGTTGATTATCACTTATGGTCATATAAAGGTCATCTGTACCAAATTTCATGCTTGTATCACCAACTGAACTATCACCTCTATTCCCGCCTAGCTGTCCAATTGTAAACTGGCGGCCATCTTGGAAAATGGAGGAATTTTGCGTGGCCCGAGGTTGATTATCACTTATGGTCATATAAAGGTCATCTGTACCAAATTTCATGCTTGTATCACCAACTGAACTATCACCTCTATTCCCGCCTAGCTGTCCAATTGCAAACTGGCGGCCATCTTGGAAAATGGAGGAATTTTGCGTGGCCCGAGGTTGATTATCACTTATGGTCATATAAAGGTCATCTGTACCAAATGTCATGCTTGTATCGCCAACTGTGGATTAACCATGAGCAGATGTACATTTATGCAATTTCTGGCGGCCATCTTGGAAAATGGAGGAATTTTGCGTGGCCCGAGGTTGATTATCGATTATGGTCATATAAAGGTCATCTGTACCAAATTTCATGCTTGCATCACCAACTGAACTATCATCCCCATTCCCGCCTAGCTAATAGTCCAAAAGGTACTATTTACAGTTGCAGCCATTTTTAAAACTGGCGGGCCACCTTGAAAAAATTTGAATTCTGCGTGGCCCGAGGTTGATTATCGATTAGGGACATATGAAGGACATCTGTGCCAAATTTCATGCTTCTATCACCAACTGAACTATCATCTCTATTTCCCGCCTAGCTATTAGAGAGACGCTCTCTCTAACACGTCTGTCTTTCTCTCTCTCTCTCTAATCTTTCCTGATCGGTCCGCGATAGATGTGTCCGTATAGAAGACTGTAGCCTACGCACTAGTGCACTGATTGACAGCAGGCCGCGTGTAAACGGTGTATTTGTCTATTTTTTATGCGCAAAACAGCGCTTTTTTTCTCTTAACGGATAACGGTTAATTAGCCGGCAAGTCCTGGCGGTAACCGGTTAATACAATCTTTCCTTTAGGTCATCCCTAATGTAGGTTACATTAATGATAAACGCATCATTGAAATAATGTCTGCATCAGTGCAAAAAATGGCGGATACATCGGTGAGACCGATGTCGGGCTCTACTCGCAACACCTTGCTCTGCAAGGCGTTGTGAAGAGACTGGAGACATTTTTTAAACGATGGTTATCCTGACAAAACGAATAGGAGAATAAATTAACTTTGAGTTCCTCTGCTGATGCTACATTCTCTCCCCTCCTCCTGTCTGTGTGTAAAGAGGTTTCATCTCAATATGAGGAGAGGAGATCCAGTCTGGTCCTGGAGGAACCACAACCTCCGCAGATTAAAGAGGAACAGGAAGAGGAGACTGGTGAGTCAACTTTGACATTACTCTCTCACGCATTTACCATTTCCGCAAAACCTTTAACTTGAACGTGTGCCAGGACAAAAATCATGTTGGGTCAGGAGCTGTCGTACGCTTTGTCCTCACCTGTTTTTCTGTCGTACACAAGCGGAGCAGCATTGTCTGAACTGCTGACATGCTGTCACAGGCATCTAAGCATATGTATTCACTCCTAAAATGTTAAAATAAAACTGTATGTATATGCATGTAAAAAAAAAGAAACTTTACAAGCAATTAATATAACGCAATAAATAAAAACAATACAACATGATTACAATGTATTAGTTGCCTATATAATCACTGATATTATAAAAATAAATATTTAGGCATAAATGGACTGCACGCCTTTATTTCCAAGTGACAATGACAAGCATACCGCTTGCCTATTTGCAATTGTAGGCTATAGGTGTAAAGGGCTTACCGTAAATCCTCTTTTAGGAACCCGGGCTATTATTTGTCTCAACCGATTCCAATACCAGGGTTTTATTGGAAGGAGGCAGCTATAAGAAGGAGGCATTTTGGGTCAGTTAGAACACAGTAAAATGTATTGGGCTCATGTAGCCTATTGAAACCAAGTCCTCATGAAATATTGAACAGTGCAGTTGCAGGTGCTCAATGGTCATTTTAACAGTTTTTCCATTATTGGCATATTGCCTATGGTAAATACCATAATAACATCAACACATCAATTTAACTTGAATAACCAATGTCATTTGAAGCTATATGATTCCCTGCTATGTCATTTGAAGCTATATGATTCCCTGCTTTCATATGACATGAAACAAATAAAAATACAATGGCAGTCCCTCAGTCAAATCTGGTCACACTTCAACTGAGATAGACTACCACAGTACTGTGGTAAAGGCCTACAGTTAGGCTACTGACAAGTTCAGATGCAAATAATAACATAAAAATAAAATGTATGATAGGCTATTTCATATACCGGTAATATCAAATCAGAACAGTGCAACACTGCAGTGCTTCATTCAACGGGAGGGAGAGAGAGAGAGAGAGAGACGTAGAGAACGTCTGAGAGAGAGAGACTTGTTGCTAACGGGGTCCCGTTAGCAACAAGCTAACAGCATACCATAAAATGAGAGATCCAAAAGGCGCATGGGGCTGCGCCAGGCTGCAAAACCCTGCATGCGCTCATCGATCTGCCGTTTATCGAACCAACGTTCGTTGCATGAAGGGCAGATCTGTGGGGGCTCTCTCCCGAAGTTATTAACTTTGTTGTTGTATTGTGTGCGAGCCGAGCACCGCGGCCACGGCATCTGGACAGTGGACGCTGACGTGACAGGCACAGCCAGCCAGAGCAGCGAAAGTAACAGATACGGCACTTGAAAAAAAAAACACCACAAAAAACCCCGGCTCATAAAAGAAGACCGGAATTTATTTACTTAATTCAACGCCATCCCCGGTGATTAATAGGGGCCCGGTAATTAATAGAAAGGAGGCGTTTATTGGAGGATTTACGGTAATCATTCACCATTTAAATAAGTGCTTTGACAGTTCAGATAAAAGCGGGAGTCAGGAGGTCGGGACCGCGGCGTGCGTCGCCAGCACATACCAGCACACATGCAAGCCTTCATCCATATGTTGATTCGTTCATCAATGATCAAATCACTCCATAAACGTTGATTATGACTGCCTTGACGACATTGTATTAGCCTATCTCTCATGCAGGCATCACTCACCCACAACACGTATCACAGCAGTGCACTGTGCACTGTGCACGAATGGGTAAAATTAATATAGGCCTAGCCTACAAACGTATTCCATTAATGGCGATGCGATGTGTCATGTAGCCTGATCCTTAAGGAAGGATCAGCTGTTTGTGATCACTTTATACATGCCGTCGTGAGTGTACTACAAAACCAACAATCTAATTTGGGGCAGATTTTACACTCAATTGATGTATATTATGTCTGTTTATGAGTCTGGCGTAGAGGATTTCATCCTGTGCTGGAAATCTTTTCAATACATGTGCTTCTGCTGCAGCCTAGGCTCCAGAGTCACAGGCATGACGCGCACAGTGCCTTTTAAATCCATTCTTTTTCAGAGAATGGAGCGTGTTTCATAAGGGCGTATTACATTCTAAAAGACAAGTGTAGGTTACATTAATGATGATAAAAAAAGACTTCGGCCACATCGGTGAAATAATGTCCGATATCGGGCATCGGCGCCTAAATTGACGGATACATCGGTAGGGCTGACCCAAAAAAATTGATTAATCGATGTTCAATCGATACGCATGGGAATTGGAATCACGATTTTGAAATTTTAAATCGAATACACTCGAGGGGCCCGGACTGGAGTCAACCCACAGAGCCTAGTCCCTCCACCTGGTCTTTCCCTAGTGGGTCTGATCGAGGGTAGCCTCGGAAACCCAGACGTTTTTATTTCCAGGGAGAAAAAAAGTCTGGGGCAGAGTCCACTTCAATTCGGCACACAGTAGCGCAAACGTCGGTCTCTCTCTGCTGATTTCTGATCGTCTGCACCTTTGTTAAATTGACGCAGACACGTACACACACACACACACACACACACACACACACACACACACACACACACACACACACACACACACACACACTCTCTCCTGTCTGTCGCTCTAATTAATTTGTCTCATGTCCTGCAGTCTAGTTTCTCCCGTCGGATACTGCCGGGAGCTGCCTATGCCATAGAAAGCATAGCTGAGTCCCAGTCTAGATCGAGGGTAGCTACTGGGACGTAAGTCGGGACTTACTCGGCTCACTCGGCTGGGTCACCCGAGTGAGGGGTATGATGTTCGCGAGACCCTGAACCCTGATGACCTTGTGATACATCACTGAGGATACCAGGTGCTGTGATGTATTTTCGTTCTTTCATTCTAACGAGACTAAAGGGTCATTCAGCAACTAACGATAAATATATAGTTTGGTAACTCATGTTCCCCCAAAAGACAGACAGACACACAGCATGTTGGTGCTCAGGTTCAGGTTCATTTATTTGTTTGTCCCCGTGGTATGGGCTCAAATCCATGCCATTATTATCTGTGTGTTCGTAAAAGAAAATGCGTAAAAAAACAATCTGTAAAAGAAAAATGTGTAATAAAACAATCTGTAAACTTACGAACAGAAAAAAAGCCAACCTAAGTTACAGATGCTTTTTTTGGTTCCCCAGTGATATCACTGCCAAAAATCACATGACGGCTGAGAGCCAATCACGTGAAAAGACTTACGAACAGAAAAAAAGCCAACCTAAGTTGCAGATGCTTTTTTTGGTTCCCCAGTGATATCACTGCCAAAAATCACATGACGGCTGAGAGCCAATCACGTGAGGCCTTTTCCTCTACCCAATCAAAAAGCTCCATAAGTCTGCCTGGCAACTGAGGTTGCCATGTTTGTCTGGGGCTACGTTATAAGTATAAGTTTATGAGTTACAAGTTTAGCTATATTATATCCATATCTTGTCTTAAAACAACCACTCAATGGCATTATTGACTAATTCATTATTTTATAATGATATATATATGATATATATATATATAAGTTTATGATTTACAAGTTTAGCTATATATCCATATCTTGTCATAAAACAACCACTCAATGGCCAATTGACTAATTCATTATTTTAGTAGCCTATATTAAAACCCATTCTGGGCGGGAACCCCTATTGGTATCTTACCCCCTCAGGCCGGGCACCCATATTTGGGTTCTGTACAGTATGTACAGTATTCAAAAATGTAAATTTTTTGATGCTGCTATATAAATATTTTAAGTTTTTCAGAAACCTTAGGTCAGGATTTAGAGGCGTTTTTAAAATCGGCCTTAGGCCTAAATGGGTTAAATAGGGGGGTCTCAAGGTTCGGGGACCCCCAGGGACCCCCAAATGGTAACTCATTTTTCAACCGTTTTTGACGGGGGTTGGCTTGTTGTGATTGTGTCGCCCCCCTGGGGGCGTCTTTGAGGGTCTCAAGGTTCAGGGACCCCCAGGGACCCCCCAGGGACCCCCAAATGGTAACTGTCATTTCTCAACCGTTTTTGACGGGGGTGGGCTCGTTGTGATTGTGTCGCCCCCCTGGGGGCGTCTTTGGGGGTCTCAAGGTTCGGGGACCCCTGGGGACCCCCCAGGGACCCCCAAATGGTAACTCTGTCATTTCTCAACTGTTTGGGACGGGGGTGGGCTCGTTGGAATCGTGTCGCCCCCCTGGGGGCGTCTTTGAGGTCTCAAGGTTCAGGGACCCCCAGGGACCCCCCAAATGGTAACTCTGTCATTTCTCAACAGTTTTGGACGGGGGTGGGCTCGTTGGAATCGTGTCGCCCCGATGGGGGGGTCTTTGGGGGTCTCAAGGTTTGGGGGTCCCTGGGGGTCCCCGAACCTTGAGACCCCCCTATTTAATATAGGCTACTAAAATAATGAATTAGTCAATTGGCCATTGCATGGTTGTTTTATGACAAGATATGGATATATAGCTAAACTTGTAAATCATAAACTTATATATATATCATTATAAAATAATGAATTAGTCAATAATGCCATTGAGTGGTTGTTTTAAGACAAGATATGGATATAATATAGCTAAACTTGTAACTCATAAACTTATACTTATACTTATAACGTAGCCCCAGACAAACATGGCAACCTCAGTTGCCAGGCAGACTTATGGAGCTTTTTGATTGGGTAGAGGAAAAGGCCTCACGTGATTGGCTCTCAGCCGTCATGTGATTTTTGGCAGTGATATCACTGGGGAACCAAAAAAAGCATCTGCAACTTAGGTTGGCTTTTTTTCTGTTCGTAAGTCTTTTCACGTGATTGGCTCTCAGCCGTCATGTGATTTTTGGCAGTGATATCACTGGGGAACCAAAAAAAAGCATCTGTAACTTAGGTTGTCTTTTTTTCTGTTCGTAAGTTTACAGATTGTTTTATTACACATTTTTCTTTTACAGATTGTTTTTTTACGCATTTTTCTTTTACAGATTGTTTTTTTACGCATTTTTCTTTTACAGATTGTTTTTTTACGCATTTTCTTTCACGAACACAGATAATAATGGCATGGATTTGAGCCCATACCGTGGGGCGATTTGGTTTACAGCAAGGCATAACACAGGCAGGTAACATGAAACACAAAAACACAGCAAAAAGGCACATAATACACATAGAACAGGATGGCAGTTCAAGATATCAGTGTAACATTATAATTCATATACAACTTTTTCAGAAAGTTGTATAAAAAATTAATACAATTAATACAAATCCAATTTACCTCCTATCGGCATTTAGAGCCTTGATAGCTACAGGCACGAAGGAGAACTTATACCTGTTGCTTTTGGCCCCTGGGACTTTTAGGCGAATGCCAGAGGGAAGCAGCTTGAACTCAGAGCTGAGGGGATGGGAGATGTCCGTACAAATGGACTTGGCTTTCTTAAGCACAAAAACTTGGTCTAGACTACTGAAATTAACTCCGGCAATCTTTGAAGCCGTTCTCACAATCCTACCAAGGTGGTTTTTGTCCTTTACATTTAGGTTTCCATACCAACAAATGATGGAGAAGGAGATAACTGACTCAATAAAGGCACTGTAGAACAGTTTCATAACCTGAAATTTGGCGAGCTGCCTCAAGCAAAAGAGGCGTTGTTGGCCTTTCTTGCACAATGTTTCACAGTTCACATCAAATTTGAGCTTGCTGTCAAATGTAGTACCCAGGTATTTAGTGTAATAGTGTTATTAATTGTAAATGGTCATTGATTTACTATTCACACCACCCGCTGTTTGGTTACAATGGGGTGCGTCGGAATGGGGGTGCGTCGGAATGGGGGTGTGTCGAAATGGGGGGGAGTCGGAACGGCGATGCGTCGGAATGCCGCTCTGTTCCGGTTACACACCGGCATTCCGACGCATCGCCATTCCGATCATTGACTTCTATTGATCGGAATGGCGGGGTTTCTCCCCTTTGGTTAAGACCCCGCCACTCCGACGATTAAACACATCGCTATTCCGAACCCTATTGATCGGAATGGCGGGGTTTCTCCACTTTGGGAAAGACCCCGCCACTCCGACCCCCCCCCCCCCGCCTCCGATACGTACATCAATCCAGCCCCCCCACCACCCCACTCCGTGCATGTGCGTGGGGAGGCGGCCTTTTTTCCGTATGGTCGAGATGTCTGTCTGACGGACAGACTCTATCTCTATTATTATTATTATTATTATTATTATTATTATATTATTAGTATTATTATTAGTATTATTATTATTATACTGATGACAGAGTATGATTGCCGGACAGCGAGTCTTCTTCAATGATCGATAAGATATTATATAGCCTGCATGCTGCGTAACCTCAAAGCAGTCACGTAGGCCTACGTGTTGCCCTGCAGTGGGAATATTAAAACGCAATAATATGCTTGTCACATATATTTTATTATAAACATTGTCATCATCATCATCATCATTGTTGTCATCATATTATTATTATTTGTATTATTAGTTGTTGTTGTTGTTATATAGGCCTAGGCTATGATTCTTGTTATTGTTGTTATTTTCAATCTTCCTTGTGAATAGGCTACTAATCCAATATTTTCATGTTATCTTACTTGTGAGTAGTAGGCCTATCTAATGCGCAGCCTTAAGCCTATCTTCCACACCCGAAAGGAGTGCGAACCCGGAGTGCGAACCCGGTCTCTCTTTTAGGACTGATTCTAATGGAAAAAAGGAGGACACGATTTGAACTCTCTCTCACTCTAACAGATCACAGACACGCACTGCCCAGCTCGCTTTAAAGCCCATGACTAGAGAGAGACTTATTGCATAGCCCACTGTGGTAGAATAGTGAAGTGCATCGCTCCTTTGCAGGACTTGTCGACAACCATACAAACGTTTTTGAACAACGCTTATATATCCACCCATGGTGCAGACCACAAGACGTGAATGTAGCTGCATTCTGCAATGCATTATACGGCATAACTTTGCGCGGCGGCGCATACAAAAAAAAAAAGCTAACATTCGAATCTGTACATATGGCCTATATGTGTCGATAGCTTGTAAATCTGTTATTTTTTCCAGCATGTTAACTTAAAACATTGAAATGTGCTGGCTTGTAGAGGGTACTGTATGAATAAGCAAAATTCGTTACTTAGTAGGAACGAACAAACCAACAGCCATGCAGCTTAAAGCTGCTCAGAGAGGAATCTCAACATAAGTGGATTTCATAATGTGCAGTATAGGCCTACATGTGTCATAATAATTAGAAAATCAGTGTACACAATCTGAAGAAAACCTGGTGACTGACATTCAATATAGGTTAATAAAGATCAAATATATGGACTGTACAGTGCAGTACACATCGCTGATACACCTTTAGGCTTATGCTGCATAATATAACAAAGGCCTACAGCAGGGATACTCAAATAGATTTACCTGTGGGCCACATTACAAAAATGGCAAGGGGCCAGGGGCCAGTAGATAAAATTACGACATTAATGATAGTTGATAACTTCTCTCTTTCAATTGCTTTATTTTCGCAAAATGTATCAAAGTACAATGTGCATGCACACAATATGTAAATAAATAAATGTGTTACATTTTCTTGCATAAACACAAAGAGCTGTTTCCATAACTGCACAAATGATTGCACATAACATGAGTAGCTGTTATAATAACATAACATGAGTAGCTCTTTGCCTGCCTGCCTGTTTGTCTGTCCATGAGTAGTTATTTGTCTGTCTGTCAATGAGTAGCTGTCTGTCTGCCTGCCTGTCCAATTGTCCATGAGTAGCTGTCTGTCTGCCTGTCTGAGTAGCTGTCTGCCTGCCTGCCTAATTGTCCATGAGTAGCTGTCTGTCTGCCTGTCTATGAGTAGCTGTCTGCCTGCCTGCCTAATTGTCCATGAGTAGCTGTCTGTCTGCCTGTCTATGAGTAGCTGTCTGCCTTCCTGCCTGTCCAATTGTCCATGAGTAGCTGTCTGTCTGTCTATGAGTAGCTGTCTGCCTGCCTGCCCAATTGTCTATGAGTAGCTGTCTGTCTGTCTATGAGTAGCTGTCTGCCTTCCTGCCTGTCCAATTGTCCATGAGTAGCTGTCTGTCTGTCTATGAGTAGCTGTCTGCCTTCCTGCCTGTCCAATTGTCCATGAGTAGCTGTCTGCCTGCCTGTCCAATTCTCCATGAGTAGCTGTCTGTCTGCCTGTCTATGAGTAGCTGTCTGACTGCCTGCCTGTCCAATTCTCCATGAGTAGCTGTCTGTCTGTCTATGAGTAGCTGTCTGCCTGCCTGCCCAATTGTCTATGAGTAGCTGTCTGTCTGTCTATGAGTAGCTGTCTGCCTTCCTGCCTGTCCAATTGTCCATGAGTAGCTGTCTGTCTGTCTATGAGTAGCTGTCTGCCTTCCTGCCTGTCCAATTGTCCATGAGTAGCTGTCTGTCTGTCTATGAGTAGCTGTCTGCCTTCCTGCCTGTCCAATTGTCCATGAGTAGCTGTCTGCCTGCCTGTCCAATTCTCCATGAGTAGCTGTCTGTCTGCCTGTCTATGAGTAGCTGTCTGACTGCCTGCCTGTCCAATTCTCCATGAGTAGCTGTCTGTCTGTCTGCCTGTCTATGAGTAGCTGTCTGCCTGCCTGCCAGCCAGCAAGTTGGTTAACAGAAAATAAATTGTTATGGCTGAGTAAAATAAAATACAATAAACACAATTTGCCTGAAAATAGATTACCCAGCTATGACCTTTTTCATGAAAAAAAATGAGTAGTGATATGGCTGACTGAGTAAAATAAAACAATCTACCTGAAAATAGATAGCTATAAGTGAAGAGCAATTTCCGCAATTTCCGCAATTTCCTCAATTTCCATTTCCGCAATTTCCATTTCCACCATTTCCGCAATTACAATTTCAGCAATTTCCATTTCCGCAATTTCCGCAATTTCCATTTCCAACTATTAATGGCAGCTGGGTTTCATCATTCAAATAAAATAGAATTCTGACCGTTTAGCTATAAAATTATGTCAGGGAATAGGGATACACAGTATATGTCTTTCATTTGCATTGCATCTCCCCCCCCCCCCCAAGCTTTTATTTTCGTTCGAGTAATAGTACAACTCTAATAGTATTACTTATAATAATGTAATTAAAGATAACTTCATTCAGATTTATTTATTTTTATTTCATTTTCCAGATTTCTTTTTCTTCTTTTTTTTTTGATTTTCATTGGTGGGCCAGTCATAATGGTCCCGCGGGCCTGATGTGGCCCGCGGGCTTGAGGTTGAGTATCACTGGCCTACAGTGTGGCACATATAGGACTTCACAGAGCGCTTCCACTTTTCACCGTCTTTGGTCATCTTTTTCTTTGTTTCCCTTCTGGTGCGCAAGTCAAATTTACTATAGGCCTACCTATGTTGCAATGACGTGGTGACGTGGGCACATAATTGAAGACACACACACAGTCACACACGCAACAGATATGTCCAGCATGTAATTATGCATACAAGTTCAGTTTTGCTAAGAAGCAAAGAATTACAGCCAGTTCAGATTTTTTATATGTGTATGAGACAACATTAAACGATAGAGCCTACACTGTTCAAAAATTGACATGCAGCCTACAGTGGGAATATATGAAATTAAGTGGGCTGTCCTATCAAAGTATCAATCATAGAAGAAGGCACTTTCCCGGGTTTATTCAGCTTCTCGCTCTCTCGCTGTGCGCAAGGCAGCCTCCCTTTACATAATTACATTCCTCACCGGTTCCGGAAAAAAACGGAATCTCTCTATTCCAGATGGCAGACAAAGCAAGAATAAGTAATAACAGGCGAGACAGATGTACATCATGTATAAGTTTATTTGTATTTAATAAAAGGATAGAAATATGACCTGTATTAAAAAAAAAAAAACTTTTGACTTTGACACACACACGACACGCACACATGTACGCACGAGCAAATGGAGTGAACGCCCGGAGGGTGCGGGTGTCCTGCAGGGATGCCTGGACTCATTATAGCCTACGTATGCAGTCAATTATTATTATTTTCTCTCTCGTGCGCTGTCATGTCACATGTCATCCTGACCGTGCCGTTTGCTTTCATGGACAGATGAACAGCCGAGACAGATCTTTATTTAATGTAATAAATGGTCGGATTAATAGGCCTATGCTTCGACAAATGTGAGAATTGGCACGCGCGCGCGCGAGCGCACACACACGTGCGCCTTTCCCTGTGCGTTGGCGGTGTTTAAATTCCGGAGGGGGGGGGGGTGATTGTGTAGCCTACGTTTCGGACGCCGTTTCGGAGGGTGGGGTGCTTGGTGGGGGCTGGGGGAGGCGGGGTTGTGTGTTGGGTCGGAATGGGGGTGCGTCGGAATGGGGGTGCGTCGGAATGGGGGTGTGTCGAAATGGGGGGGAGTCGGAACGGCGATGCGTCGGAATGCCGCTCTGTTCCCCCGCTGTTTTACTGTAAACTTGCATGGAGCACTGCTCTGCCGTCTGCACATGCAGAGAAACCACAGACACATAGATTTGGGTCATTTTCTTTACTGGAATGCACCTTAAAGTTTGCATGAAGTACACAATGGCTCTTAAGTGAAAAAGCAATAAAATAAAATAAGGCATTAGTTACGTGTACAGTCTACACTAAAGGCAGGCCCTTGGCTTCAGGCCTTTACAATTCTCTTTTTTTAAAACAATGGAATAAAACTGTAGCAGAGCAGTAGCCTGCCCTACATTGGCTAAATTGAAATGAATCAAATAGGCTTAATTAACGTGTGCAGCGCTAAACAAATGTCAGGCTTCAAGCCTTGCAAGTATATTTTTTTTAATAATTATCTTTAACAATGAAATGAAACTGTAGTAGCAGTCAAACAACAAATAATAGCTGCGTCACTTGCTTGTGCATCAAAATGATCAATTTGAGAGAAGAAAATTGCCTAGTAGGCCTACCATCAGTTTACAGTCCAAAGGTGTCGATAACCAGTTTACAATTTTAATCAGCTTCACGCAACTTTTACTTACGCAACAAAAAGGTCTTACTCGTTTTTGTTCAAAAAGATGAGCTGGTCAACGTGCTCTGGGTCCAGACGAGAGCACAGCCGGTTAAGGACAAGTCCTGCTGCTGAAAAAACCCTCTCGGAGGGCACCGATGTAGCTGGCACACAAGTATGCCCTTGCGAGTTTGGCCAGCCTCTCATATTTCGATTCATTCACTCTCCACCAGTCGAGGGGATCCAAATGAGGAGCGATGCATACGTCTTCGCAGTAGAGGCTTAATTCCATTTCAGGCGTTGCAGGTGCCTCCGTGTGATACCCCTCGCCAAACAACGACAGCATTGCAGACTCGTTGTCGTCGACTCAGCGTCTCTTTTCAGCCACCCCAGACCCCACCGCGGCGGGCCCCGCTGTGTCGGAGTTCTCATCCGATTCCTCGGTGATCTCAGGCTCAATGTCGTCATCACTCTCTCTGGCTAAAAGCAGTGCTGTAACCCTGGCCTTGACCACATCCTTGAGAGCATCACCAGCAAACTTGAGGTGTTTGTGCCTCGGGTCAAGAAACGAGGCGATGAACGGGACTGTAGTCGCACTTTCTAACTTGTCGGGTTTGAGTCGCCGTTTCAGTGACTCAGCCACTGTTTGCATGAACGCCGCAGCCTTTTTTGATGTATTTGCTTTCACAACCAGGTGTTTGTTTAGCAAAGTTGCTGTGGCGGGATATATCATGGAAATGGTCACTCCTGACTCGCCGCACAGGGCAGTAGTGGCAGTCTTTAGGGATTTCAAAATGGGCAGCAACTCCTCCATCACGATCCAGGAGTCATCTGGAAGTTCCAGGGTGCGAGCTTTGTGACATTTCGGTCAGAAAGAACGGCACAAACAGTCCACCGCTGCTCCAGCAGGCGCTCAAACATTTCAAAAATGGAATTCCACCTCGTACGACAGTATTGTATCAGTCTGTGATTCCGCTGATTAGCTGGGAGATGTTGCCGTTGGTCGTCCTGCAGAATAATAATAATAATTAGCTTTATTGTCAAATCACGGTTTATAATAAATACAAATAAAAGCAAACGTTATATTGTTTGATAATTGATATGTTCATAAAACGTATTGGCAGCATGTCCTTCACTATCATTGTTGTGATTAGTTTAGTTATGAGAGCTGCACGCGTCTCACTGCAGTGCCGAGGCGTTGTAGTGTAGGTTGTTATGGGCGGCTGTGAGTGTGCCTCTTTTTTTTTCTCAGCGGCATGGCTACTGGTCAAATGAGAGTTCATTGATGTGGTAGAGTTGCGGTAGGATAAAGCATTTTTACAGAGCTTGCATTTTACCTCCGTATCGCTTATTTGTGTTTAGTAGTTCCATGAGGAACTCTTTCTCTTCTTTTGCGTGTATGGTGATTTCTCTTTCTCCATTTTGATGTGTGGTGGTGGTTTTCTTGTTCCGCATCAATCAATCACGTATGAGTGACTGAGGGGGGAGGCGGGGTCGGTGTGTGTACTGTGTGTAGCAGCCCAGCCTGCGCTAGTCTGTGCGGAGTGCTGCTGAACGTCCTCCATGCAAGTTTACAGTAAAACAACTAGTGGTGATAATAAACCAATGACCATTTACAATTATTAATACTATTAATATCGATTTTGGGGACGGCAACTACTAATCGAAAAATCGATTAATCGGCGGCATCCCTAGTATTTATAAGTGTTCACCAGGTCGACTTGCTCACCATGGACAACACTGTTCTGGGGAACTGGGGGGGATCTCCTGAAGTCTACACACATTTCCTTGGTTTTCAAGACATTCAGTTGGAGAAAGGCATCCCCACACCAGGAGAGAAAATCCTCAAGTACTTGGCCATGAGCAACTTCATCATCACCAAGCAAGCTGACTATGATGGAGTCGTCAGCGTATTTGATAATGAATCTGTTGGTGTGCTGACTAACACAATCATTTGTATATAAAATATACAAGAAGGCGGACAAAACACAACCCTGAGGTGAGCCGGTAGAGGATGATAAAAGTTTGGATAAAATACCATTGACCTTAACCCATAGTACAGAGACAGCTTTAGTCAAAGTACTAAATGACCTCAGAATAAACACTGATGCAAAAAACCTCTCCGTCCTTGTTCTTCTGGACTTGAGTGCAGCATTTGACACAGTCGATTACGACATCCTTCTGGACAGACTCAAAAACTGTGTTGGCCTCTCAGGAACAGCTCTCGAGTGGTTCAGGTCCTACCTGACTGCTCGTGATTACAGAGTAACACTTGGCGATTTCTCCTCCGACACTGTTGAGTTGACGTGCGGTGTCCCCCAGGGCTCTATTTTAGGCCCCATCCTCTTCAATCTTTATATGCTACCACTTGGCTCAGTTATCAGAAAACATAATATACACTTCCACAGCTATGCCGATGATACCCAATTATACATTTCCATATCCCCAGGTGACCTTACCCAAATTGACACCCTCATAAAATGTATTACTGACATAAAAATATGGATGTCAGAAAATTTCCTTCAATTAAATGAAGGAAAAACCGAAATCCTCCTTGTCGGTGCCAAGGCCGAAAGAGACAAATTATCTGCATACCTTAAAACAAAAGCATTTCACACCAAGGACCAGGTGAAAAACCTTGGTGTTATTTTTGAGTGACCTGAACATGGAGGCTCATATTAGAAACACCACCAAAATATAATTTTACCATCTGAGAAACATTGCCAAAGTCCGACCATTTCTGTCCCAAAATGACACCGAAAAACTCATACACTGTTTCATCACCAGCAGGCTTGACTATTGCAACGCTCTCCTGTCTGGCTTACCCAAAAAATCCATTGGTCGGTTACAACTGGTCCAAAACGCAGCTGCCCGCGTGCTGACAAAAACCAAACGCAGAGCACACATTACACCAATTTTAAAGTCCCTGCACTGGTTGCCTATACATTTTAGAATAGATTTTAAAATTATTTTACTTGTTTTTAAAACACTAAATGGAAATGCACCTATTTATTTTTCAGAAATGCTTCCTAAATATGTGCCAGGCAGACCACTTCGTTCATCAAGTGCTGGTCTCCTAGAGATACCTGAGACCCCAAAAACAAAAAAATATGGTGAAGCCGCCTTTAGCTACTACGCCCCTGTGCTCTGGAACAGCCTGCCAAGGGATCTACGGTTCTCTGAATCTGTTGACATTTTTAAACGAAATCTTAAAACACACCTTTTTAGCATCGCTTTTACCTCCTAGATCATTAATGTCCTTTTCCTGTGATTAGTCTCTCCTTTTTACTATTGTTTTTATTACTTTATAGTCGATGCTTTCCTGCTTTGTTTTGCTCTTTGTGTGATATGTACATGTGTATATTTGTGTATGTGTATGTGTATTTATATATATACATGTATGTATATGTGTGTATATATATATATATATATTATTTTGTTGTTATTTTGTTCTTACTGTAAAGCACTTTGAACTGCACTCGCTGCCTGAAAAATGTGCTATATAAATAAAGATTGATTGATTGATTGATTGAACCTGTTGTGATCTATTGGTAAGAAAATCAAGGATCCAGCCTACCAGACCTGCATCTTGACAGAATAAGTTTACAAGTTTGTCTGCCAGAACGTGAGGCTGAATTGTATTAAATGCTGATTAGAAATATACGAAGAGCAGCCTGGCGTGCTTCTTATTGCCTTCCAAATGTTTATAAAGAAGGTTAAGTAAGGTCGATGAGGCGTCTTGAACACCTCTCCTGGCTCTGTAGGCAAACTGAAAAGGGTCTAACATGGACTCCGTTTTGACCAGGAGCTCAGTTTTAACCAGCTTCTCAAATTGTTTCATAACCAGGGAGGTCAGGGCAACAGGAAATCGTTCAGCACCATAGGGTTCTTTATTTTGGCCACGGGCACCACTATGGACTGTTTCCAAAGAGATGGAACCTTCTGCAAGGAGAGGAACAAATTAAAAATGTAATTAAAGATGGGGCCTAGCTGATCAGCACATGTTTTTAGTAGGCGCCCACTGATTTTATCAGGGCCAGGACTTTTCCTGGGTTTACACCTCCTAAAACATTTGGTTACATCCTTCTTGTTAAAGAAGGGATTCGTAGGAGGGGCCGACATGAGACATGAGTTCCTAATTTCATTGTGTTTGGGCTTGTAATCATGAGCATCGAATCTGCCATAGAAGGTATTCAGATCCTGCGCCAGCTCTACATCTGAAGTGTATCCATTGAGCTGAACTTTACTCCTGCCACAGTCCTTCATCCCTGTAATTATTTTCATGCTGTTCCAAGCAGATCCTAGGGTATTCATTTTGAGCTGAGACTCAATTTTATCTTTATACCTACTTTTACATGCCCTGATTTCACATTTAATTTCCTTCTGAATGTCACACAAAGCAACTCTGTTCCCATCACTGTAGGCTTTTTTCTTACTGTACAGAAGCTTTTTGAGTGTTTTAGAGACCCACGGTTTGCTATTCGGATACACTTTCACAGTTTTTTCAGGAATAACAATATTTTCACAATAGGACACCCAACTGCTCACAACGTCTGTTAACTCATTAATATCGTTAGTAGATTCCTTGAACATATCCCAGTCGGTCGCCTCGAGGCAACCCTGTAGAGTGAGGCGTGCATTTTCATTCCAGTCCTTAACCTGAAAGGTCTGCACTTTACCTTGTTTCAATACAGTGCGGTAGACAGGGATAAGATGAACACAATTATGGTCAGACGAGCCTAGGGGTGGAAGTCGGATCGATTTATAAGCACCTTTAATATTTCCATAACATAAATATATGATTTTGTTATTCCTGGTAGGGCATTTAACATATTGATAAAAGTCTCTCAGAGTGCTTTTAAGGGTACAGTGGTTCATGTCCTCGAGGATAAAGTTAGGTGAGTCCGGGGAAATAGAACGTAGCCTCTGTGTGACTTGGTAGATGAGCTCGCATGCTTTAGCTTCATTAGCCCTCGGGTGTATGTACACAAGAGTCACGAAAATCTGGGGGAATTCTTGAGGCAGATATGGAGGGCGTAATGAGACAAATAGCAGCTCAATGTCAGCAGTACAAAGTTTCTCCCGGACGATGACAGATTTGTACCACCGTTCATTGATGTAAAAGCATACCCCCCCGCCAGTTGACTTGCCTGTTGCGGCGGCGTCTCTATCTAGCCGGATAGGCGCGCCAAAACCGTCCATCTGTATGTCCCCGTCAGAGTCCCTCTCAGACAGCCAGGTCTCTGTGAAAGCTAGGATGCAGGCGTCTCTGAAGTCATGGCTGTAGCGGGCTTGTGCTTGGAGCTCGTCGGTCTTGTTTCTCAGTGATTGAGCGTTGGAGAGGATTATAGATGGTAACGGGATACGAGAGAGCGGCTGAGTTTTCAGCCTCAGACGAGCGCCGCCTCTTCTTCCCCGCTTCCTAATCCCGCGAAGTCGTCCTAGAGGGAGGTCCTGAGAGTCCCTGGTCGCTTGAATTCCAACAAGGTTTGACAGCGTCAAGTCGGCTGGTGAGTGTGTACCGGTGAACGTAAACTGTTCCCGAAAACACACACAAAACGAACAACGAAAAACGTGCAAACTGCCGGTTACAAACTGCTGCTGGTCGCTGCATGAGCATGCGCCCTAGCGTCAGTGACAATGGTGCTGCAGGCTCCACCTGGGCAACAATGTTGCTGCAGGCTCCACCTGGGCAACAGTGGTGCTGCAGGCTCCACCTGGACAACGGTGGTGTTGCAGACTCCACCTGGGCAACGGTGGTACTGCAGACTGTCTGTATCGGTCTGTATTGGTTCGATCCTGAAGTTATATATCGATTCAACTGTAGTAACTGCACCTGGGCAACGGTGTTGCTGCAGACTCCGCTTGCAGCCTGAATGGCCCTCCTAAAGGCCTTACCGTGGGGTTGTTGGGCTTCCTCCTCACGGAAGACACAGGCTGGGGCGCCAACCCATACTGCTCCCGGGTGCCGTCTACATTCCGGCTGTCATCCGTCTCTCCGGTGGTCACCAGACTACTCCTGGTTGTTCAGTTGTTCAGTTAACCCTTATTGAATGATGATGAAGTACAAGTTGTTTCTACTGGTGATTTCCACAGAGCACCACAGGGAGAGGTCTACCGTATCTAGAGAGATGGCCTCCAAAATACATTCAACGTTGTCAGAGGAACAGCCAGAGGTGGACCAGAGACGTAGACTGTTTGATGCGAAGATGCAACCTGTAGTAAAGTTGTACCGTATAGGTATGAGCTGTTTTGTTTACCTACTTACATAAAGGGATATTTCATTTTCAAAATAATTGTGGGTAATGTTATCGTCTACTCTGGCTTTTTGTGAATACTCTGGACAGTTTTTAATTTGCTCGATTCAGTATTTAGATATTTTATATTGTATATTATATTATTAGACCAGCCCATTGTAACTTCAAACTCCATTTTAACCATCGTAGATACACAGAAAACACCCATCCCTGGTTCTAGTGACTGATATTGTCCTTCGTTAGAGAAGGGACAGCCATAGCTGAATGGGTAGAGAGCCCGTCTAGGAAACAGAATGTACAACAGTGATGTTGTTAGGTCTGCAGTGGGTCCCAGGAACCACGTGTGGGAGTCTTAATAAAAATGGTATTTTTTGTAGAAATTGTAATTGTTCGATATTATTGCATTTATACAAATCATGCATCAACTAAAGATTAAGACCTGGAGTCACCACTACACACTATATGTATGACACACTCAAACATCATTGTATTATTGGAACATGTTTGTTGAAACTTCCAACAACCAGTTTGAGTTTGAGTCAATTGTTTACAGTTTTCTTTTTTTCTTGTAGTGTCATTTTGTCATAACCTTCTGTTGAACATTATGCAAATGCAACATTATAATCAATACAAACACAAGATGTCTTCTAAAATCTTTACTTGGACAAGTAAGTAAATGTTCTTGTCCAAATGACAAGTGGCTAAAAAATATAATGTCAAGCCCTGAAAATAGTCTTTGATTAGAAATGGAGAAGATGATGTTCCTTAAAAAATGCAAAGTTCAAACATTAAATGTTTTCTCTCTCTTTGTGTCTTTTTTTTCTAGCCGTCCCGCACTTCCCTGTGTGTAAAGAGGAGGTTTTTACTGAACAACAGGAGAGGAGCTCCAGTCTGGTCCAGGAGGAACCACAACCACCACAGACTAAAGATGAACAAGAGGAGCTACTTCAAAGACCAATGGAGGCTGAAGATGTTCATGATGATGAAAACAGAGAGACAGAGCCTGTTGCTGGCACCTCAACTGAACAAATGAAAACACAAGCTGATCTAGAGGACTGTGGAACATCACAACCAACTAGTGACGACCAGCTCCTCTATTCACACTGTTCTGAATCTGACACTGAAGACAGTGATGAGTGGCAGGAGCCCAGTGAAGGTCAGTCAACTTTAAACACACTGAAATCACACAAGACAAATGTGGAAGGACAAAGATTGTCTTTGAGCAGCAAGCTGTCCAAGGACCTGAAATCATCAAAACAAACTCACTCCATGAGGAGCCACACAGGGAAGAAACGCTTTAGTTGTACAGACTGTGGCAAATGTTTTAATCAGACGTATAGTCTGACGATGCACACAAGGATTCATACAGGGGAAAAACCCTTTACTTGTACAGTTTGTGGTAAAGGCTTTATTCAGAGTGGTGAACTAAAAACACACATGAGGACTCATACAGGGGAAAAGCCCTTTTACTTGTAACGTCTGTGGTAAAGGCTTTGCTCAGAGTGTTACTCTAAAATCACACACGAGGACTCATACAGGTGAAAAGCCCTTTACTTGTAACGTCTGTGGTAAAGGCTTTGCTCAGAATGTTACTGTAAAATCACACACGAGGACTCATACAGGGGAAAAGCCCTTTACTTGTAACGTGTGTGGTAATGGCTTTGCTCAGACTGTTAATCTAAAAACACACATGAGGATTCATACAGGGGAAAAGCCCTTCACTTGTACAGTTTGTGGTAAAGGCTTTGCTCACAGTGTTAATCTAAAATCACACATGAGGACTCATACAGGGGAAAAGCCCTTTACTTGTAACGCCTGTGGCAAAGACTTTGCTCAGAATGGTAAACTAAAAATACACATGATTACTCATACAGGGGAAAAGCCCTTTACTTGTAACGTATGTGGTAAAGGCTTTGCACAGAGTAGTGAACTAAAATCACACATGAGGACTCATACAGGGGGAAAGCCCTTCACTTGTAACGTGTGTGGTAAAGGCTTTGCTCGGAGTGAACATCTAAAATCACACATGAAGACTCATACAGGGGAAAAACCCTTTTGTTCCTGTTAGTGGCAGATGCTTGGGTCAAAATGCACATCTGAGGATAATGAGGAGGAATCATACAGGGAAGAAGTGGTTAGTTGTAATAGTAATAAATCCACATTTTCCCCATTTGAGTTGACACATGATATAACATACCATCGAATGATCATTCATTCTATTCCAGGATGACAATGACAAGTGGTAGATACTAAAGTCGTGGAATCACATAATCTGACACTATCAACATGACCACCACAGTTTAGTTTCTTAAGTATCTGTTGTATGTACAACCTTATACACATGGTGACCAGCTTTCAAAAGAAAACTCCTCATTTCTGTACAACTGTACAGAGGCGAAATCGGCGAAATGTTGTCTACACTCAGTTGACAGCTGAGACGTGATGCGCATGCGCCGGCGTTCTGTGCTACCTGTCAGTCGCGGCTTTTAATATCAGCTTATTTTACCTATTTCTATTACATATTTTTATACCACCTTCTACCTACGAGTAGTTTTAGCAGTATATTTTTATCCGGTTTAGTGCTTTTAATGATCAGATGCACTGGAGCGTTTGTTTTAGCGTTCGGAAACCTCACTCGTATGGCGCAGCAGCCAACGCCCTATACTGCTAACCAACCTGACAGCTATAGCCAGGAGGCTAACTTCACAGGACCAGACATCTAAACCAGCCTTATTCTCCACATTGCGACTACTCTCCGCACCGGGCCACCATGTGTGGCCCTCGCTGGTAGGTTCCCTTCTGCACTGCTGTTTTGCCAACATAGATCTGCTCTTACAGTTTGAGACTACTCTCCGCATCGGGCCACCACTTGTGTGGCCCTTGCCAGTACGTGCCATTCTGCTTTGCTGTATGCCCACTTGATGTCAATCTCCTAGCCTACTCTATCCTGTCTGTATCACCTTTTACTGGCCAAAGCTATCTTTGTACCCTCAGCTCAAGACATGGTGGTATCACCTACCTCGCCCAGCTGCCACGGATGCCTCCTACTGTCCCGGGAGGTGTCCGAACTAAAGATGAGAGTGTCCACGCTCTATCAAATTCATGACGATGAGACCCATCTCGACTCCCTCTGCCAAGGTGGCAGCTGTCCGACTGACCCCCTCCCTGCCGCTGATGCTGTTGCTCTTCTCGACGACACAGTCGTGTGCCCCGACGGCTGGACCTACAGACGTCCCAGTCCACCGTCCCTGCTTGACGATACCGTCCCCTGCATGAAACCGACCTTGAGCAGCTCCACTCCGGGTCCATGGAAAATTGCCACACGGCGGAAAAATGGATCCCCCCCCTCCCACCAATTATCGCAGGTACCCCCGCTTATCACTCAAAACAAGTTCTCCCTCCTAGATGAAAGTGAGTTCCCCCCACTATCTGCCCACACACACACACTGCCCCCCGCGCCCTCGCGGAATTCCAGACTGGGTGCCAGTACCTCCGGTCCAAAAAATGACCGCCAGCGCTTGCTGAAAGCGGCTGTCCGGCGCCAGTCTGTGGGTCAAACAGCCACCATCCAACCACCTCCACAACCCTCCATGGGTCACCGTCAGCCACCTGTCCCTCCAAGCGCCCCGTCAACTAGCTCGTCAGCCACGATTGCCGATACGTTCCGCCCCGCCGCAGCCAAAAATAAAGTTCATTTTACTCGTCCATCTCCTCGCCAGCTTCCAATATCCCCGACATTGTTGATTGTTTCTGATTCCATTTTAAAGCATGTCAGCCTTCCATATTCAATTACACATAGTTTCCCAGGCGCCACCATTTCAGTCCTTTTGGAAAAATTACCCACTCTATTTAACTCACTTCCACAGTCCATCTCACGGGTCCTAGTCCACGTTGGGACAAATGACACGTCGCGACGTGAATCTGAACTCTCAAAACTGGATTATTTGCGCCTCATTGACTTTCTACAAGCTACTGAACTGCCATTCTTTCTTTCCGGGCCAATTCCTACTTTTCGCCACAGCCGCGGTGGCTACGAGCGCTTCAGCAGGATCGACAGCTTTAATATATGGCTTAAGCACCTGTGTCACAAGCACGATTTGAATTTCGTTGATAATTTTAATTTGTTTTGGCAGCGCTCCTCCTTTTTCAGTCATGACGGGCTCCATCCAAATAGATGGGGCTGCCAAGCACTAGCGGCCAACATAGATCACCACATTATACATCACGTTGCGCCTCTGACAGATACCTCATCCACCAGTTATTAACGTCCCCCTGGTCCTGCCCCCCAGCCCCAGCATATTAGTCCCACTCAGTTTTGTTTTCCTAGACCTAGCCCGTCTTCCACCGGGCACGGACCTTCTTCGGACGGACGCACGGCGACGCAAACGGAGTCAGACTACAAGGCAGCGTTTAATAAAAAAGGCCTGCATTTTTTACACCTCAACGTGAGAAGCCTGTATTTTAAAATAGACGAAATTAGGAAAATTATGATAAAATCAGAAGTAGGGATAATATGTCTCACAGAAACGTGGCTTGATTCAAGCATAAATGACTCGGAAATTGCAATCAATAATTATAATGTTGTGAGAAAAGATAGAAATCGCCATGGGGGGGGGGTATGTGTTTATGTTCGCACGGACATTTCTTTTAACGTCAGAGAGGATCTCATGAATGAACTGGAAATCGTTTGGCTGGACATTTGTTTAACCAAAACAAAACCCATACTATTTGGGGCTTGCTATAGACCTCCAGATCAGACAGAGTTTTATGATTCTTTGGACTCTGTGTTATCCAACGTGGCTGATTCAATGGAGATCAATCTGATGGGAGATATGAATACCGATGTATCTAAACATACCCACCCTACAATGAAAGTGTTTGAAAATTTGTGTAACTCCTATGGTTTTAAGCAACTAATCAAACAACCTACTAGAGTAAGTGAAACAACAAAAACCATAATAGATCTTATCTTAGTCTCAGATGTCACAAACATTTCACAGAGCGGAACCATAGAGTATGGCATTAGCGACCATTATATGACATTCTGCACAAGAAAAATAGTAAGGGATACATACAATGACCATAAGACTGTCCTGGCGAGGACTCTTAAAAATTACTCTGTGGACAAATTCACAGAACAAATAGGAAAAAGGGACTGGACACCAGTTTTAACGGGAGGCTGTGTCAATAAAACTTGGGAGGCTTTTGGGAAGGAATTCACCCAAGCCATTGACGCAATCGCACCCCTCAGACAGGTGAGAACTAAACAGAGGTCTAGTCGCTGGTTTAGTAATGAAATATTGGAGTCCATCAGGGCCAGAGAGAGAGCCCATAAATCTTACCGCAATTCCGAATCAGTAGAAGATTTTGCTCTTTTTAAGAAGCTAAGAAATGAGACCCAGAGGCTCATAGATAAGGCAAAACAGACCCACTATAAAGATCAGATAATGGAGAATAAAGGTAACACACAAAAACTCTGGAAAACCCTAAAAGAGCTAGGAGCAGGTAATAAAGTAAATAATAATAAAGGCAGCAAGATCGGCCTAAAGATCAATGATGAGATGGTTTTTGATAAGCAAATAGTGGCAAACCAATTCAATAATTATTTCACTAATGTAGCAGCAGAGCTGGTTGCCAAATTGCCGGCTTCTCCGGGTATTTTTGACATTAATAGGGTTAGGAACTTCTATGAGAACCAGGGGGTGACCTCTAACTCATTCTCCCTGCAGAAGGTGGAAGTGGAGGAAGTCTCAGGGATGCTTTCTAAGATTAACTGTGCAAAGGCCACAGGTCTGGATGGTATATCTCCTCTCTTTTTAAGGGATGCAGCAGGACAGATAGCTCCATATATCACTCACATCTTCAACCGATCAATAGAACAGGGTGTCTTCCCACAAGATCTAAAAAAGGCTAAAATACTCCCCCTGTACAAAAAAGGAGCCAAAAATGACCCCGGTAACTACCGACCGGTGTCAATTTTGAGCTCTGTATCAAAAATATTCGAGAAGATAATTAATGAACAACTAAATGAATACCTAAATAGGAATAACCTAATGTATAAACTCCAATCTGGCTTTAGAAAATCATACTCAACCGACACATGTTTACTATATTTAACAGAACAAATCAGGAAAGAAGTTGACAATGGAAAACTTTGTGGAATGGTGCTGCTGGATTTACGGCGAGCATTCGACACAGTGAACCACTGTAGGTTACTGAGCAAGCTTGAGGCCCTGGGGGCAGACAGGGCAACATGTAAATGGTTCAAATCATATCTGACAGGGCGCGAACAAAGGGTAGAGGTGAATGGCATATTATCTGACCCAAACACCATGGAATGTGGAGTTCCACAAGGAAGCATTCTAGGTCCAGCCCTATTTTCAGTGTACGTGAATGATATGACAGATGCTTGTAACTGTGATTTGTTCCTGTACGCTGATGATTCTGCACTGCTAATGTCCCACAAGGATCAAACCACATTAGAAAGCTCCCTAAGTGAGGAAGTAGCTAATGTTAGTTCCTGGCTTATAGATAATAAATTATCTTTACACTCAGGGAAGACAGAATCAATTCTTTTTGGCTCGAAAATCAAATTAGGAAGAAGCACAGACTTCAAGATCAAAATAAATTCGGAATTCATAGCAGCAAAATCATCAGTGAAATACCTGGGTTGTATTTTAGAGGGTAACTTAGACGGCCGAAATATGGCCAGCAAGGTGCTAAACAAGGTCTCCGGACTGACTAAGTTTCTAGCTCGAACAGCAAGATACATGGATAGGGAGACAAAATTAGTGGTGGCCAACTCCCTTATCCTGTGCCACTTTGATTTTGCGTGTACATCGTGGTTCGAGGGCTTGATTAAGTCTTTTAAAACAAAGCTACAGTCAGCTCAAAATAGACTGATCAGGGTTATACTAGGGATGGAACCCAGAACCCATATAGGAAGGAACCAGTTCAGAGAGCTGAACTGGCTCCCAGTAGAATCAAAGGTTACAATGGCTAGACTTAACATGGTCCATAAAATTAAATACGGAGAGGTCCCAGAAGTTTTAAGAACATGTTTCAGGCAGGTAAACGAGGTACACAACCATTTCACCAGAGCCAGTATTGCAGATGTGGTGCTCCCTGCTTTTAAAAGTAAAGTGGGCAAAGGCTCATTCATTTATATAGGAGCCACACAGTGGAATTGCCTGGAATCCAGCGTTAAACTGACCTACAATTTGAGGACATTTAAACAGAAGACTAAAAAATGGCTACTGGAAAAGGTTCCCCTATAAAGGGTCATCCTAGAGGGATGGATAGGGATGTACTTGTGGTGTTGTGTAAGTAATGTATATGTACTGTTATGTATTTCAAAGTATTGTTCAGTGTGAGAGGACCCCAGTGGAAATAAGTCTTTGGACTTTACTGTGTAATCCTTGAATCGCTGATTATAATGTTGTATTATAATTGCTTTTCTAAATAAATCAAATCAAATCAAATCAAAAATGGCACAAAAGGTGTTGTCTTTGGTAAATTATTTCTCTATTGTAACTCTGTTTAATTATACCGTCGGATGTTTCAGACATTAACCCATCTTGGGGCGGGAACCCCGTTTGGTCTTTTAAGCATTACATTATACTTTAGCCATTGACAAATAGCAGATCTACTATTTTGTTTTTAATCGTGAAAATGTGTCGCAAATCTTTGAATATATATTCTTTCAAAGTGAACGTTTTTAACTAAAATCTTTGCTTCTGGGGGGTGGGGGGTCCCTGCAGCTACGGCGGCCAATTACATATAATCTTGGGGGTCCTTGACGTGAAAATGTTTGAAACATCGGGTTTTTCAGATTACTTTCAGGATTTAGAAAACATTTAGTATAATCGTTCCCAGGTCAACATGGGTTAACCAGGTCAACATGGGTTAACCAGGTCAACAGGTTAACCAGGTCAACATGGGTTAACCTTTTATACGTTTCGCGAAGCTGTGGGTGATGACCGGAAAAATAAGTTCGCGAATACATTTTTTTGTCTTAGTTTTGTGTTTCTTGTGAGGACTGTGGATGAAAATTAGCAACTTTGCCATATCCCGTGTATTTACGTCCATGTGACGTCCATTAATATGCATTGTCCTGTCCAAAAAAACAAATAAAGTAAAAGTAAAACATTGGGAGTACTTTTTTTTTTTGAAAAAATGAAGGTTTTATGAGCCAATGAGAATTGCAGTTTTATGAAAATTCTTCTTCTGCCCCTAATCCATCCATGCAGAGTCAAGTGGTTATGAAACGTTGCAGTATATGGTGTAGAGGGTCATGCCAAATAACGCTGAAACAAGTCTTGTCCAGAAGCACTTCAAAATGAACCGCTTCAACCCTATGGATGGACAGTGGGCTTGGTTTTATGGACCCACTGAAAAATCTGCCATTTTTCCCCATAGAGATTTACAAAAGAAATATTGATATAAATTATTTTAAGCCTATAGGTTCCAACCATTTGAGATCCTGGTGAATCACGAACACCTATGATTCTGAAAAACCTTTTCATTGTGAACAATGTGACAAGAGCTTCTCTCAGATGCTACACTGACAAGACACCAGCCGCCAAAATAAGAAAATGGTCAAGGTCAGAGCTATGTCATGATCTTGCTTTGCCTATTATATTTTCCAATGATATATCAACATTTTGCTCTTTGTCTAAATGCCTACTGCCTGTTTATACAGCGTTGTTCTCCTTATCATCATTACTGTCATCACCGAGGTTCATGACCATAATGTTTCCATCTGTTCCCTTATCTAATTTAGTTCATGCATTGTTTTATTTATTAACCTCCTATTCATTTGTTTGTTTATCTAGTTTATTTATAATTTATCACCCTCCTACTAATCACCCCCCTTGAGCCATGGCTCACGACAGGAATCCCACAGAAAACCAGGCCCACCCTGTATCCTTATATACCATCCATAAATCAGCACATCACTCTCAAAAAGTGCATAACGAGCCATAAATAGGATCGCCGACACAACAGCCACTGTGTTATTATCTTTATTTTATTTTCCCATACACACATTATTCACTCACACTACACAACCCCGCAAGTGTCCCACAACCCACGTTGTCCCACACATAGTGGTTCTGATCACCCTGTGACAATGATGTGCTGCATCCTCCCTTGAACACACATGAGAATCATCCTTAAAAAGCAGCTGTTTTATCTCAGAATCAAAGTACCCACACAGACTATATAATTTATGTTTTTACTATTAAGACAACCCTGTAGGTTTAACAATCCTTAATTAACCTATAGCCTACTGTAGTAATTAGCCTATTATATTTACCAGAACATGATCGAGTGCATATCAATTAATAATTGATATCCACGCAAATCATACACCAGCAACATTCAAATCACTTTTATGAATATTTCCATTGATTCACAATTCATGTGAGCTCTTTTCAATGACTGCAGGGTCGTGTATGATATTCATTCATATTTATACAGCTCAATATAAAACAAGGAGAATATTTATTTCCAATCAGGGGTTTTTATTAACTGTTAAGCTTATAGAGAAAGTAACTCAGACAGTCAAATAATGAGTCTGCATGAAAATAAATCGAGCCTTTTGTTATAAAAAGAAGGAGAGAAAGAGAGAGAGATGTAAAAGGAGTTTGCAAATCGATCGCTGTGTTTAACTACACTACGGGTCGTTCTTTTGCCATGAACTGATGTAAACAAGACACAGACCTGTGGTAATAGTGTGGCCTGGTTTGTGGTGGCAAATCTTGGCTAAACTTGTTCCTTGGAGTCCTCTTCTCTTCGCCGGACAAGGCAAATGACGTTTGCTTCGCTGGCAAAAGCGGTGATGCTCTTCCTTCGCTGGCAAAAGCGGTGATGCTCTTTCTTCGCTGGCAAAAGCAAATGTCACTCGGACTGTTGTTAATGTCCGCTGATCCGAGGCTTAGAAAATACCTCCTACTGAATGTCGAGTCTGCGATCCCCTTGTCTCTTAATGTCCTCTGGTCTTTCCTTTGAAAGTTGACAATATCACTGTCAACCTCGCTGGCCACTGGTTACGGGTGGCTCTCTCTTTGCTATACTGTTGAAAGACAAGGAGAATGAGTACTCAGAAGATGCACTGCCCCCCGCTTCCTTGTCTCCACATTATATACTTTCGTCAATGCATAGATGTCTACGTACGATTCATGTGTTCACAAGTAATTATTGCCCTATATGTCCTCTATATGTCTCTCTTGGCCAGATATATCCCGTGCATGAGACGTGCGTGAGGCATGCGTGAGACATGCGTGAGGAGGCCTCTATCTTCTGTCGTATGTCCTTAGACCTTTAGCTCCGTTGCAGCAAGCCAGTCCAGTGTTTCATTGTCTAGGTCAATTAGCCCACGGTCACCATTCGGTGGCCGGTATATAGGGCAGCTGGTCAGCACATGATCAACAGTCTGTGATGGGTCCCCACATTCGCAGTGGGCACTGTCTGTGAGACCCCACTTCTGCATAGATGCACCAAAGCGTCCGACCCCCGTCCTCAGGCGGTTGAGGGTTGTCCACTCCTTGCGGGGGAGGTGCTGGCCAGGAACATCTGTGGGATCCTCGATGTAGTGGTGCAGCCTGGATGGTTCTGCTGCCTTCCACTGGTCCCTCCATCTTGCCTTCACCCAGGAATCCTTGGAGGTGTCGGCTGGTGTTGTACGGAGCAGTTCCTGGGCCTGTGTGGCAAAGGGCCGCCGGGACTTGAGACGCATGCGCTGTGGTGTCTCTGTGACGACCTTGTGGAGGAGGTGGGCTTCGCTCAGCTGGGCCTTGCGAGCAAGGGCCAGTGTGGCTGCTTCTCGCCTGACCTCTGCGGGGGCGATTCCAGCAAGGACTGGCAGTTGGTTGGTTGGAGTGGCTCGTAAGCATCCAGAGACAGTCCGTAGGGCGCTGTTGAGGGCAGCATCCAGTTTTTGGAAGTGAGGGCTACGGCTCCAGACTGGGGCACAGTACTCAGCGGTGGGGAACACCAGGGCCTCGGTGGAGATGCGCAGCGTCTTTGTGGACGCTCCCCATGTCGTGCCAGCTAGACGCCTTATCAGTGCTGCACGGGCGGTGGTCTTTCCCTTGACGCTGTCCAGGTGTTGCTTAAAGGACAGAGTTCTGTCGAGCTTCACTCCAAGGTATGTCGGGGAGGACTGGTGCTCTAGCCGGGCGTTGTCAACCATGATGTTGATCTCACGGGTTGCTTCCCTGTTGTGGAGGTGGAACATTGTTGCCACAGTCTTCTCAACACTGAGCTTCAGGCGCCAGTCCTTCAGGTATGAAGACAGGATGTTCATGTCCTCAGAGAGGCCTTCCTCTATTGCTTCCCAGGTTGTTTTGCTGAGCAAAATTGCCAGGTCATCTGCGTAGCCGTACTTCCTTGATGTTGTTAGGGGTAGGTCGTGGATGTAGATGTTGAATAACATCGGTGCCAGCACCGAGCCCTGCGGGACGCCGTTCCTGAGCCTTCTCACCCTACTGCTTTGGCCATTGCTGGTGTGGAGCCGAAAGCTGCGGTTGCTCAGCATCTCCATGATGAAGCTCACCATGTGCTTATCTGGGATGGTCTCCAGAAACTTCATGTGTAGCCCACGCAACCAGACAGTGTCGTAGGCCGCTGTGAGGTCCAAAAAGACGGCACCAGCCTTCTCCCCTGCCTGGAAGCTGTCTTCTATGTCGTGACACAGAAGGGTCACCTGGTCTGTTGTTGACATACCGCTTCGGAAGCCAGCTTGTTCTTTGGGGAGCTGGGGGTCGATCACTGGGGTGAGGCGTGCCAGGATGAGGCGTTCCAGCAGCTTGAAGGGTACGCACAGGAGGGAGATGGGCCGGTATCCCTTTGGGTCGTCGCTCGGCTTGTTTGGCTTCGGCAGGGCAATCACCTTGGCACGGCGCCAGATCTTGGGCAGCTTTGAGCATTGGAGGCATGCAGAGAGGAAGGAACGGAGCCAGTCAGTTGCCTTCTTGCCCTGGTGTTTCATGTACTCCGGGTGGATGTCGTCTATGCCTGGTGCCTTACCAGTCTTGAGACGTTTTATGGCCAGATCTATTTCTTGCGTGGTGAAGTTGATGGATAGGTTGGAATCGCACCCTGGGGCCCTGAGCAGCTCGTGGACTCTTGCTGATGTTGTTCGAGTAAAGTCCTTGTCTGCGTTGGGGAAGCGGCCATTGCTCAGCAGGAGCGACGCGATGGAGTTTGCAGTGATGGGGCACTGTGCAGGAGGTGTTGACCTTCCAGTCAGCTTGTTCAGGGTCTGCCACCCCCGTCGACTGGAGTGTGTAAAGTCAATTGACTCCACTGTCTCAGTCCAACGTTGCCTGCGTTTCTCGTTTAACCTGAGAAATAGTTGGTCTGCTGCTTCGTCCCTGTCTTCGCTGGTTTGTGCTTCAGCGTGGGAGCGAAGTAGGTGTTCACATTCGGCATCCCAACAGGGAACATAGGCTTTACGCACACCGCGAGGGATGTTGTTCTTGGCGGCGGAAAGCAGCATATTGCAGTACGCTTCGTAGGCATCGTTCAGTTTGTTGGAACACGGGTGTGGTAGAGCAGTGACTGCCTTGTTCACTTGTTTAGTGAAGCCTGCCCAGTTCGCTTTCCGAAAGTTCCACCTCTTGACATCCCTCCCTTGCACAGGCTGGACCAAAGATGGGATGGTGATGAGCGACGGTCGGTGGTGAGACCGGGGAAACATGTCCAGGATGCGTCTTACAGGGAGAGACTGGTTGTTGTGCCATTTTGCGAATGCCAGGTCTGGATTGGTGGTGCTGTTCCATCGTGCAGAGTAGAATGTGCGTGGCTCCTTTGGGTCATATAGGAGTGAAGCATCGACAGTAGAGGCCCAGTCTACCAGGAAGTCACCATCAGCGTTGGAGCTGCTGTAACCCCAGTCTGTATGGTGGCTATTGAAGTCACCAGCGTACACAGCAGGGGCAGGGACATCTGGCAGGGACGAGGGCACCAATCTGCTGGGTGGTGGTTTGTAGATATTGATGATGGTAGTGTCTTGCACTTTCGTGTTAATCCATTCTATCTCTGCGCCCTCTGGAGACTGTCCGGCGGCTGACCAGGCCATGTCTTTGCGGACAAATGTGGCCATGCCATGATGTTTACTGGCGATGTGGCCGGCCAAGGTGTACCCAGGGACCATCAGGATGTTCTTGTTCTCCTGGTGGGTCTCCTGCAGGGTGATCACTGTCACGTTGTTTTTGCTGACTATTTGCTCAAGGATGTTGATCTTGGCAGTGGTGAGACCTTCGACGTTGAGCTGGAGGAGCGCTAGCTCTGGGGCTGTGGTCGGTGAACGTTGTAAAGACATTTGTTTCGCTTAAGGGCATGCAACCTTGCAACTACTCTTTAGCTACTTGCGGGGGAGGCCACGTGGAGGCTGTCTTCGTCTCCCCCTCTATGACCTCATCTTATGAGTGTGTATGTGTGTGTGTGTGTGTGTGTGTGTGTGTGTGTGTGTGTGTGTGTGCATGTGTCAACCATGCATGTGTGTGCGTGGGCACGTGCGCATATGTGTGTGTGTGTGCGTGTGCACATGTCCCATGTATGTGTGTGATGTCCAGGCGTCATTAACTGTCACCCTGGGACGTCTCAGTTTTAGCCTTGTTTAAAATATCTCACCCACATGTGCTTTACTGTGACTTGACGGATTATGGGCGTGTGTCAATAGATGGATAGAGTCGTTGGCGTGCGTGTGGGCGTGCGTGTGTGTGAGTGTGTGTCTCACAAATTATTGTACACCTTGATTTGCAAGTCTCTTTGTTTCTCCAACTCCTTGATTTGCAAGTCTCTTTGTTTCTCCAATTTTTGTGACTTCTCCTTTTCGATTGAGATTTCCTCATCTCTGTGCAATTCAGCCTTTTTTGCAGCCACTCGTGCTGCTATCTTTGCTATTTCCATTGATACAGACTCAGAGGCTTGGCTTTCACGCTGACTGCCCCGTCCAGTTCTTGAAACAGTGGAGCCATAGACTGACTTGGCGTCTAATCTTTGCAGCAACTGGAAGACTGCAGCCTTTGCCGCCTCTGGGTCGAATTCTGTCGTCCCAGCCTCTTTTGAACGCTTATTCAGAAGTTAAATTATTTCATCGGCTGCCGAGACACAGGTGTCTACACTCCTCCGTACCTCTTGAGATGGGGTCGATATTGCCCTTAAACCCTCATACATTTTTATTACATTCGACTTGCATTCCTCAATTGTTTCTACGTATTCATCTAATTCAGGTTTTGTGCATTCCTCCTTGAACTGCCGTCTGGCGCACCGCACCTCTGACTTGAACTTTTCATACGAAGAGAAAAGATTCCTCACTCTCTTCCTGCTGTCCTGATCTAATAACTCACGCATTTTTTCTGTTGGGTGTCTTTCCCTGCTTGATCGTCTGACTGGTGCAGGTTTACTTGGTTGCTCTACTTCTGTGCTTTTCATAACAGGCTGAGTTCATCAATTTTGTTTAAGCGCTCTTTAATTGACTCTTTTTCTGACTCTTCACCTTCAGTCTGAAGCCTTTTTTCTAAACCTGCCTGTTCTTCCTTTAATGCAGCAAGCATTTCCTCTGGGGGAACAACCACATCCTCATCCAACATTGTCCCTTTAAGTTGGAGTTTCTTTGTCTAGAACATAGAGTATTAAAAGGATAGAGACTAAACTAGCGCGAAGCTCCGCCCCCTCCGCTATTCATGTCAGTGGAAGTTGCTCAGTGGCGTTTTGAAGCACCCGGAAGGCTGCCGGAAGTACCGTCTATTTCGCTGATTCAGCATTTCACTTCCGCATTTGGACACCAAATTTTGGTGTCCAAATGCGGAAGTGCACCCAGAGTGCACCTGGGCTTTACATTGGGCGCTCGGTTGCACGGGGTTTCCTTGTCAAGAATCCACGGGTCCGCCTGCAGTCCTTCCTCTTACCACTAGGGCCCAGCGCTTCAACATTGGAGTGCATAGCTGGCCCCTTGGTCTAGAATAATACACAACCCAGGATATGTGTATAACAAGTAAAGGCTAGTTTAAAGAACCAAGTTATATATTTCCCTTTTTTGTTTGTTTTTTAACAACAAAGTTGTTAGATAGAAAAATAGACAAATAGATAAAAATAGATAAATAGAAAACCTCTTGTAGAAACACCTTTTTTTGTTTTAAAAATGAATATACCCAGAATGCCAAAATGTCTCTTAGAGAATAATAAATGAGCAGAATGTCTCGAACTCAACCCTATATTTTCTCAGACAAGATCAAAGTTCCACCTACCAAGACAGTTTACCTTGTCTTAGCATAGATTTTATATTTCTTCTTCACCCACACAACATATATGCTTCGGTTTGACCTGTCACGTGACTCCTGCGCAATGAACGTTCTCCACTCGAAACTTGGACAACCGAAGAAGGAACAACGCCACCTTCTTGTGGCCATCTTGACCACTGCAGGCTCTGCAGCGTCACCCTTCCGCTCCGCAGGTCCACACGCCTCGCATTGTTATGTTTCGTTCATGTGCACGACGTCACTGCAGATGCGTGCCGGCTGGAGACCGCAGACAGGCAGGGTGGTCCGTGACACTGGAAGAGGACTCCCTGGAAAACCCCTCTCGACTCGCGGATCCTCTTGTGTTGTGTAGGTCTGGAACGGCAATTGTCCCGAAGCTCACCGCCGTTACGAGGAGGAGGAATGGCCGACGTACGCGCTCCAACTGATGTCTTTAAGGTAGTTTTATTTTCCCATTGGACACCGCGAAAACTGTAACCCAAAACATACAAATATTCTCTTAAACACCATGAAATATGCAATGTGAATGTCCTTGTTGTAACTTGTTGTAACTGTCGGTCAATCATGACTTCCGGATTATGGGTAAACAAACACGATGAAACGTACACAAACAATCAACGGAACTACAACACTATTTACAAACAAAGAAACCAACAACATGTAACATACCGTGTGCGCCTTCTGCCGATTATTTTAGGAGCTACTATACATTCTCTTATATTTCCTTTTTGAGGACACTCTTTTTTAACGTGAGCAGAGCTCCTCGCACCCCTGCAACTCAGCTTGATCTGCCTGAGCCAGCTCACACCGGTGCCATTAATGCTGCCTCACTCTACTCACTGGGCTCTTCCTGCACGCCCTCAACACGTCATAATATGAACAGCATTAACGACCAGGCACCACACACGGCATGCAAATACAATGTGTACCCAAATAAACATACCTGTAATGTTCACATATTGTATTTCCCGAAAGGTAAGCAATAAAATAGAATAGAAAATAGAAATAGAAAATTACAAAATACCCATTGCTGGGACAGTTACAAAAGCAGCAAATAGCACTCATCTTTTACTTTCTCTAATAACCTAAAACATGAACCTTGGTTGAAAATAACTACAGTTGTCCTTTAACACTAATGGGTCATTTAGGTTTACAGGAAAAATAAAATACTGATCCAAAACAAAATTATTTCACCAAGAACATTTATAACAATCCAAGTCTATTAATATATAAATAGCTGACTTAGGCAAAAATAAAATCCTCAAAATGACTTGGGCCATTAGTTTTAAGAAGGCGACTAAATACAATAAATTAACAAAAAAAACATTCACTGCACATTAGATACTTGGATCGCTGGGAGCAGGTTTTTGTTTTTGTGCCGCAGCTCTGTAATCTTTGCGTTGATTGCGCTTCCAATCTGGGCGGTCGGGGTCCCTGGCCACTTCTGAAGAGTTGATCCTAAAAAAAAAAAAGGAAAAGAAAAACCAGAACTTAAAAAAATTCACAAATATCACCTATTCAAAACATGAAAACGTACTGAATATTGCATCCAGTTTCTGCTTGTCCAGAGGAAGACGAGCGGAGCCACCACCACGGCTGCCTCCTCTGAGGTTGCTCATCAGCAGCACCTCGGTCGGGAAGATTGCAGTGAGTAGGTGTCTGACAAAAACTGTAGCTGTAGTGGCATTCTGGGCATACGCCCAAGCCAGCTTGTTGATATAGATGCCAGTTCCTGGCGGGATTTCCATCCGATCACCCTGTTTAGACAAGGACACAATTGACCATTAAAGTTAGACAATATGGTTTGTTCAGCCCAACAGAGTTACCGGGAACATCCAGACCCCCAGGAACGCGCCCAACCGAAACGGTTGAGAAATGACAGTTACCTCTACTGTACTGTACTGATACACCTGAAATCATATAGTTAATATGTGTGTGTGTGTGTGTGTGTGTGTTAGGCTGCACAACAGTGGCACTTGGTTTTGAAAACAAACCAAATGCAATTTCTGTGCTAGGTAGTCCCCACAGGAATCCGCGATTCCGCGATGATGGCACACACAAAGCTCCTTAACCCATTTTGACCCGAGATCAGATTCTAAAAATGTCTTCTACATCCTGACAGTTTTCTGAAAAAGCTATGTTTCTATGTCCGCCGTTCTTCGATTTTTCAAAAATAACAGACCTATACAAGCTCGTAGCGCTATGAGCTTGTAGATCTGCTATTTTTCAATAGCTAAAGCATAACATAATGCTAACACCAAAAGGGGTTCCCACCCAGAATGGGTTAAGGAAGTGGTTACCAATAACAATTAGGCTACCATAGAGGACATGGCTTCACTGGTCTGTGATGGGTTGAGAGATGTGGCTTCTGTAGAGATGTGGCTTCTGTAGTTCTGTGGCGGGGGCTGGGGTTGAGTAGGGAGATGGACTGGACTGTGGTGACCCTGGGGGGTGCTGCAGTGTTGTTGGTCTCATCCTTGGAGCTGACAAGGTATATGAAAAACAAAATAAAGACAAACATCATTTTAGCTATCATGAAATTCCAGGCGGCAGATTCGTCGCACCATGAGAGTTGCACATAGAAAAGAAACCGATTAGAAAACAACCTTCTTTTATATCCCTTAACCGATTATATGACAAAAGTCTCGATTGTTCACAAATAATGTTTGTTCACAACTATACTTACCTTCTTTTTCATGCACCTTGGGAGCCGAACACTGTTGAGCGACTTCAATGAACTCTTTCATTTGCCGTAGGAGTTCTGGCACTTCTATAAAAAAATAGTTATCACTCAGCCTTATATGCCAAAGTAGCCTACTATATATATCCAGGCTTTAGATAAAAATCACACCTGTGTGAAGTGAGGGGCACTCTTATTGTACATTATCATACATCATCTCAGTCCGGCCAATAACCATTTGCGTCCACACCTTTGTCAATGTTTGTGTTACACTACTAAGTACAAACGGCTTGTACAGTTAAACTGTGAAAGGCTCATTAAACCTCAGATTTATGATGTAAAATTAGACTTTGTAAAATTCTCATTCATTGTCAAGCACCCCTCAAAAACATTTTAGTTGTCGAATGGTTCATTGAGTGATGTGATTGATCAATGGTACCTTGTAAAACCTGCTTCTTCAAAGCTGCGTTTTCCTCCTTGAGGTTCTTAATCTTTTCAGTTGGCGGTGAACTGAATTGAATGTCTTTTTGGGACTTTTAGTAGCAGCTGAACCATACTTGGATTTCGATGTACCATAAATTGAAAGAAATTCTTCCGCAGCATCTTTCTTTGGGGGGGCTTTTTACTTCTGGGGGCCAGAGAAGGACAATTTAGGCATTTAAATCCAGAGCAATTTACATTAAGCAAGAACAAAAAGCATGGCAATACATATTATACAAGTTATCATGATGAATCATACGTAAGCTAAAAATGCAACAGTGGAATATCTATATAATGAAATTATGCATCATGTAGCCTACTATAGTGCTATGTCTACATAAAATGCTATCTGAATCATGATACTAAACAAAAAGATATGTTGCTGGAATTGAGCAGCCGTCCAGACAAACCTCACCTTAACTTCTAGTATCTGAGTCTCATCGTCATTTGAAGCCGATTCACTGGAATCGTCACGGAGGTTTTAGGGGATGACCGACACCCTCTTCGACAGCTCTTCTGCAGGTTCTTCTCTGTTCAGCATAGCCTTCAATTCACGTGTTGCCTCAAAACGAGTAGCTAGAACAAAAGGAGAGATCAGATTACATTTCATACCAAGACTGAAATGTTGATGTTCTAAAATCTGCACAGCCTGGATGTAAAAACAGGAGAACAAAAACAGAGGTAATGAAGACGTTGAAAAGTGGGTTTGGAAGCGCTAGTTTTTATTAAGGAGTCGCGCTGCTGCCTCCTGCATCAATTCAGACATAACCCCATCCCCCTTACCAGTAACTTCAGGTTACTTCAGTAACCTCAGTTATATAAGTGACTCGAGAGAGAGAGAGAGAGAGTCATATGGGGTCCAAGCCACTAGATGGCGCAGGCACACAGCCTAACATACACTCACGGAACAATTTTATTGGGTCGTGAACTGTCGCTCATGGCGTGGTTGTATACCCCACCCACCGGGTATATAACCTGAGGTCCGCCCTGAGCACGTCATTCCTATCAACCTGCTTTCTGACGTCTTGACAAGACAGAAGGGCGACTTAATGACTCTCTCTCTCGAGTCACTTATATAACTGAGGTTACTGAAGTAACCCAAAGTTATTTTAAGTACCTCTCGGAGAGAGTCATATGGGGAACATAACGCTCCCGTATGATCGCCTTCGGCTGATAGAAAAATTCGACCCTAGCACCATCTCTATTTGAGAGAGACCAAACGCAAAGGTGGCCCAAGAAGCCAACCCTGCGCGTCCACCCAAAAGAGACATCCTTTATAAAGATGCCCTTGACCCAGGGCCGACAGCTCTGCTGTTCCAGCCCTGCCGGTCAAAAACACGATGGTCATCCATCCCTAACGGTCAGGGGCCAGAAGGGACCTCTTGACCTTATGAAGATGTCCTTGACCCAGGGCCGACAGCTCTGCTGTTCCAGCCCTGCCGGTCAATGACACGATGGTCATCCATCCCTAACGGTCAGGGGCCAGAAGGGACCTCTTGACCAAACCCAGTCAGACTTCCTGACTCAAATTGGTGGCAACCTCCAGGACTGCATGTCCCAGGGTTGCAGGGGCACATCCAGGTTATTATATGTGGCAAAAGTTGACGGAGACGACCAACTCGCCGCAGCGCAGACATCCTTAATAGGGACACCCCTGGCCAAGGCCCAGGATGCAGACAAACCTCTTGTAGAGTGTGCACATAGGCCCTCTAGGGGTTCAGTACCACACGAGGTATAGGCTAACCTTATAGCCTCCACAATCCACTGCGAGAGTCTTACTTTCAAAATGGGTTTACCCTTCCATTGGGAACCCCAGGCCACAAAGAGCTGCTCACCCAGCCTGAAGGGGGCAGTCCTTGACCTGTAAACTTTCAAGGCTCTCACCGGACAGAGACAATGTAGTCTCCTATCCTCCACCGAAGAGAAGGGAGGAGGATGCAAGGCCGTGAGATCCACAGGCGAGCAGCCCGCGGGAAAAGTCTTAGGTAGAAATGAAAGGTTCGGCCTGAGCGTGACCCTGGTGTCATTACCACTGAATCTCAAGCAGCTGTTGCTCACTGAGAGCGCGTGCATGTCACCAGCCCGCTTAGCTGTCGTCAGGGCGACAAGCAAAGTGGTCTTCAGAGAGAGGAACTTCAGGTCCACCGTTTCCAGTGGCTCGAAGGGGTCTCTCATTAAGGAGTCCAAGACTATCGTCAGGTCCCATGAGGGGACCAGAGATCTGGCGACCGGTCTGAGGCGCGCAACTCCTGCTGACGGATCAGCAGGTGTTCACTGATTGGTCTGTTGTTCATACCAACATGATAGGCCGCTATGGCCGCCAGGTTGATCTTGACTGAGGAGAGACCAAGACCCCTGTCTAAGAACTCCTGTAGGAAAATCAAAATGTGTCTCACAGACGCCTGAAAAGGGAAGACCTCTTCCTGTCTGTCCGAGCACCAACGCTCAAACACATGCCAGGCAGTGTTATAACGTCGTCTGGTGGAGGCAGCCCTGGCACCAAGGATCGTCTCTACGACATTCGGAGGCAGGCCAGTCGCTTCTAGCGACGCCCCTTCACGGGCCAAACCCAGAGATCTAGGTCCTGAGGACGTGGGTGAAAGATCTCTCCTCCGGCCTGGGTCAGCAGGTCCCTCCACAGAGGGAGCTGACATGGTTCTTTGAACAGGATAGGGACTATGTCTTGTCCCCAGGCTGGAGCTACTAGTAGCAGCTCCGATCCCTGATCCCGCACCCTGGTTAGGACATGCGGAATCAGTTCCAACGGCGGGAACGCGCTAAGCAGCCCTCGAGGCCATTGATGCGCTAGCGCATCCAGACCGAGCGGGGGGGAACCTGACAGAGAGAAGAACATAGGGAGCTTGTTGTTCGTCCCTGAGGCGAAGAGGTCCGCCACCGGCCTGCCGAACTTGGTCCAGACCAAGTCCGCCACTCTGGGGTCCAGGGACCACTCGCTGTAACGTAATGGTCCCCTGGATAGTAGGTCGGATAGATAGATAGATAGATCTTTATTTGTCATTGCAACGTGTACAACAAAATTAAAAGTGCCAACCAATCAGTGCATTATATCACAAAACAACATATACAAGCTAAAACAAAACACACATGACTTCTTGTTATTGCACAACCCCAGCAGCACAATGCACAAACATGTAATTTCATCTGTTATCGCACAACAAACCCTTATTGTACTTTAAGATAGCAGATAAAAAAACTAAAAGTGTCGCAGTAACAGATCATTTTTTAGCAGCATTGAGTGCAACTACCGCTGTGGGATAGAAGCTGTTACTGAATCTGTTGGTCTTGGACTTGATCACTCTGTACCGTCTGCCTGATGGCAGCAGTTCAAACAGTGAGTGAGCGGGGTGGGAAGTGTCTGTCATAATGTTCAGAGTTTTTTTATGACAGCGGTCTCTGTGTAGTTCTTCCAGTGTGGGGAGAGGGCAGCCAACGATCTTCTGTGCTGTATTTATGACCCCCTGGAGCTTTTTCCTCTGCGCCACTGTACAGCTGGTGTACCACACACATATACAGTACGTCAGTATGCTCTCTATGGAGCACCGATAGAACGACACCAGCAGTCTCTGTGTGATGTTGTTCCCCCTGAGCACCCTCAGGAACTAGAGTCTCTGCTTTGCCTTCTTCAGCAGCTCAGAGGTGTTCGTGCTCCAGGTCAAGCCCTCCTCCATGTGGACTCCTAGAAACCGGCAAGAGGACACCCTCTCCACACAGTCCCCATTTATGAACAGGGGTGGAATTACTGTTTTTTTCCTCCTGTAGTCTATGACCAGCTCCTGGGTCTTGGACGTGTTCAAGAGCAGGTTGTTTTCTCTGCACCAGTCCGTCAGCTGCACTACCTCATCCCTGTAGGCAGACTCATCTCCCTTGGAGATGAGCCCTACTACTGTGGTGTCATCCGCGAACTTCACCAAGGTGTTGCTGCGGTGGGCGGGGGTACATTGGTGAGTGTAGAGGGTGTAGAGCAGCGGGCTCAGCACACAGCCCTGTGGGGAGCCGGTACTGAGGCTGAGGGACGTAGATAGATGCTGTCTCACCCTCTGACTGCGACCAGACAGAAAGCTCTTAATCCACATGCAGGTGTTATGTGGAAAACCCAGTTCTCCCAGTACGTCCACCAGTCTGTTGGGGAGGATGGTGTTGAAAGCAGAGCTAAAGTCCACAAAGAGCATCCGCGCGTAGCTCCCCTGCTGCTCCAGGTGGGACAGTGCAGGACCCTTCGTTGAGGCGGCCCGGGACGTGGCAGGCTGAGAGCAACAGCAGGCGGCTGTCGCACCAAATCAGGAGCCTGTGTGCCAGGGAGCACAGGCGAGAAGACCGGAGTCCACCCTGCCTGTTGATGTAGCACAACGTCGTGGTGTTGTCGGAACGAACCAGGACGTGGTGACCTCTGAGGAATTGCTCGAATTCTCGGAGTGCCAGGAACACTGCCAGTAGTTCCAAGTAGTTGATGTGGGAGGAACGCAATGCGGCATCCCACACCCCCCTGGCCGTGTCCGAGCCGCCTTCCCGGCAGAGGAGGAGCCCAGGAAGGACTCGTCACGGTGTCTCTGAGACGCGTCAAGGTTGAGGGGTCTGAAGAGAGAGGACGAGGCGGTGGGCCTAGGCCTCGAGGTTTGGGGCTGGTCGGGACAGCCTGGCTAGGAGGTGTCGACCAGGGACCTGTCCTCGGGGAACCCGGGAGGGCTGTTGTCACCCCCGCAGGCCATCTTATAATAATAATAATAATAATAATAATAATAAATAATAATAATAATAATAATAATAATAATAATAATAAAACTTTATTTGTATAGCACCTTTCATGACATGAAATGCAGCTCAAAGTGCTTTACAGAGAAATGGAGGATAAAAGAAAAGCAAGGCAACAACATTAAAAACAAGCAGTAATGCAATACAGTGAGGACATGAATAACAAAAATAAAAAAATAAAAGATCAATTAAAAGCAATGTTGTAGAAGTGGGTCTTGAGCTGAGCTTTAAAAATGTCTACAGAGGCTGCCTGACGAAGGTACAGTGGGAGCTTGTTCCATGCCGACGGCCCGTAGAAGCAAAAAGCTGCTTCCCCGTGTTTTTTAGTTGCCATTTTTTTTGGCAAAGCGAGCAGGCCGGCAGTGGAAGACCTTAGGGGGCGGTTTGGGACATATTTAGGCAGGCAGTCATGTAGGTAGGAAGGTGCAAGACCATTGAGAGCTTTATAGACAAGTAAAAGAATTTTAAAATCAATCCTAAAAACAACCGGAAGCCAGTGCTGTGATGCCAAAACTGGAGTAATATGTTCTCTCATCTTAGTTCTAGTTAAAACTCTGGCTGCTGCATTTTGGACAAGTTGTAGTCTGTCAGTTGTTTTCTTAGGCAGTCCTGAAAAAGGTGCATTGCAGTAGTCAAGCCGAGAAAAAACAAAGGCATGGATTAGCGTTTTTGCATCGTCCAAGGACAAATAGGCTCTGATTCGTGCAATATTTCTAAGGTGAAAAAAGGCAATCTTGGTAACATGATTAATCTTGGGTGTTGGTGTAGCTTGAAGAAGGAACCAGCAGTCCAAGACATTGTAGAAGCACTTCACTTTTAAGTTATAATATAATATCATTATATAATAATAATAATAATAATAATAATGTATATAATATAACAAAAACGTTGTGAGGAAAACTGTCTGTAACTCACAAAACAGGATAAAAGAAGAAAAGTGGTTGTGGAGTAGAAGAGTAGGACTCGTGGTGCTCCACTGGGAACTGGGGAGGGCTGTCGCCACCCCCGCAGGCCATCTTGGGTATTGGTTGTAGTCTGAGGAAGAATCAGTAGTTATAATATAATATATATAATATTTAATATTATAAACTAGAACTGCACTCTGTCGAGTGCATACTTGCTTGTTGCACACTAGTAGGCCATAAATGGCCAACTAGTGCGCAAGCCGAGCGCGCAAGTACTTTCGACTGCTGTAAACTGTGGAATCTCAGTATCTCTTTGAAGGAACGTTTGAAATTTCTAATTATTAGGTGTAACTATTTGCTACCTATCTACTTTATGCATGTAAACACCTAGTATTATTAAGTATGGTTCAAGTTTCTATCTTATAAGAAATACACTTTTATCAATTTAGAAATATTCTAGATCCCTTTTTAGTTTTTCAAAGAAAAATAAATCATTGATATGTGATGAAAAAAGGTATAAAAACTGAATTAAAATATGTTATACAGTATAATTATTTTATTATTTATTGTAAATTGTCAATTGTTTTAAATTTATTTCATCTCGGACTATAGTGATATTAATACTAAATCATGATCAGAGTAATATGTGTATCTAACTTCAGTTTTTGTAATAATACTTTCACATTTGTTAAAATATACATGATCTAAAATACTTCCGTAATCTGTAGTTTGATTTGTATTTAATTGTTTAAAGCCTAATCTTGACATGAAGTTCTTTATACTTCTATCTTTCTCAGTATAATGGTCTTCATTGAAATCTCCTATTATCATAATTGCAGAAGTCGGAGATGATAGATCCTTTACCATGTTTTCGAGAAATGTGTTTAATTTCGAAAGGTCTGTTTTAGGTGATCTGTACATAAGAATGATATATAGATCTTTATCTTTTACATGTATGCATATATGTGTTCTACTCTTTCTAATATCCTGATTTCATTTTTAATTATTTCAAATATCTTCTTTTATAGCAAACATAACTCCTCTGTACACATGGTGCACATGGTGTGTATATGTATGACTAGCTCTCAATGATGACGTAAGAAATATGGTCATTTATGTAATCTGGTCCCAGCAAACCAGGCACAATTTGCTATTTTATTTTACTGATTATGTATATAGTATACGTATGACTAGCTCTAAATGATGACGTAAGACATATGGTCATTTATGTGATCTGGTCCCAGCAAACCAGGCACATATTTGCTGTTTTTTTTTGCATACACATCAAATGGCGGGTTGGCTGTCACGGTGAACGAAGGCCGGGCGAAATTATAATAATAATTAAAATAATAATATGTATCATAACAGTAATGTATTTGTGAGGAGAAGAGTCTGGTACTCACAAAACAGTGTAAAAAGAAGGTGAAGATCAGAAGTCTAAACAGGGAGAAGCCACGTTTTTCAACTGTGGCGACGAGTGAAGCTGTTTAGTTGTTGTTTGAAAAAGGTGCCGGAATACGGGAAGGCCGCAAAGCCTGGGGCTTGCGTAGCGAGGCCGTCACGCTGTTGCTGCTTTAGGTCTGACGACACAGAGCAGGGCGGTGTTCCGTCGGTAGTGCGGGTTGCGTGGTGTAGAGCAGGCCTGTGGTCTTCGAAGCAAACCGTGCAGAAGGAAGCTAGAGAGGGCTAAGTCAACGCCTGACGGCTGGAAACTTAGCTAACGTCTAGCGGAGCTAAGAGGCTAGCGGCTGCGTTAGCGGGAGCTAGGTAACCTAGAAGGCTAGCGAAGCTGCGGAGTGCTAGGTAGAGCAGCGCCTGGTTAGCTGTAGCTGGGCAGGTGAGCTAGTGAAAAACTTCGGGCTGTGTTCTAAAGCTTATGGTAGTGCTACGTTTGGCAACAGTAGACTAAAACTAAGCTAGTAGCAGAACAGTGTGCTAGCGAGGGGAAACAGAGTTTCGGTGGAGCACTAGCAGAGGACAAACTCAAGCCGACCGTACGGCCCACTTGAGTTTAATGTCCTTAAAAATAACTTACAGGCTTTTAATGCTGGAACGTCCGTGAGTGAAGAGAAGGACACCAACGTAGGACTGCGAATTTCCGCGGCACAAGTCTGCGACCCGTCCTTATGGAAAACAATATTTCAACAGCCGAAAGGTGATTCTCTTTGTTGAGACGTGTATGCGATAGCACAGAAAGCGAGGAATGACGTGCTCAGGGCGGACCTCAGGTTATATACCCGGTGGGTGGGGTATACAACCATGCCATGAGCGACAGTTCACAACCCAATAAAATTGTTCCGTGAGTGTATGTTAGGCTGTGTGCCTGCGCCATCTAGTGGCTTGGACCCCATATGACTCTCTCCGAGAGGTACTTAAAATAACAAAGATGATAGTGCCACTGTAGTATGGCCACCCTGCTTTTGGTCTCTTTCCATGGCGCCATTCGATATAAGCAGAGTAATCTGTGATTGGATTCCCATCACAGTCCATTTTGGGATCATCATACCCCTTTATGCAGTCAGTCTTTATATCACTGAGTCTCCCCGTGTCCTGCCCTTCACTCCACCGGACAACAGCAAACTTTCTAATTTCTAAATACAATCAATAAATTACCTTAGACTTACTTAGACTTAGTTCCTCCCGTTCCTATTGGAACATTGGGCGACGAGTCCTCTCCATTTATTCCGGTCACTGGCGACCCTTCTTGCTCCATGCCAGCTGACACCCATCTCACTTAGGTCTTCCTTCGCTGTCTGTCTCCATGTCTTCTTTGGCCTCCCTCTCTTCCTCTTTCCACCTTCTGGCATCCAGTCCATTGCCACACTTGCCGGTCTCTCTCTTGGCAGTCGGAGTACGTGTCCAGCCATTCTCTTTCTCCTTTCATCGATGATGACAGACAGTGGTGCTACCCCTGCCCTTCTCATCACCTCCTCATTGGTGATGTGGTCTCTCCATGAGATCCTCAGGATGGATCTGAGGCATCTTCGGTGAAAGACATCCAACTTGTTGGTGGTGTTGGCTGTCTTCATCCACGTCTCACAGGCGTAGGTCGCTGTTGGGATGACCACTGACATATAGAGGCCTAGCTTGGTGGCCGTAGAGATGGTTTTAGACGACCAAATGTTGCGAAGACGCTGAAACACTCCTGCGGCTTTGCCAACTCGGTTGTTGACGTCTTTCTCCACGTCTCCTGTGTTCGAGATGTTACTTCCAAGGTATGTGAAGTTTTCAACGTATCTATGTCATGTAGGCCTATAGTGAGTGGTGGGAGGTGTTGGTATTGTCCAATGGTCATGGCCTTTGTCTTTTCTTGGCTTATCCGTAAACCGACCTTATCTCCGTGCTCATGGAGACTGTTGGTCAACTCTTGGAGTGCAGGCTGGGTATGACTTAACAGAGCCAAGTCGTCCGCAAAGTCCAGATCGGCTAGTCTGCCCCCTCCCCACTTGATACCGAAGTTTTTCCCGGTGACGGGCTTCCTCATCACAAAGTCAATTGTAATGATGAAGAGCAGCGGTGACAGAATGCAACCCTGTCTTACACCGGTCACGATGTCAAAGTCATCGGTTGTGCCATTGTTGGTTTTGACTCTGCAAGTGGAGTTGTGGTACAGGGACCTGAAGATGTTCACGTACTTGGGTGGTACACCATACAGCTGGACGATCTGCCACAGTGATTCCCGGTGGATGCTGTCGAAAGCTTTTTTAATAAATATATAATAAATGACCAGTTCATTTTAAATGTTAAAACAATCCCTGGCTAATAACTCCCAACACTAGTTGGAGGGAAAGTGTGATATTTTAAAGCATATGTCGTATTAGGTATTAGCCAGGGATTAAGCTAAACATTAGTTTTCTGAAAAGGGGTCAGACAGTGAATAAGCCATTTGAGTTAGTGGGTGGCTACTGGCTAGATATAACAAATCGTTTTGAGAAAGAAATCTGGTTAGTTGAAACAGCCATCTAGTCATGCTTCAAATTAGCTGATGCTGGAACGCCTTAAATCAAGAACAAATCACCTGGGACATTTGTGGTCGTACTGGCCATGCCCGTCATTTAAAAAATTGTTTAATTTTAAGTAATAACTTAGTTTTAATGAAATGTAGTCAACATTGTTTAAGGGTAACCCTCCAACACAAACGTAAACACAACCACCACCACTTACCCCAGTCCATCTTAGCGTTACACTTAAGGTGACTTAATTCAAACCAAACAAACTTGTTCAGACTTCAGACTAGTCAAAGACTGCTTAAAGGGGGAATGACACGCCCCTCGGGAGATAAGAACGGCTATCAAACAATGCTATCATGATTCTGACGTCAGAGCGTGATAAGCTTTCCCCATCGACTTCTATGCGGGCTCGCCGGGCTTGGTGGCCGTAGTAGCATAGCAACTTATGCTACTATTTTGGTGTCACATTTAGCTTCAATACTGGGTGAATTCAAAAAAATATTTACCGGGCTAAAATGCATATCCGTCTTCAAATATCTTATGTACCACAACATTGTTCAAGTGAACTGTGTGTTCATGCTTGTTCATTGTAATAATCAATATCGCTATGATGATTTATCGCCGCGTCGCTCCGCATGACAACATGTAGTCTAGCCCGTCTCAGATGCCCCCTCTCACTGCCGGGGCACTGAGCCTCTTCTGGTCAGTGGTCATGCAGGCTGCACACACGGGGGACATATAGCCTCTCTGGTCCCCGCATTGAACTGGGCATGTGTGTACACACACACACACACACACACACACACACGCAGCTCCGCCTCCGTTACCGGTACACAGCATACCGTTCATTTGTGAGGTGGTGTAGGACCTAGGACAAGGGAACCATAGGGTCGTCCCATCCTGTGCCGTCACCCAAATTTGGGCCGCTTATCCTTCGCCTGCCGGGCAATACACCTCCACTCCACACACACCACCACAACAGACATCCTCCCCACAGGCACACACGTTTGTTGTCACTGCTGTTTTTTTTGCCCATTTTCTTTTATTTATATGCTTTACTTAAATAAAGCTTGTTCAAGTGTAACACATTACATGTTCCTGGTTGGGTTTTGTAATCTAAAACGCAAGAGGTATTGAAGTAAAAATAGTAGTCAATAGTCAGTATTGCAGCAGCCCGAATTGTAACGGACATACATTTATTGGCATGAGAAAACATACCTTTTCTTTGCCAAAGCAAGTGTCACAAATATAATTAAACAGTTGAAAATGGGGAAGTATATACAGTTGGACAGGGTATAGCATTGAATAAATATAAATAATAAATAAATGTCACATTGCATCGTTATATACATGTTATGTACATGGCAAAAAAAGCTAACATTGGCTTTCAAAGTTTGCAGGATTTTAAAAATAATGTGCATTCGTTTTAAAGGTTTTAGAGATATGTACCATTATGTATTTTCCATACTTCTTGTTCCCTAACAAACAAATGACTTCACCATCACCACTCATAGCCCTTGCTGCACCATTACCCAGAGCAATGTCGCCTCTGAGGCATACTGCTGCATACAGAGAAGCACAGTGAATGTAATGACTGGGCACTGTAGCTGTTTAGTCACAAACAAGAGATTAGTCCCCTACTGTTTTAACCTAACCTAGGAAAGAGGTTTGGGCACAGGTCTCCACCAGGGCAGGTCCTGGACATGCTAATCGTGAAATAATCACTCAGACACTATCGTTAACTTTAACCAGCTGAGTTCTGAAATACTCAAGGCTGTAACACCTGACCCCTCAGACAGAATTACCATCACTGAAGAGGATGTAAGGAAAGTGTTTCAGTGTACTAACACAAGAAAAGGTAATGGGCCAGATGCATGCAGTGCTTTTCTCCTCAAACACTTTGCATCTGAGCTGGCTCCAGTGTGGCAACCTATATTCCAAACCTCTGTAGACACACACACAATTCCCCTGTCTTGGTAAACCTCACACATAAAACCACTACCCAAAAAGGATTATAGACCCATAGCTCTCACATCAGTGATTATGAAATCACTTGAAAGAATACTGTTACAACATCTTGTCAGTATAACCAAAGACAAATTCGACCCCAGTCAGTTTGCCTACAAAAAAGGTTGCGGTACAGAGGATGCGGTTGTGACACTGGTCCACTTAATTACAAAACACCTAGATAAGTCAAATAAGAATCATGTGAGAGTGCTATTCTTAGATTTTTCTTCAGCTTTCAACACAATACAGTCTGATGTATTGATATAGTGTCAAAAATGGTACAGATGGAACTGAATCCATACTTAATTCACTTGTATGCTTCTTTTCTTACTAACAGAGTACAGAGGGTGAAAGTGAACGCAACCCTCTCATTAGCATTAACTACTAATGTTGGTGCTCCCCAGGGTTGTGTGAGCTCAGCTGTACTTTTTTTCCACCCTTTATACTGACAGCTGTCGTATTGAGGAATGCCTGTCTGAATGTCATTCTAAATCTGTACATTCTAAAATACTCAGATGATACAGTTTTGATTTCTCTCCTAGATAGTTCCAGTGATCCTGGACTGCACCAACACAGAGTAAATAAGGTGGTTGAATGGAGTGATAACAACGCTCTCATCATTAACACAAAAAGGACAGAAGAGATTGTTTTTAGTACACCACCAGAGATACACAGATCCCCCATTACTATTCATGGTGAACCGATCAACCAGGTATATCGTACAAATACCTAGGAGTAGTAATAGGCCATCTATTGTCATGGAAAGATCAGCTTGATTCAGTGTATAAGAAAACAAAGCAAATAATGTACTTCCTTCGCCGTCTAAGATCCTTCGGTGCTAGTAGACGGATTCTTCTTTTGTTTTTCACTTCTGTGTTCTTCAGTACTGTAGTACCACCTGGTATGGATGTTTGTCTGCAGCCCTAAAGTCACAACTGCTGCAACAACTGAACATTTGTTCAAAGATTGTTGGACAACAACTTCAGAAACTCTATACATCCACATATGATAACAGCATCCTAAGGTTGGCAAGGAATATCACCTCTAATACTAAGCATGTGTTGTATGGAGAATATAGGTTGCTACCTTCAGGAAGGAGATATGGTGTACCAGCATACAATAAGGTCAGACTAAAGAGGTCTTTTGTCCACCAGTCGACCTCGAGGCTTAATCAGGGGTTGTAGTATAGCCACAGGATAATATAAGCGGTGGATATTGCTCATGTCTTTATGTATGTAAATTGTCTTGTTCTTTGTGTTACGTCAAATGTGTGTATATGTGTTCTGCATACTTGGCTGCTGTGTCGCAAGACAAATTTCAGTGTGAACTGACAATAAAGTACTATATCATATCATATCATATCATATCATACTATTGTTATTCATACTGTAGCATAACATCACACACAAAAAACATCCTCAGTATGAACAATAGTAGGCGGCAGTATACACTATAGAATGGCCTGCATTGAATTTGCAGCACATTCGGGTATACATACCTGCTGTATGAGCGTATCCCACGTTGCGTATAAGAATACGTTATTGAATCTAGTCAACAGAATCAACACTGGGCCGAGTCGGCATTGGTTCACATGTCATGCTACTTCCTTATGGGTCACTTGGATGTCAGGTTGGATGTTGTGATTGTCGTGTAATTTCATCACCTTACACTGACTAATTATATCTATTTGAGACAAAAAGGCTTGAGCAAACGGCAGGCTGTAGACAAAAGCACCGGACGATCAGTTGAATGAAAAACCAGGCAGAGAGGTGAACTGAAGTGTAGAGTTGATCATTTATTGCAACAAAAACCATGTTAGACAGAGCGCTTTGCCTTAGACCCTGAGCGTGGAGCCCAGGGCTCCCATCTGCATGACCGCTGCTGCGGCCAGCAAAAGCCTTCCCTGTAACCCTCAGAGTACAGGTATTAAGTACAGTTTCTCAAACTAAGGTGCGAATGTAGGCGTGTTCACTGTTCCTCTGAAAACTCATTGATCCACCATATGCCAACACCACATCTATTGTTACACAAATTGCAGCAGGAACAGACAGTAAACCGTAAACAACCCATCTCGACACCCTGATTTTGAATGACAAAGGCAGGCCCTGCAGACAGAGTGACTGCAGATAGTTAAGACAGACAGAATACAACAGTTTACATTTGTAAGCTGTGCATTTGCACAAGAACATGGGTTATTGCGTAGAATTATTGATTCCTGGATACGACATGATCACAGTTCGGCCGCAAACCGAGACCATCTGGCCAGATCTTCATCTGGCCAGATCTCTCATATCCGGCAGAAAGTGCAGGTGGGACCTCGATGGCCTCGATCCTCTCCTGGAACGGACGTGGGTTGACCACCACTTCCCCCAAGAGCTGCTGTAAGCTGTCCACATAATCTAAGACAGAACAAGACATGCACTCAAAACTTGCTTCACAAATATTGTTTGCATACTATTATTATAGGCCCGGTGTGAGCCAATCGCCAGGCCAATGTGTTATGTGGAAACATATGAAGGTGTACTTTGTTTCGTATTCAAATATGTTGCCGAGCCAATCAATAAAAAGCAAACAGCAGTTCTTCTTGGAATTGTTTTTGTTTATATATGAAATATATATATTTTTCAATTAAACAGGGTTCCCACACATTGTTTACGAATTATTTTTCTTTTCCAAAGTATTTTAATCTGTTTTCCAGGCCTACAGAAATCATAATTATGGTGCAATAATGAGGCTATTACACATTCTATCGAGTATTGCATAACCCGATAACACGGTGTAACATAAGTAACGCGGTGCAACGTGTTGTGAGCTTGTGGACCTTTCAAAACATTTCCAGGCTTATACTAAGCTGCAAGCATTCTTACTAAATTCACCAACCTGCACAGCATTCCAATGAATGGATAGACAACATTCTTGGGCGCGAATCTCAAAACGAGAGCATGGAAGGATTTCAGGGAGGAGGTCTGTTCGTGTGGACTGATCTTTGCGACGTCTTTCAACAATGGTTTTTTCAGCATCATGTCACAGAAGCGTTCACAGGCTTTGGTATCTGAAGATATAAACAACATGAAAACATCACCAGTTATCATAGTTGGAACTAAATTTGCATGACAAATGCAACATATGCACTTTAATTTATGCAATTTATATATGACTACTGTAATGTGTCTTAATAATCAGTCAATAGAATCTTCAGTTCTGTAGATACAAAAAATGGAAAGACATGCAGTGACTGATGTGTTTATGCTACTGATTCTGCGCAAGTTCACACATGAACTTGCACTGCACTGCCCTCTACTGACCATTGGCAGCATCTGTTCTTAGCACTAGTAGTACATTTCAAGTTTCAACCATAGCTTTTCATAGATTTTAGGCAATCCGATGTTCAAAATAAGAGGGGTTTATTTGTCAAATACTCATATCTACAGATACAAGCTGCCAAATGTCCCACAACAAGCTAACACTACAAAGCCATATAAACTCAATGAAACCATAGATGTTATTTGACAGTTTAGTAGGACTGTAAGTGCTAGATTGATATTTGTCATGAAAATGAAGTTATCACATGCCCCCCCCCCCTTCTGCAACACTAAGTGTCACAAACAGCTGTAGATAGCATAAATGAGTATTATTAATAATATAACTCAGAGTCACATTTAGAATAAAGTAATGAAGAAGTACATTTGTAGGATTTCAGCATAAGCTGTAGACAATGTAAATTTCTCACTTGGTGTCAGCCATGCTCTGTGTGTAAGGAGGTCGTGGGCACAGTTGGGGTACAGTTCATTGCTGTGCTGGTGAACGTTCTGGACGTGGTTTGTGATGGAAGACCACTTAGCCACGGCTTCCTCCCCACTCTGTGACGAGGATGAGCTCCAGTAGAGGTGGTTGATGGAACTTTTCCTCCACACCTTGACGTCCTCACAGCCACGCTCCTTCCCAAGTGCCTCCAATTTCTTGGACAGGCCTTTGAAGAGGATGAGAGAGAGGAAAGAAAAAATATATATATTTGCACAAGTAAATAAACAGTTTGTACATGCTAAGTAATAACAAGTTGACTAAGATGATGTCTTGTGAATTTATTTAATTACACAAATTTACTGTGATTGGCTCAATAAACAACCTTTGGCTACATGCCAGGCATCATAGTAGTGCTTGATGTCTTTCTTCTGCTCCTTCATACATTTCTGGACCTGCAGGTGACGGTCACTGAACATCGAGCACCGATTGTCACGCCAGCCGACTCCAGAAATGACAGGCTCCTGGTGAAACCTGCAATCTCCATATTGTTGCTGTAGCGTACCCCGACCTCATTACTCTGTCAACAATAACGATGAGCAATTAAGTATGTTTGATAATGCACAGAAACTATAGTAAAATACGCACATCACTTCGTGGAGGTGCTGGGTTCAAAAAGTAACATATGAAAAGAGAAGGGAACCCGCACACTCGTATGCTCCAAAAGATAACTTTATTGACGACGTTTCGAGCCAAGGCTCTTCATCTGGTCAAACTCAAGATGTCAGTGATCCACCCACTTAAATAGACACCCACGGGTCACGTTACTAGTCAGTGGGTGGAACTAACACTACATGGTCATTAGATCAAATACTGAAATATCATTAAAAACAGTGTGACACATTTCTCAAATCCACCACAGTGGAATAAGACAAAAGGACATCATGATTATTTAAAGAATCTAAAACAGTGATTCACATAATCAGGTATTATTAATTAGGCAACAATTCAAATATATACAGCATACAATAAAGAAATTACAAAAAGTGGCTGATGGGGACGTTCATTCCCTTTGGGGACATTGTATTTAAGGTGTAAATCCAAAAGGATTCACGTTGTAACAATATTCTATTTAGATCCCCTCCTCGCCTGGTTCAATCCCCTGGTATCTCAGAGTGGCCACAGTGTGTTTTGCGGACAGAAAATGTATTGCAACCGGGCTTTTAGGATCTTGGTTGCGGATGCTCTGTTGGTCTTGCCAACATATCCTAGTCCACATGGGCATTTGAGCAAGTATATCACATTTTTTGTTGTGCAGCGAGGCGGGCGAAGCAAGGAGGATTCTGGGTGGTACTGGGCAGGTATAAAAGGGGACAGGTAGATTGACGTGGAGGGAGGAGAGTGGCATGAAGGGCAGGGCCAATGCGCGTTTCTCCTCCTCCTGAACATCAGTTGTTCCAACTCCATTTCACTAGTAGGAATAAACACGCCATTGGGGAGGTTTAAGGAATTTATTGACAGTGAAGAAATGGAAGGATGAAGGAGGGATGAATGAATGCAGATGTGTAGGTTCCGGGGGGGTCGCCGACCCTGGAGTCTTTGGGGAGGAGGTCGAATGGCACTCGTTGTGTGGCGTTCGTCGTAAGGCGTTCGTCTTACGGTGCGCATGGACGATATCCCCAAAAGGAGCAACGGGCCGCGGCTACTTATTAAGGGAAGCCAGGGAGGTTCGTACGGGTGGATCTGGTAGGCTTGGGAGGCCCATGTGCCAAGCAGGTCTTGGGGGCCTCGGCTGGCAGCAGTGGATGCGGCGCCGATGTGGGGGGAGTGCTGTGGAAGTTGTGACTAGAGGAGGCGGAGAGCGTGGCGAGGTCTAGGGAAGGGAGAGTTGTAGGGGCGGAGGAGCGAGGCCGTGGCTAGTGAAAGTGACTAGAGGAGGTTGGAGAGCGTGGCTAGGTCTAGGGAAGGGAGAGTTGTAGGGGCGGAGGAGCGAGGTGGCCGTGGCTAGTGAAAGTGACTAGAGGAGGTTGGAGAGCGTCGCTAGGTCTAGGGAAGGGAGAGTTGTAGGGGCGGAGGAGCGAGGTGGCCGTGGCTAGTGAAAGTGACTAGAGGAGGTTGGAGAGCGTGGCTAGGTCTAGGGAAGGGAGAGTTGTAGGGGCGGAGGAGCGAGGTGGCCGTGGCTAGTGAAAGTGACTAGAGGAGGTTGGAGAGCGTGGCGAGGTCTAGGGAAGGGAGAGTTGTAAGGGCGGAGGAGCGAGGTGGCCGTGGCTAGTGAAAGTGACTAGAGGAGGTTGGAGAGCGTGGCGAGGTCTAGGGAAGGGAGAGTTGTAGGGGTGGAGGAGAGAGGTGGCCGTGGCTAGTGATAGTGAAAGTGACTAGAGGAGGTTGGAGAGCGTGGCGAGGTCTAGGGAAGGGAGAGTTGTAGGGGTGGAGGAGCGAGGTGGCCGTGGCTAGTGATAGTGAAAGTGACTAGAGGAGGTTGGAGAGCGTGGCGAGGTCTAGGGAGAGTTGTAAGGGCGGAGGAGCGAGGTGGCCGTGGCTAGTGAAAGTGACTAGAGGAGGTTGGAGAGCGTGGCGAGGTCTAGGGAAGGGAGAGTTGTAAGGGCGGAGGAGCGAGGTGCCGTGGCTGGTGAGGGCCTAGGGCGTGGCGAGGTCTGGGGAAGGGAGGACGGTCCGAGTCGACTGCCTGGGAGGGTGGAGGGCCGCTACGGAGAGGTGTCGAGGGGAAGTCCCGGGGGAGAATGGTGACCTGGGCATACGCATCACGGACGAAGTCGCATGGTCTTAACGCTTAACGCCAAATAATTTTCATTGTATTTATACTCTGTATCTGTACACATGACAAATTAACCTGAATCCTGTCCTTCACATTGAGGCACAACACTACAGGTGTATTGATGGATGACCTGCTGAAACTTCTACATTTACATTCTGCTGGGACAAGTGCAGTTCCAGCAAGCAAGTATTTCTTGGAGAAACCATTAGCTCGGCTTGCAGATGAATTTGAACGGCATCATTACTGTAAAGTATGTACTATGTACCTTGGCTCTTCACAATCTCAAGAACAAACACTTACATGTGTGTCATGTTCCTCATCCACAACAGTGAAGACCAGTTTAGATGAAGGACATTTCTTTCTCACTTTCCCACTAAAGCAGTGGTTCTCAACCTGTGGTACCACCGGTGGTACGCGGTGGTACCGGTGGTATGCGGAATAATTTTCCCAAAAATGAAAAGAGGGCGGGCAGGTGAAAAAATAATGTATATATATATTTTATATATAATAAAAACATAATAAAACTATTGAAATGCTACTTTGAATGGAAATAACATTACCATAATATCACTCAAATTAAATGTAATTTTTTTTTTGTTGAACACTGTTACGGCCAGCCATAATTAGGTTATTTTGTATTTGGTATTATCTGTTGTTTCCTTTGTTCTGAGGTGGAGAGTTGATGAGAGGAGGAGGAGACCTGTGTCATCATGAGACTGATTACTGGAGAGTGCTTGCTGCTGTGGGGAACTAGTCCTCTCCATGGATTGGCCGGTTCTGATGAGCCCTATGACACCAGCAGTGGATTGGGTGGTGGCCACTGGCCACACCTGAACTATAAAGCTCAGTGACAAACAATTCTGTTCAGAGGACTGTCAGCTTCAGGGCAGCAGGGAATCGGTCCCCCTGTCCTCTCCCCACATCACCACAACCTGTGACCATCCTGTCAAGCTCTTTATTTGGGATAAGTTTTGAGTTCTGTTTTGATTTGTGTTTGTTATGTTTGTGTTGTGTTTTGTTAGTTCAGGTTAATTTGGGTTATTGTATATTGTTGTAAATATCCATGATTTTGGTCTGTAAATAAATGCACAGTCCGTTTTATTTCAATTGTCTTTCTACATTTATGTTGCTTCCCCTAACCCTAGACTAGGGGGTGTAACAAACACGTTGTCAGCGTGGGAAGTCTGGGAACAGCGCATTTCCTGGCTTTTACTTTGAATGCGCCTTACGATCAAAACAAACAAGTTGAACTGATGGCTGCAGGCGATATTAAACAGCACAACTAGTCACAATGATGCAATCGTGGCTAAAAACGGGAACGTTAAAGAGAAGAGAACAGGGGGACTTGAGCAGCGATCTGCACGTGGACCAGGGCGAGCAGGAGCCGGTATCGAGCACAGCGGGCCCCGCGAGAGACAGCTGCACCAGGGCGAGGAGGAGCCTCACGTAGCGAGCGGCAGCAATGATGACGACCCCTTTCCCTGCAGCAGCAAAAAAGAGCAGCAAACCCACACGAAAATATGACCCGCGCTACATTCAATTTGGATTTACATGGAGTGGGACAGAGGCAGACCCCATACCACAGTGTGTATTATGTAGTAACACTCTTAGCAATGAGCAGAGGTGGGACAAAGTTCCTATGTTGCAAGTCCAAGTCGAGTCTCAAGTCTTTGCTCTCAAGTCAAGTCAAGTCTCAAGTCTTTGACGTTCAAGTCCCAAGCAAGTCCAAGTCCTGAACTTTTTGTTTCGAGTCCCAACCAAGTCCTAAGCATTTTGTTTCAAGTCCCAACCAAGTCCTTACCTTTTGTTTCGAGTCCCAAACAAGTCCTAAGCATTTTGTTTCAAGTCCCAACCAAGTCCTTACCTTTTGTTTCGAGTCCCAAACAAGTCCCACCAAGACATAATACTAATGAGCATTTTCCACAATTTGCATATATTATTAAACAAGAATAGAACAACACGAATAGAACATAGGATTTAGTAATTCAGGAATAATCTCAATCATATTGTTTTACAGTCTTTGGTCTGAACTATTTGAAATAAACATACAAATATACATACAATACAAAAGTGTGTGTGTGTGTGTGTGTGTGTGTACTGCAGGACCGCTGACCAGTCTATTAATACGGCGAGACTCTTAGTTTGAAAGCCTTTTCACTCGGAAGCCGAGAGTCAGGAAGTGATAATGGTGCTTTGATTATTTAATTCACCCAAAACATAAATTTTGTACCCGAGGATCATAATATCGTTTAGAGAAACTAACCGCAGATCTAGCTTGTTTTGAGCCAAAAAGAAGAATCAGAGATATTATGATTCTAAAAACTGCATCCCCATAGACAGCTTAAGCCAGCAGAATTTATTAATTATTTTTTATAGAGCGTTATGAGCGTGTACAGGACACAGTTGTGAACCAGAATCAATTGATTTTCAAAAAGGAGCCAAAAGGCGAACTCGGCACAGAGGGCGTTTGGACCGGAAGACCTCATCAAAAGGCGATTACCGTGCTGAATGAGTTAAGGTGTGTCATTAGAGTCAACCTGTTCAAATGAAACTAATCAATACATTGGTTATACTTTAAAATTTGTATTGATATTGAAGTGAAACAGGGAGAGGGAGAGATGGAGAGTGACATGTAGCCAAGGGTGTCGGGATCGAGACAAAACTATAGATTTTAATCAAAAAATGGATATACAACAATTGAAAAAATAGCAGATCTAACATGCTAATTTAACGCATGAGGTATATGACACAGTCACTGTGTGAAAAATGTTCCCTTTTTTTGCACGACACCGTTGTACGACAAAACCAAACAATGGATTGTTTCCAGTTTCCAGCTGTACTGTGGCGACCAACTATTTGCTTGTTGAGCATGAATCCCGTGGACACTCAGTGTGTGGGTGTGTGTGTGTGTGTGGGTGTGTGTGTGTGTGTGTGTGTGTGTGTGTGTGTACTAATGTTTTCTCAAGGCCCTATAATGCATTATTGCATTTGCAAAAGACGAGATTGGCCAAAAGTGTGTCAATCATTTGTGCTCGATGGGGCCGCATTATGATTCCACCATGGCTGAAAACTCGCTCCACCGGAGCACTGGAGGCAGGCACTGCCAATACCCTGGTGGCCAATCGGTACAGTGAAGGAAGACCTTTCATGTGCGTTGCCCAGAATGAGAGTGCCTTCTGTCCTTCACATATGTGACCAGTGCCAGTGATTTAAACCACAAGTCGCCAATTCTGAAATGTCACAATAGAACGAAATATATTCTTTCTTTGTTTTTGGTGGTTTTCGTTTTTAGCCACATTAACACAGTTGGAATGTTAAAGAATGTTTTTATTCCATCAGAAAGTCGTTTTAGTGTCATTAAGTCATTGTAATTGTTTAAACAAGTCACCATGTCTAATGTTTAACCATTGAGTTAAGCAATGCTAACCAATGCTAATCAGAAAATCAGCTTTCCTTTCAAAGTATGCAAATTCCGCTAAAATCCGCTTTTTTGTACACAATCGTTTTTGAAGATAATACTAGTGTTTTTCTAACTGGCTAACAGAAATAGCAGAGAAAGAAGTATTAACCATCGTATTTTGTAAAAAGTGTGTTTATTTTCGGTCCTCCTAAAGCTAATGTTCCATAAGGGGCACTGGTGAATCACAACAAAGGAACATACTGAAATGGCTTCCTGTTTCCAATAGCAGAAGAAGACGAGGATTAATTTAATGTAAACATTGTAACATTGTCACCATAACGTGGCTATTATTAGTTGCTTTGGAATGTACCTGCCATGAAAATTAAGGTCATAATAACGCAGATCCAATCGATATGTAATATAGCGCGATATGTACTTGTTTTAGCTACAGGATTGATATCAATGCTAAATGTAGATAAAAGCTACCGTTGCAGGGTTGCCAGGTTCTGAGAAATAAGCAACCCGGTATATGAAAACAAGCCCAAAATAATCGTTTTTTCATACTACAAAATGCCAAATAAATACAGTAGCCTATTTAAAAAAGGAGAGACAACAGGAAAACTATCAAGATAACATTCTCTAATTGTGTAGACTTATTGGTACAGTAGGCCTATGCATTATTTTTCTTTAGAAACAAGGCCAACTAATTATAATAAGCGGACATGGCAACACTGCTTGTTGAGTAATGGAGGAATGAAGGGAAAACAGCGCCCCCTAAAGTCACAGATCACTGCTGAAATCTTTGAAGGTGGAATGCTCTATTTTGACATTTCTGATTCACTAGGTTTCAAATGGTCATATCTTCTTCATTTCCCCCCCAATTTCAATGAGCAATACATATGAAAGGTTACAGTGTGCAGTTTCATAATATGTAAATAACTGAAAAATGACCAGGGCCCCCTTGTATATCAAACCACTGTCCCTGGTCACATATGTCAAGGTAGTGACTTAGCTGTAGTGATGGAGAGGTCCCAACAGCTTTCTTGCGTCTCTTGTGGTATGCAGCAAACATACCTTCTGTCACAGTCTGAGTGGGAGTGTGGGTGTGTCTGAACCACCTGCATTCTATCCCCTGCAATCATGCCCACAGTATTTAAGACTCAGTCTCTCTACAATCTCTGCCAGATTGTCTTGTGAACTTCCACGCACCCAAGCCATTTTCAAGCCTTGTTTTACTGACTTCTGTTTGCTTCTTCTAGACCACGATTTTTGCCAAGCCCTTGCCGGTACTTCTGCCCTCGCTGACTGCCTTTGGAGATTGACCTTGCTTTGAACTGTTTTGATTTTTGCCTTCCCCTTGCCTGTTTTGACGCTTTGGAATAAAGACCTGCTTTCTGTGACTTTTGTGTCTGCATCCTGAGTCCTTTCCACGTGTGCCTTGACATTACAATCTGGCCATGATGGACTCAGCAGACATGAATGCCATGCAGGTAGCAGTGCGTGAACACGGAGCCATGCTACATGAACAGCAGAAGGGTATACAGCAAGTGGGCCACAACCTGAATACTTTGGCTGATTCTGTCCAGGCCCTCTCCACTCAAATGCAACAGCTGTGTCTGCAAACTTCCTCGACCCCTGATGGGTCTGCCTCCGCCCCGTCTAATCGGCCTGATGTTCCTCAAGCTACTGCCAGAGAACCCAGACTGCCCCCTCCTCAACCCTACAACGGTGAGCCTGGAAACTGTCGTTCCTTTTTGTCCCAGTGTTCATTGATTTTAGAGCTACAGGCCTCAGCCTTCCCTACACAGCGTTCACGTGTGGCCTACATAATAACTTTACTCACTGGCAAGGCTCGGGAGTGGGGAACAGCCATATGGGATTCTGATGACCCTATTTGTGCTAATTACAATGACTTTACCAAAGAAATGAAGGAGGTTTTTGACCGTGCTGTTTCGGGCAGGGATGCTGCCAGGCAGTTGCTGCAGCTTAAGCAAGGCAGCAGATCAGTTTCTGATTATGCCATTGACTTCCGTACTCTGGCTGCCTCGTGTGGGTGGGGAGACACCGCTTTGTATGATGCCTTCTTGAGTGGTCTGTCTGATGCTGTGAAGGATGAACTGGTGTCACAGGAGCTGCCTACTGAGTTCAAGGAGTTGGTGAAGCTGTCCGGCAGGGTCGACACTCGGCTCAGGGAGCGACGCTCTGAAAGGAGTTTTTTCCGACCTCGCCCACGGCCCACCACTGCTGCCTCTCTGTCGTCGCCTCTCCAGGAGGAAGCCCCCTCTCCTGAGCCCATGCAGATCGACCGTGCCAAGCTGACCCCAGAGGAGCGCATGCGCCGCCGCCAGGAGAACGCCTGTTTCTACTGTGGCCAGGTGGGCCATCTCTGCCTCAAGTGTCCATTAAAAGCCGACGCCCATCATTAGAAGCAGGGCTTCTGGTGGGCACTGCTCAAGGTAATTCCCCTGCCAAACGTTCTTATTTACCCATTATGCTGTTACTGTCTGATGGTGCTCACCCCCTCACAGCTCTCATAGATTCTGGGGCAGATGAGAGTTTCATCTGCGCTGACACAGCCCGTCAGTTGAAGATTCCTATGCTTCCCCTAAAGCAGCCTTTGTTGACTAGTGCCATTAATGGACGGACTCTCACGCGTATTACTCATGTCACAGAGCCTGTTGGGGTGCGGATTTCTGGAAATCATTCTGAACGCTTATCTTTTCATGTTATGGATAACCCTCATGTCCCCATTGTCCTAGGCTTTCCCTGGCTGTCAGTCCACAACCCCCATGTTAATTGGGCTGATAACACTATTATGAGTTGGAGCCAGTTTTGCCACTCTCACTGCCTAACCTCAGCTGCCATCTCTCTCTCCCTGGAGCCAGACAGAACTGAGGAGTTCCCATATTTGTCCTCTGTCCCTCCTGAGTACCTGGACTTTAAGACAGTTTTTAGTAAGTCCCGTGCTGTTTCCCTTCCACCTCACAGGCCATATGACTGTCGTATTAACCTCCTGGAAGGAGCCATGCCCCCCAAGGGGCGCCTTTATTCCCTCTCACATGCAGAAACTGAGGCGATGAACAAATACATCTCGGAGTCCCTGGCCGCAGGCATAATCCGCCCATCGTCCTCCCCTGCTGGTGCTGGCTTCTTTTTTGTTGGCAAGAAGGACGGTTCCCTAAGACCATGCATCGATTACAGAGGTCTAAATGATGTCACTGTCAAGAATCGATACCCATTGCCACTCATGTCTACTGCCTTTGAACTATTACAGGGTGCACATGTCTTTACTAAACTTGACCTACGTAATGCATATCACCTTGTGAGGATAAGAGAGGGAGATGAATGGAAAACTGCCTTTAACACATCCACAGGGCATTATGAATATCTTGTTTTACCCTTTGGTTTGACTAATGCTCCAGCTTTTTTCCAGGCCCTTGTCAATGATGTGCTGAGAGACATGGTGAACCGTTTTGTTTTTGTGTATTTGGATGACATCTTGATTTTTTCTCCCTCTCTCAAAGAGCACAGACACCATGTCAGGCAGGTTCTCCAACGCCTCCTGGAGAACCGTCTCTTTGTAAAGGCAGAGAAGTGCGAGTTTCACCAGAGCACAGTGCCATTTTTGGGGTTTATTGTGAGTGCCGGCCAACTTCATGTAGATCCTGCCAAGGTAAAAGCTGTCACTGATTGGCCCAGACCAGCCACAAGGCGTGATCTCCAAGGCTTTTTAGGTTTTGCCAATTTTTATCGCAAGTTTGTACGCAACTACAGTACCGTTGCTGCCCCACTCACGGCTTTGACCTCGCCCAAAGTACCTTTCCGCTGGAATCCTCAGGCTGAGGATGCTTTCTCTAAGCTCAAGTATTGTTTTTTCCACTGCACCTATCCTAACTGTCCCTGATCCCTCTAGGCAGTTTGTTGTGGAGGTTGACGCCTCAGAGACCGGAGTGGGTGGTGTGCTGTCCCAGAGAGCCACTAAGGACAACAAACTGCACCCCTGTGCCTACTACTCTCATCGTCTGTCTCCCCCTGAGCGCAACTATACCATAGGTGATCGTGAACTGCTGGCAGTGATGCTGGCTCTTGAGGAGTGGCGCCACTGCCTTGAGGGATCGGCCTTGCCCTTCATTGTTTGGACTGATCACAAAAACCTTGAGTATATCAAGTCAGCTAAACGCCTTAATTCCCGCCAAGCTCGATGGTCTCTGTTTTTTTCACGTTTCAATTTCACCCTGTCATATCGCCCAGGCTCAAAGAATACTAAGCCGGATGCCCTGTCCAGGATCTATTCTCCAGAGAAGGAGCCTTTGGTCCCTGAGCCTATTCTGCCTCCTGAGCTGATTGTTGGGGCTGCACTCTTTGATGTTGAGTCGCAGGTTTTGAGGGCCCAGAGTCAGGAACCCGGCCCGGGTAATGATCCTCCTAACTGCCTTTTTGTCCCCACATCTGTTCGTCCAAAAGTGTTGACCTGGGGACATGGCTCCAGGTTGGTGTGTCACCCAGGGGTGGCACGAACTATGGCCTTCATTAAGCGGCGCTTCTGGTGGCCATCCATGAGGGAGGATGTGAAGCAGTTTGTAGCAGCCTGTGACACATGTGCCCGGAACAAGCACAGCAACCGACCCCCGGCTGGCCTTCTACGACCCCTTCCTGTTCCCCGCCGACCCTGGTCCCACATAGCCCTTGATTTTGTTACTGGTCTGCCTGTTTCCGACGGTAACAATTGCATACTTACTGTTGTTGATAGGTTCTCCAAAGCAGTTCATTTTATTCCCCTGACTAAGTTGCCCACAGCCAAGGAGACAGCAGAACTGCTAATCACTCATGTTTTTAAGCTTCATGGTTTACCCCAGGATATAGTTTCTGACAGGGGACCCCAGTTCTCTGCTCAATTCTGGAGGGCGTTTTGCAAACTCATTGGCGCTTCTGCCAGCCTGTCTTCAGGTTTTCATCCCCAGACCAATGGCCAGGCAGAGAGAGCCAACCAGGACCTGGAGGTGGCACTCCGGTGCATGGCCTCCTCCGACGCCACATCCTGGAATAGGATGCTTCCCTGGGTCGAATATGCACATAACTCACTTCCCTCTTCAGGTACTGGTCTGTCCCCATTCCAGTGTTGCCTAGGCTACCAGCCTCCACTGTTTCCTGCGCAGGAGGAGGAGGTGGCGGTCCCCTCAGCCCAGGCTTTTGTTAGACGGTGTCGGCGGACCTGGAAGCGGGCTCGAGCCCGTCTGTTGCAGTCGGTGGCCTACTTCAAGAAGCATGCTGACAGGCGCCGCTCTGCAGCACCCCGCTACCGTGTAGGACAGAAAGTCTGGCTTTCCTCCAGGAATCTGCCTCTGAGGGTCCTGTCTCGTAAGCTGGCACCGAGTTTTGTTGGGCCTTTTCCCATTACCAAACTCATCAATCCCTCTACAGTAAGACTTTCACTGCCTCGGCCCATGCGACGTGTTCACCCGGCCTTTCATGTTTCCCAAGTCAAGCCTGTTGTTCTCAGCTCTCTCTCCCCCCCATCCAAGCCCCCTCCGCCTCCCAGGGTCGTCGACGGTGGAGAGGTGTTTACAGTCAGGCGGTTATTGAAGGTTCGCCCTAGGGGCAGGGGTCTCCAGTACCTTGCTGACTGGGAGGGCTTTGGACCAGAGGAGAGGTGTTGGATCCCGTCCAGGTTTGTCCTGGATCATTCCCTCATCGATGATTTTCACCGTGACAACCCCGATGCCGTGGATGGGGCGCCCGTAGGGGGAGGGGTACTGTCACAGTCTGAGTGGGAGTGTGGGTGTGTCTGAACCACCTAAATTCTATCCCCTGCAATCATGCCCACAGTATTTAAGACTCAGTCTCTCTACAATCTCTGCCAGATTGTCTTGTGAACTTCCACGCACCCAATCCATTTTCAAGCCTTGTTTTACTGACTTCTGTTTGCTTCTTCTAGACCACGATTTTTGCCAAGCCCTTGCCGGTACTTCTGCCCTCGCTGACTGCCTTTGGAGATTGACCTTGCTGTGAACTGTTTTGATTTTTGCCTTCCCCTTGCCTGTTTTGACGCTTTGGAATAAAGACCTGCTTTCTGTGACTTTTGTGTCTGCATCCTGAGTCCTTTCCACGTGTGCCTTGACACCTTCACTTTCTTCAAGGTCATCTCGGGCTTCTTCAACAAGATTCACAGGCTCCTCAACCTGTACAGCATCTTGTAGGATCAGTTCTGCCAACACATACAAAATAAACAGAAAAAAGCCCTTAATTACAATTATTGTTGATGATGCAGTGTGTTTAACTGACTTATTATTATATGACTATACAATATAGTATTATTGTTGCAGTCAATTACATCAATTTATAAGAAATGAGTTACAATATTACTAATATTTACCTTTCACTTGTTGTTCAACCAGTGCCTTGACTTCAGGACTGACCAGCACATGGTGCTCCACCCACATCAGACTAAAGGCTGGATCCAAGACAGCTGCTTCAAGGTAGATTGGATCTTTAAAGGGGGCAGTGATTCCATCCTGTGCTCTGGCCATTTTAACATTGATGAAGATTCCAATAAATCTTTTGTTCAGGGATGCCTGGAGACTTCTGACCAGACCGCTCTGGAAACGGACATTAGGCTTCAGCTTCTCGAGGTGGTGATTCAGGGACAGGACAGAAGGAACGACAGAACTTATTGTGACTACCTTCTCCCCCTGTGTCAAATCTGTTGCTTCTCCAAATGGGTTCAAGATTTCCACTAACTCTTTCAACAGGTTCCACTCTCGTGTTGTGAACGACAACTCCTTGTGCCCAGCATCGTTTACCACATCAGAGAGCTTTGCACGTTCATAATTGAGAACCGCCTTCACTTGCCTCAGTGTTGAGTTCCATCTTGTGTTGACAGCAGCAGGGATGCCTCTCTGTTCTCTAAATTGAGCATTAAACACATCTCTGAACGTTGAGCTTGTGTGCAGCATTGAGCTCAGTTTGGATAACTTTGAGAGAGCAGGAGATGACACTTTAGTTTCTTTTAAACCGTCTCCCACCACCAGCTGAAGAGTGTGCGCAAAACACTGCAAGCGCTGTTTTTTTGCCATAGCAGCATCTACTGTCTGTTGATCTTCCAGGGAGAGTTCATTCCAGAGCTCTGGGTCATCAATATGATCGTCTTCATATACTTCATCTTCGTGTTCAGTGGGGAAGCACACCGTGAATGCTTTCCACATGTTAGCAGCATTATCACTAATAATGTAGTCTACTTTATCTGTTATGTCGTACTCATCACATATAGCCTCAAACTGATCACAGATTCTCTCGGCTGTGTGTGAGCCTTTGAAGCGGTCGCAGGCCAAGAGGTTGGACTTTAGCTCTAGGCTCTCTGCATCATTCTCAATATAGTGCACAGTGACACCAAGGAACCCCCTCATCCTCCGGTCGGACCAAATATCCACAGTGACTGAGACATGTTCTGTGTTACTCAACTGAGTTTTCAATGTTGAACGTCTCTCTGCAGCAATGTCCTCTGTTTTTGATGTCAGTGTTCTGCGACTCACTGGGTTGTATTTGCTGTCAAGTAATTTCATGAAGTGCCGAAAACGGGGGTGTTCTACAATAGAAAAGGGCAAGTTGCAGTCAATTACTAAATCCGACAGTATTGCATTGGTGATCGCTTTCTGCTGTGGATGAGTGGAGCTGTACTGATGTACACCGGTGTCCATGAACTGGGAGATTGGAGGCTGTGATGGGCTGCTTGTGCTGGGCCTGGCTTTACTGAGCTTGTATGCTGCATGTCTGTAAAATAGCATATAAAACAGATGTCATAAAATGCCTTGTAGCCCTACATCAATTGCAGTTGAAACCACTTTTTATTCATTTAATATAAATGTCATCCCCCCTCAGTGCCCCCCCCCCCCCCCCTCAGTCCCTCCTACCTTGTCTCTCTCTGTGTCTAGTACAATGTTAACTTATGGGCAGGGGTCATAAATATATCCATACAGGAACAAATGTGTCTGTGGCAAGACTTGGCCTGGTCCGTGGCATATTCTAGATTTTGTTTTTACACACCATTATAATGTTCTTATTTTGATCATATGTCCCAATTACTAAATGTCAGTCTCCAGGTTTTCCTCAGAATATGTATGACACTATGTATGGTACATTAGGAGACCACTAGGACAGTGGTTCTCAAACCTTTTATTTTTGTAAAAATACAAAAGTATTGGTATCACGTGGAAAGTTACTTTGTTTCCACCACTGGTTATTATAGTTTGCACTTAGCACACACACAGTAATGTTAATGTGAAGTAGGTCCTCTCTCTCTCTCTCTCTCTCTCTCTAGTTACAATAATGTTTTCCCTCCCACTTGTAGAACATTAGCTTAGGTTACTTATATCTGGATCCACTTACATTTCTTTGTGCACCTTCAGCAAGTGCCGATTGAAGTTGGAGGTAGTTGCAATTCCATCGGTGATTTTGGCACCGCATGTCTTGCATACTGCTTTTCGTGTCTTGTCCTCCACCACGTACTCTTTCAAACCAAAAGCTATAACTGCTGGAGTCGTCATTTTCTTCCTTCCACCCAGACCTCCAGCAGCAGCGACGGCAGGAGTGAAGCCGGTATGTGTTTATTTACGTGCCGTGCAACACGTGGAACACAGGCGACGTTAGTACACGGCGCTACTACATGATTAAGGTTACGGTTACCGGCAGTTTAAATTAACAGAAATTAAAAGTGTCCTGTATTGAACTGATACTTTAATGTCGGGGATTTATGTGCTGTCCTCCTGTCTCTTTGTTGTTGTTGTGTTGCCGTTTATGGGTCTGTGAGCGTTGCCATGTATCGTGAGAGAAATAAGCAAACCGACCAATAAAATAACAAGCTTTTGGCCTGTTTTTTTCTCCGAAACGTTACACTTTTTAAACATTTTAATATTATTTGGGCTTGCTGTAAGCCAAGTGACTTGAAAATGTTCAAGTCAAGAAGGCTCAAGTCAAGTCTCAAGTCCTTGGTGTTCAAGTCAAGTCAAGTCTCAAGTCTTTGGCATTCAAGTCCCAAGCAAGTCCAAGTCTATTTTTGATTTGATCAAGCAAGTCTAAAGTCATCAAAATCGGGACTCGAGTCCAAGTCGAGTCTCGAGTCCAAGTCCCCACCTCTGGCAATGAGTGTATGAAGCCTGCGCATCTCAAACGGCATCTTCAAACCAAACACGCAGACCACGCAAACAAACCACTTGAATTCTTTCAAAGAAAGCTAGTGTCACTGAAGGTGGCCAAGTCTAGTATACACTCAGCTGCTACACCTGTAGCTAAAGCTCAAGAATGCTCATTTCGTGCAAGCCTCCTCATTGCTAAAGCAGGTAAACCACACACAATTGGAGAAGAATTGCCTGCCAATAGCGAAAGAGATGACACACATAATGTGTGGGGAGAAGATTGCCAAAAGGTTGGATATATGATTCCACTTTCCAATGACACGGTGTCGAGGAGAGTAGTGGCCATGTCAGATGATGTTAAAAACACACTGGTAGACCGCATAAAAGATTTGGCCAATTTGATGGTGTATGTTAGATATGAATATGATGGAGCAGCTCAGGAGGACTTTCTGTTCTGTAAACCACTAGAAACCAGAACTACAGCTGAGGACATATTCAATCTGCTTAACGCTTTTCAAGAGAATGGGCTTGACTGGAAAATGTGTTGTGGCGTGTGTACAGACGGCGCACGGGCTATGACAGGTCGCCACAAGGGAGTTGCAGCGCGGATACGTGAGGTGGCACCGGAGATGCAATGGACCCACTGCAGCATACATCGTCAGGCCTTGGCGGTGAAGAAGATGCCAGAAGAACTCAAGGCTGTGTTGGACACGGCTGTGAAAACGGTCAATTTCATTAAAGCCCGACATATGCATTCTCGCCTATTTCATGTGCTCTGTGACGAAATGGGCAGCGAGCATGTTTAACTGTTGCTCCATACAGAAGTACGGTGGGCGGTGGCTATCAAGAGGGAAAGTACTTACAAGGCTTTTCGAATTGCACAGAGAGGTACAAACATTTTTTTTTTAGGATTTGTATTCAATTTATTAGAAAAAGTAAGAAAGGGGAATCCAACAGTGCAGCAAGGAATGCTGTCTGTCTCACAGCAGTGGGAAGTGGAGATGAACGTCGTGTCGCATGCAAGAAGGATTCCTGCCATTGCCCGACAGGAACTCAACATGTTAAGACACAATTTACAAAACCTTTAAGAACTGAACTAAAATCTTTCACAACAGGCCCAGCTGGAATCCTGTGCGGTCTCCCATTGCCTCGCTCAGAGCAGGATCTTAGCGACGGTGTGACATAATGACGAGCATCATGTCCCACATAAGCTGATTAAGCTGAGGATCCAAATTAATTCCAAAAAACTGCGTGAGCAAATTGTCAGCCATCACGATGTAATCGTGGACTTCGACCCAGTACCCCACTCGACGTGCTCTACCATTGACTGTAGACATAGTGGACAGTGCATCCCCAATTACTTGGTATGCCATATCAAAAGCCTGCATAGCGAAGTGTCCACGATTCCGATTGTAACCTGTTGAATTCAAGATCATAAATGCGTGGTCGATTTGATCCTCCACATACTCCCAGTCACCCTCCCATGCCATTCTTGGAGCAAATGGTGTGCTTTTTTTTTTTTTTTTTTGCCTAAAATTAATGCTCTTTTCGACAAGGCAGTACGCGTTCTCCTTCCCTTTGCGACGTCATATCTCTGCGAGAAAGGCTTCTCTTCACTCGCCTACATAAAAACTAAGTACAGAAACATGCAGGCTGGATGCAGAGCCAAACCTCAGACTGAAGCTGACCTCCATTGACCCAGACTTCAAAGGACTGTGTGCGAAGAGACAAGCACAACCGTCTCATTAGGCTTCGGTAAGTTGTCTATTTTCTTTGTATTCAGTATCACTGCGCCGCATAGAACACATAGTTGCCGTGCTATGCAGCTAACGGGGCAGCTGCATAGCACCTAGCTTTGGTAATGTAACCCGCCGCAGTGCCGCGGCACGGCAGCACTATGTGTTCTATGCGGCGCAGTGATACTGAATATAAAGAAAATAGTATGTATGGCGGGTTGTTTCAAGTGCAGTCGTTGATGTTATCTATTTCTCTCTCTCTGTGTGTGTGTGTGTGTGTGTGTGTGTGTGTGTGTTTGTGTGTGTGCAGAAGACAGTGTGTGCAGAAGACCGAATGTTATTTTTGGACCCTTTCATACTTCTACTCGATGGCAAATATTGTACTTTTACTCCACTATAATTATTCGAAAACGAGTTACTTTGTACTAGATTTGATTACAAACCACTTCAGACCATTGGCAATTTGAAAATAGCAGATTTCCAAGCTCACAACGCGTCACTTTTATTTTTTTTATATACATTTCAGCACCTTATGCATAATGAGTAGTTTCTATTTTTGGACCCTTGTTGTTGGACCCACTTCTGTTGGCTGACGTCTGTGAAAAATAATAAATATTCTTATTAGGAATACATTTGCCTCCTGTGTGAACTGTGCATATATATATATATTAGGGATGCCACATGGTGACCATTTGCCCAATCGAATATTCTAAAGCTCTGGCGATTAATAATCGATTAATCGACCCCCCCCAAAAAAAGAAAGAAAAAAAAACTTTTTTCTCTGAGGTGGTACTAGGTGTAAAAAGGTTGAGAACCACTGCACTAAAGGATCAACTGAAAGATATTCTTGAGAATCAGGGTATGCATGATCTCTGTTTCCGTGCTGATGATGGTAGTAGAATTGGAGTCAATGATATATGTGATGGCACCTTATACCAGGCATTGAAATCAAACAGTGAAGAGGATTTCCTGTCCCTCACTTTTAATTGTGATGGTGTACCAGTGTTTAATTCCTCTAAATTTAGTATTTGGCCAATACTGTGTTGTGTCAATGAGATCCCCCCCTGAGAGTAGGAATAATATGTACTTTTTATGTGCTTTGTGGTTTGGATCCGAAAAGCCAGACATGCCTGCTTTTTCAAACCATTTGTGAAGGGATGTACCAATCTTTCAGAAGCTGGTTTTGAGTGGCAGCATCCTATAGATCAGTCATGGAGACATGTGAAGGTGCACCCTGTGTGTTGTGTGTGTGATGCAATAGCAAGGGCGTTGGTACAGAAGGTTACCGGGTTTCTGAATGGCGGTGTTTCTGAATGGGGGTCTGTTACCGGTACGGAATATAAAGCAGTTTAATGGCAAGTATGGCTGTGGAGTCTGCCTTCATCCTGGGGTGCAAATGAGGAAAGGAAAAGGAAACGTGAGGGTTTACATCTGCCCAGATGAAAAACCAAGTGACAGAAATCATGAAACCACAGTAGAAATAGGCCAAATTGCTGAAAGAGCAGGGGCGCCTATATTAGGCATAAAGGGCCCATCTGCCATTTTAGATTTGCCAAAGTTTGATCTGATCAATGGGATGGTTCCCGATTACATGCACTGTGTGTTACTTGGCGTGTGCAGACAAATGGCCATTTTATGGATTGATTCTAAAAACTATTCTAAGCCATGGTACATTGGCACACAAACCGCTGTCATGGACAGACACCTCCAGGTATTGTTGCTCGTGTTCCAAGATCTCTTACAGAACGCAAATTCTGGAAAGCCCATCATTGGCAAAACTGGCTTCTGTACTATAGCATGCCAGTTCTGAAAGGCCTAATTCCCCATAAGTATCACGCTCATTGGGCATTACTGATAAAGGGCATCAGCATTCTGTTGGGGTCTGAATTGACTGCTGAACAGATAAATCATGCCCATGATGCATTAGTATACTTTGTTGGAGGTGTGCAGTCACTGTATGGGCCAGAGCACATGACATTCAATGTTCATTCACTTTTGCATTTAAGCCAAAGTGTTGTGCATTGGGGTCCTTTGTGGGCACACTCAGTGTTTATGTTTGAAGATTTCAATGGTTACCTTTTGAAGCAAGTGAAAAGTAGTCAAGCTGTACCACAACAAATATGCAAACGAGTGGCATTTTCTCGTGCTTTCCCCCGTTTAGCAAATAAATTACTAACAAATGCACCCGCACAAGTTCAACATTTCTGTAATGTGATGAGAAATGTAAAGTGTCATGTCACAAAATATGCCAAATTCAATGAAGTCACTGCCCTTGGCCCACCAAATGTCAGATTAATATCACTGTCTGATAAAGCTGCCCTCCACACAGAGAGAGAGGTTCCCATAAACACTAAGGTGAATCGTTACAAGATAATTGCTGTAAATGGATAAGTTGTTCATGGTCATACGTACAGCAAGATTAAACAAAGAAACAACTCTATTGTGCTTTTGAAGGATGGAAGTATTTATAGAGTCTCACACTTTATTAACATTGGTGATGATCCGTGTTTATATAGGAACGTTTAGTAATTGTGAACAGCAGCATGCACAGCTGCCATCATGCTGCGGTGCAGACGGAGTCACAGAGCTACTAACTAGTATTTTATTTTATTTTTTATTTACATCGATCAGTTCAGTGTGTGGAGAGGGGACGGTACGGGGTGGCGGCCGCTGGCAAGCATTTGAGTGAGAGAGAGAGAAATCAAAATCAAATCAAATCAAATTTTATTTATAGAGCACATTTTCAAAGACCAGGAGGCCAACCAAAGTGCTGTACAGGAAACATGACACAAGTAACATAGTAAAACAAAATCGAAGCAACACAAAAGTACACAGGTTACATTACAAAATCGAAGCAACACAAAAAGTACACAGGTTAATTAGGTCAAACATTAAAAGCCAGGTAGAAGAAATGGGTTTTTAGTAAAGACTTAAAGGCCTCTAAGGAAGGAGCAGACTTAATATGAGGGGGTAGACAGTTCCAGAGTTTGGGGCCAGCAACTGAAAAGGCACGGTCACCTCTGGACCTGAGATTGGAATTGGGCACAGTCAGGAGCCGCTGGTCAGCTGACCTCAGGGCCCTGGATGGGGTGTAAGGGACCATGAGTGACGATAAATACAGGGGAGCCAAACCGTTAAGAGATTTAAAAACAAATAATAAGATCTTAAAATCAATTCTAAATTTAACAGGAAGCCAGTGGAGGGAGGCAAGAACGGGAGTGATATGATCACGCTTCCTCGTACCAGTGAGTAGGCGTGCGGCGGAATTTTGGACAAGCTGCAGACGTCTGAGGGTGGACTGGTCCATGCCTACATATAGCACATTGCAATAATCGAGCCGCGATGAGATAAAGGCGTGGATAACTCTCTGAAGGTCAGGTTGGGAAAGGTAGCCCTTGATCCTGGCCACTAGCCTAAGTTGATAAAAACTTGCTTTGACCACGGAGCTAATCTGTTTATCAAATTTAAGGTTGTTATCAAAGAACACACCCAGATTTTTTACAGATGAGTGGATATTAGCACTGAGGGGTCCCAAAGTGGCAAGGGACGGGGCTGACTGTTGGCCAAAAATGATAACCTCCGTCTTACTTTCGTTGAGGGTGAGAAAATTATTTAGCATCCAACTTTTGATGCCGGAGATGCAATCGAGGAGTGGCTGGAAGGGGTCTGTGAGCAGACTATTGGTGTTTAGAGGTAGATAGAGCTGCACATCATCCGCAAAGAAATGAAAAGAGACATTATGCTTCTTGATTATGCTTCCTAGGGGCAGCATATATAATAAAAATAAAATGGGGCCTAAGATAGAGCCCTGGGGAACTCCGCAGGACAGGGGGGCGGTGCGTGAGGAGTATTCCCCGAGCCTGACAGCAAGACTCCTGTCAGTCAGGTAGGATCTAAACCAGAAAGAGAGAGAGAGAGAGAGAGAGAGAGAGAGAGAGAGAGAGAGAGGGGGTGGAGGGGGGAAAGAGATACATTTGTAGCCATTTTGTAGCTAAAAGCAAAATGCCAAAGCAAAATCGGAAACGGCCGGGACCCGTTCCGAGCGACAAAGGCGGGAGACAACGCACTCTGTTTGATACAATAAAGTTTGCAAACAAGAACAAACTTTTGCATGAGACGGACAATGAGGATGAGTTCTCGGATGATTCTCATTCGACTCCACGCCATCTTCCTCTGACGAGGATACAGTAGGCCATAGACGTAGTGGCAGAACTGCCGCGCGGTTCTACCGTATTGAAACAACAAGTTCAGATCCGTCGTCTAGTAACGAGGAATGGTCTTTCAAGTCCCCGCCGAGGAAGGAGGTTCGATTTCATCGTCCTATCCGTGGTAAGAAGGCATATATTTTTTTACTTTTTTATATGTTTGAGATGAAATATAACCAAATCAATATTAATGAATGGACCATTGTAAAGCGCTTTGATTTGACGTCTGTCTGTCTTTGTGGACAGACAATGTAAAGGTGTATGAATGGGTGGATATAATGCACAAAGTGTGTGTGTGTGTGTGTGTGTGTGTGTGTGTGTGTGTGTGTGTGTGTGAGAGTGTGTGTGAGAGAATATAATGCACAAGGTGTGTGTGTGTGTGTGTGTGTGTGTGTGTGTGTGTGTGTGTGTGTGTGTGCGCCTTGGACAAGCGCTATATAACTGTACCATTTACATGATGAGATGAAATCTCTCGAGTGATATTGTATAAATATATTCAATTGAATAGCAGATCTACAAGCTCACAACATGTCCTAAGCTTGTAGATCTGCTATTTTTAGCATGCAGCCATGCAACCAAGTGTAAAATGACTTTTATACTGGATCTATTGTCCACTAGTCCCTTCCTAACATTTTAGTCTAATTCATATTTATTTGTTGACAAAATTGTCAGTTTTTGTCATCATTGCCTAGTTTTCATTTAGTTTCCGCCATGAAATAAAGTAATTGAACATTTTGTGTCATAGTATTAGTCGATGAAATCAACACTGCTACAAAACTTTCACTGTGATTTCAGACTCTGAGCAGGAGGAGGAGAGAAGGAGCAATGCAGGCCATCAAGGTGTGGAGCTGTCCAGTGATGGAGGAGGTAATAAAAAGACAACAGGAGCCAGCTTACACTGTAAGCTAGTAGATAAAAAACATGATCTATTGATCAATGCTTGTATGATTTAACTCATCAAGTAGACCAGACTGACATGGTGGGGTTGTGAATTGATTTTCTTTTGTGCACATCATTTATGTAACATACATTTTGATTTCAGATGAACAGCCGGGGGGGACATTTATTTGCTCACACACTACACTGTCTTGATCCTATAGCAGATCTACAAGCTCACAGCGTGTCACATTGTGAGCTTGTAGATGTGCCATGGATGATAAAAGTTATGAGTTAGGTGTGCCCTGAGCCAAATATGCTTGAGAACCACTGATATAGAGAGACACTACACTGTCTCTCTGCATTATGTGATCCTATAGTTTACTATAGCACACTTTATATACATGACACATTTACCACATGAATTACATTGGTGGTGGTGGCTCAGGGGTAGTGTGGCTGGATGGTAACCACAAGGTTTGCAGTTCAAACCCGGGCTCCCCCAGAGCTTTAGTGTCCTTGAGCAATGCTCAATCTATGTAAAGCACCTTGGATAAAGGTGCTATATAAATGCACCATTTACCATGAATGATTTTTTTGATATATTACTTTACGGTAATTTCTATCATAGGAGCTGGCAGAGGCAAGACAAAACAGCCAACATTGCCTGGAGGACCATCAGTTCGGAAAAAAAAGTGTGTGTGTGTGTGTGTGTGTGTGTGTGTGCGTGTGCGTGTGCATGTGTGTGTGTGTGTGTGTGTGCCTAGTAATCTCAGTGCTTCTGAGATGTAGTGGAGTATGGTAATTTAGAATTCCTATAATTTACAGGAGCTGGCAAGAAACCGTCAACAGTAGAACAGACATCGTCACCCAGAGCACCTGTTCGTCGTGAAAAAGGTAAGAATGTTTTCGCTCATCACACTTGATCATACACTCATTTCTCCTAGGATCCCATTATACACTTGATCCTATAGCAGATCTACAAGCTCACAGCGTGTCACGTTGTGAGCTTGTAGATGTGTCTTTTTATTACCTCCTCCATCACTGGACTGCTCCACACCATGATGGCCTGCATTGCTCCTTCTCTCCTCCTCCTCCTGCTCAGAGTCTGAAATCACAGTGAAAGTTTTGTAGCAGTGTTGATTTCATCGACTAATACTATGACACAAAATGTTCAATTACTTTATTTCATGGCGGAAACTAAATGAAAACTAGGCAATGATGACAAAAACTGACTAAATATATTGACAATTTTGTCAAATAAATAAGAACTAGACTAAAATGTTAAAAATAGCAGATCTACAAGCTTAGGACGTTGTGAGATTGCTATTCAATTGAATATATTTATACAATATCACTCAATGTATGAAAACGACCATTGTAAAGCACATTGATTTTGTACAAACTACTAAACACTAGCCGATCTGCAAGCTAGATCAACAACCTCTCTCCGCTGGGTCCAAAATGGCTAGTTCATTCTGTCACGGTTCAAGTCAGGAGAGTTTGTAGGACCCAAATGCAGGAGGAGGCAGAGGCAGAGCAGGTCATTTCAAAAGGTTTAATAACTCAAAAGAACTATAGAATACAAACAACAACACCGGAAGCACAAAAGGTGTCAATACAAGACACACGCAACATACCACAATGAACTAGCAAGGAAACTCTGGGATCAGGGGGGGTATAAATACACAAGGGCACAGGTGAACAACACTGTGATAGGCTGGGGAACAAACAGGACAAGGTGGAAACACTAGGCTAATCACAGGACAGGCAAACAGTAACAAGACAGACAGGAAACATTATGAACAATTCTACAAAATAAAAGCACACAAGGGTAAAGCAAAACTCAAACAGGAACTAGGAAAACAAGAACACAATACTTCATATAAGTATAATATAAATCAGAGGTGCATATAAAGTCATGCGTGATGCGTGATGCGTCATGCGTGATGCGTCATGACGCATCACGCAGTGCAAGTCCCTCCCCCGAGGCTATAAGTGCCTGCACTGCTGTCTGGACGTCATTCGGTAATACTTTCTCCTTCTGCCGTTAGCAAGCTAGAAGGGCAATTTGGTGAATTGATTCACTCATATCCTTTATATAACCATGGTTATTGCATAACCTTCAGTTATATTAAAGTCTACTCGTGAATCAATTCACTATGGGAGACCTAATGAACTCCCTTCAAATCACCGAGAAAACATACCCATCCTCATGTGTCCCTCCTGGGCTGTGACATCACATGCGTGATGGTCACATCCCTTATGAGACAACAATGTTGAGGTCAAAAGGTCACAGACCTAATGACTTATAAGAGGCGGGACCGAAATGGACCCCCGGTCCACACGGTCCCTTATCCTAGTCGTAAGGAGCTGATGAACCATGTCATCTTATGTGCTCTGAGGCCCGACTCATAGATAGTTGCAACCATCTATAGATCCTTGGCCCTTTATCCTAGCTGTTAATATAAGGACTACCGAGTATATGGGGCTAGGTCGACTATTGTACTATTTATGTATTCATACATAACCATATATGTATATGTCTATTTATGTACATATACACATTATTATCTATTAATTCTATTCTATACATATATATGTGTCTATACAGGCACATACATATGTATTTATACACAACCATACATGTCTATGTCCATTTATGTACATATACACATTATATCTATTAACTCTATATATGTATATGTATATATGTATATATGTATACATATATGTCTTTTCGGGGAACATGTCTCAGCGGGAAGCAACCTGTAGGACCGCATGTGCTACAGACAGTTCTGTCACATCCAGGTTGTAGAACCTGGCGAAGGTCGAAGGCGATGACCAACTTGCCGCCGTGCAGACATCCTGTATCGAAATACCTTTATAGAGTGCCCAGGATGCCGAGATACTTCTAGTGGACTTCTAGTGGACCTGCTGAACGGCACCCTGTGTCCTATTTTGAATAGCGCCATGCATTTGAGAAATGATTCTACCCTCTCCTGGCTCGGCCTGGCTGAGAAAGAGAGGGAGTTCAGTGCTATGCCTATGTAATCTATCGATTGGGTAGGCGTCATCGTGCTTTTTGCATGATTTATAGTAAAGCCCAGGGAGGACAACTGATTCATCACAATTTCCGTGCAGATCAGCGCCTCCGCTGGTGAACTTGCGCACAGCAGGAGATCGTCTATGTAAGAGACAATGCGGGCTCCTTGGTGACACAGAGGTGCTAGTGCCGCTTGAGTACATTTCACGAATACCCTGGGGGATAGTGACATCCCGAATGGGAGAACCATATATTCGTATATCTTCCCTTCGAATCCAAAACGCAGGAATTTCCTGTGTGGAGGATAAATTGGGATATGGAAATAGGCATCTTTGAGATCGATACTGGTGTACCAGTCGCCCTGGCGCAGAGAACGTAGTAGAGTTGTCGCCGTCAGCATTTTGAATTTGAAAATTCTGAGATATTTGTTGAGGGCTCTGAGATCCAGTATTGGTCGTAGCCCCCCCCCCTTCTTCTTGACCAGAAAATAGCGGCTGTAGAAACCGTCGTTTTGTTGGTCTAGAGGGACCTCTCTGACAGCCCTCTTGGCTAGTAATTCGAGAATTTCTGTCCGAAGTACTTCTGCTGCCTGTCCCCTTACTTGAGAGAGAATTATTTTCCCAAACTTGGGAGGCGGCTGTGCAAACTGTAGTTTGTACCCCGTCTTCACTGTGCGTAACACCCAAGGGGACGCACCGCACTGCTCCCATTGATGGAAGCATTGTGTTAGAGGATTTTCTATTATGGGCTGTGACATTCGTGGAGTGACAGCACTCTCTAGTGGTTTGGGGACGTAACGGACGCGGTACTCCTGTGGTGAGATTCTCTCCTTGCCTAATCGGGCTGGCGAGGAGAGTTTGTGGCTGTGGCGTTTCCAGCCCGTAGCTAGCTTGATGCTTGCTACATGGCCGGAGCTCCGCCTCGCCGCTGTTGAGAGGCTCAATGGCCCTCTCCGCAGCGGGCTCGAAATGTTTGTGCCTAAGCACCGTCCCACCGCTGTCGAGAAGCCTAGTGGTTCTCTCTGCAGTGGGCTCATTTTGCCCGTGCCACAGCACCGTCCCACCGCTGTCGAGAGGTCTAGAACCTCTCTGCATGGTGGGCTCATATTGCTCGTGCCTAAGCACTGTCCCACCGCTGTCGAGAGGCCTAAACACTCTCTGCGCGGTGGGCTCATATTGCCCGTGCCTAAGCACTGTCTCACCGCTGTCGAGAGGCCTAGCGACTCTCGTTGCAGTGAGCTCATAATGCCCGTATGGGTTCGATTTTGTTGTTTCATTCTGTTTTGTGGTAATATATGAGGCATTGATGTAATCAAAGGCTTTTTTATTACGAAACAGTGTACATTCGTTAAACGTTTCTTGTACAGAAGTGCATTTGTATTTTTTAGAACAGTAGCAGCAACAACAATATGCGGAATGTTCACAGTGTCTGTGTTTACTATTCTCGCTCTTTTCAACTCTGGCTCCGATGTGGGGCCCGTGGCCTTTACACATGGAGCCAGGCTCGAACCTTCGGGCATGGGGGGAACGGTTCTCTGGTCCCCCCCAAAAATTGTTTCCTCATGTTATCTGGCGCGTCCGCGTCCCCGTCCGCGGTAGGAGCCTCTCCCTCGGGGAGCTCCCCGAGGAAATATATTCACGCTGCTGGCCGCGAGCACGGCCGGCTGCCGCTCTGTCTGTGGGCTGACCGCGGGGCTGTCCCCGCTCTGCTCGGGGCCTCCACGGCATCCTCGAGTGGCCTCGCTCGGCTGGTGGACGGGTTGCTCCTCCCGTTGGTGGACGGTGTGGAGGAGCAGCGCGTCTGGGTGGGTCTTGGCCCTGCAGGTGACGCAGCCCTTCTGCGTTTCTCTTGCTGTCCTCCCCGGCAGCAATGAGTTCTGTTAAAGCTCCCTGGAACAGGTCCGTGGGGTAGTTAAAAACTCTTGGCGTAGCGCTATTGACCGGCGCTACCGGCCGATCCAGGATAGTGGCACGGAGTGTCCCGGTCGTGGGAAAAACGTCCGCCCATCGCGTGCGCTCCTGCATGAAGCAGAGCGTCATGGCTCGGCCCAGGGACTCGACGGCGTTCCTGGTCAGAAGTTTTGCTTCGTCATTCAGACGTCTCATCTCGGCCTGCTCAGCTGTGGGGGCGTCTCCTGCCAGCTCCAGCAGCACCATGAGAGAGCCCTGTAGGAGCGCTTCGGCGTTCAAGGCCTTAGCTATGGCGGCGAGGTGGTTGTAGATCCGTCTGATCGAGGCTGAGGCCGCTCTGTCCTTCTGGTCTGGAAAAACGGGGTCTTTTCCCACGGGGCAGTACTGTGGTCGGGTGGGATTGACTAGATACCCCGCCAATAGACGGTCGACCTCCGGTATGCCGTCCAGTCCCGCCACCTTGGGGTCTGCTGTGTCGACTGAGAAGGCGGCTCTGTTCTTTGGCGGATCAGCTACGTTTGGGCGCGCCCACGTGAGGGTGAGGAATTCCCTCACCCCCTCCGCGTAGGGTAGAAGGTGTTTTTCTGGCGTTTTGGCTGCTCTAGCAGCTCTGTCTCATCCCGGGGGAGTAGGTCGGGTACCGGGGCTGCTTCGACAGGCGCCGCTGCAGCGTCGGCTACCGCCATCGGGGCCGCCTGGGCTGCGGCGAGCGGGAGGCCTTGCACTATTTCCATCAGCACGGCCACAGCGTCATCATGGTCGTACGGGACGGGGGCGTTCTCGGCCTGCTCCGTCCCGTACGGCTCAGCGTATCCGTCCCAATCAAAATGGTCCTCCTCACCTTCGTCGCCATAGCCTCCCTGGTCATCGACGAGGCTCTGCTCGTCCATCAGTCCGCTCCATGAGCGGCCCTCTGTGGCAGAGGGGAGGGGAGGCCAGGGGAGTTCGCCCAGCACTGCCGCTGTGCCTGCGAAGGTGACCGCTTGGGTCGTGGGGGGAGCAGCCGCGCTCGTGGAGGCGCCGCGGCTGTTGGTACGCGGCCTAGCCCCCAGTTTGGAATAAACGTCCGGGTGGACGGTCGGACCCGGCGGCGGGGGTTCGTACTCCTCCTCCTCCTCGTCGTAGTCGCCTTCCTCGTAGAGGAGGTCGTCTATTGGAGACAAGAAATATTGGCGGGCTCGCCTGCGGCGTCGCTGCTTCATGTGGTGAGAGGTCTCCGTGCACATGGGGCACTTCCCTGGGAGGCTCACCGCCTCGTTGGCGTGGTCGAGCCCCAGGCAGTAGAGGCACATGGTGTGCCGGTCCATGCCCGACATCAGGTTGCCGCAATGCTCTGTACGGCATAGCTTTTGCGGTAGGGGTACGGCCCCTCGCCGATAGCGACGGGCCTCCGCCTTGGACCTCGCTGCTGTCCCTTCCGCCATTTCCTACGGGGAAAAAAGGAGAGATTTGTGGGTTTATTAAGCCTCGACAAGGGACGTTAACGCTAGCTTGTTACTAACTGGGCTAGCGTTTACTGAGTGTTAGCTGCTTCTAGCAAGCTACACGTGTTTAACTGAAGTGTTAGCTGCTTCTAGCTAGCCACACGTGTTGGAAATTGCTCTATTTGGTCCGGTCGGACACGGAGACAAACAGCAATATCCTTTTTTAATATATTTTCTTCGTGAGTGTAGCTTAAAAACACTAGCGAAAACGCAAATTCCACCTCGTGGTACCGAGCAACTTACCAGTGTCACTCGTCCTCTTTGAGATATTTTAGGAGTTTGGTCTTTCTCGTGATGATTCAAGCTTGAGTTGTCTGTCTAACGCAGAAGAAGAAAACGAATGACGCTCAGACAGCAGCACAGGTGTTTATACCCTCGGGGGAGGGACGTACGTGCACTGCGTCATGACGTATCATGACTCGTCCAACGGGGTGTACGCACTGTTATAATCAACTGTATTCTACGTATTGGACCCTCGTCTGGTTCTGGTGTGTGACGACCCGGTTGGCATTTCCATGGTTCGGCGGCGGACAGACAGACAGGCCGGCCCGGGAGAAGAGATTAACATGACACGGAGACATGGTCACATTAAAACATTCACAAGGTTTATTACCCTTACAGCAGCATATATAGTTTGGATACTTCATGTCCTAATGACGTCACAGACTAGACATCACAATCATTGCCTGCCAGCAGCGGCCTTCAGCTCTAACACAGCTCCACTCTTATGTTACCATTCAGGCAGGCAGTACACCATACATACAAGTACATATCCGAACACAGTACCAAGTATCAGAACACTATAATACAACAGTCCACTCTTTTGTCATATAAGGACAACGTCATCTGATACTGTATTTATAATGCGGAAAAGTGTACAATCACGTATTGATACCGAAAAACCTGGACTTAATTCGCCAGGGAAATTGTATCAAGCTTCTCGTCTTTTAATGTGATCTCTTTGCTTAATCAATAATCATTGATCAATCTCTGAGCAAGCACGCGCACGCCACCTGATTGCACACTTGAAACACAGACATAGGTGTAGAGAGAGAGAGATATGGAAGAGATAGGAAACACAGAAAGAAAAGAGGAGGAGAAATCAACAATAAATACAATATATAATACTATATAATATACAACATATACACGTGGGGATAGGAAAGGGTACATTAAAATATACACTTGACATTAAAATATACACTTAATATCATCTTCAGATCCCTGATCACTTAACGCTTAGCAACATTACTTTGTGTCTAATTCAACACTCCAAGATCAGCCTCTTCTGATCTGTTCTTCAGTACATCTTACCCTTCTCCGTCATATCTTATCTAGCATGTTGTTGATCTGTCTGGGACGGAAGTACAGCCTGTCTTTACCTGGACTGGAACAAGGCAACCATCTCTGACATTTATAACTGACCATTGCCCCTACATCTAACCACTCTTTTATACCACTCCACACTTGCAGTATGCCTGCCTCCCTACAGTGGAATGTGTGGGTGTCATGTATAGGGACAGTGTGTAATGACAGCAAATAAACACATATTTGACATTGAGACACAAGAAACCAGTCATTAAATAATAAAAAGAAAATGTTCCATCCGTTCAAGAACTGAAAATGTTCCCGAACTGGCTTACTCAACAGAAAGTGTTCAAGACTTACTCCAACAGTCCAACACTTACTCCACTGGAACCGATATGGCACAGAGCCCAAGCTACAGTTCTCCATACCAGCGACCGCGCGCAATTGTCCTGTACCGAATCCATCAGATAGTGCGCAGATGTATATGGACCTGGCCCTGCATTGTTGATGATATAGCATCCCGCTTACTCCATAAACATCGCGCGCGAACAAATCTCGCGCTCATTCTGATCCAGGATCAGTATCCATGCTTGTCTCATATTGTCTGAGCAAAATAGGTCTTCGTCACAATGTGACTACTTCCTATTTCCTTCATGAGTTCAAGACCTGGAAAATGGTCATAGGACGTTGTTCAAATGGCACACTTGCGTCACTGTGGTCTGGGCCGACACAGACCCTCCTGGCCCGTGACCCGAGTCACCCGACAGATGCAGACCCTTGCAGGACGCGGCCTGCGTCCGGTGGCTGGTCTGGCCCCCTTGCAGACCTACCGGGGGTCTGCAGTACCGTCATGCTGGTCTGCTGTAGGCCGTAGTGGCGATGTGATGGTCCTGCTGTAGGCCGTGGTCTGGCCCTGCTGTCAGACCCTTGGTCGGGCCCTGGTTGCTGTTCTATGCCCGAGGCGATCTCCCTTCCCCGGCTGAACGCTTAGGCCTTCTGGACCTGGTGTACCCCACTACTTGGGCTGGAAACCCGCTCAATTTCTGTATTTTCCGTCTGCTGTCCGTCTCCTGTGGACAAAACTGAAAAGCACTGGGTTCCCCCCCCCCAAACAAAACAAACATACACACGCATACTGTGTGTGTGTGTGCTTGGGAGCTTCTAATACCATATTGGTTTTACTTCATCAATATTCCGCCAATCAATCAATCCCCCATCCAAGGGGAATAATAATACAATTAAAAATTCTAAATGTGTATTTTTGAGCATGTGACGTGTCTAATACTTACATGAATGACCCCTGACACTGGTGCTTTCCTTACACCTCCGCTTCGTGTCCGCCCACCTGCTCTGTGTAAACAATTTCTACAGAGCTCTCTGTGTTCTCAAAACAAGATAAGCTAACAGGGCCTTGCTTTACCACAACAAGACACCAAGCACAGACACTCAATTGTTATGGGTTAATTTGTTAATTCTTTCAGACCATTTGCGTCACACTTGCACATGCAAATAACATTTGTATTTGCCCTCTTGAAACACAATTTACCAGACACATTTCATACAAACGGCGATTGGGGACATAGAAACATGAATGATAGTTATTCAGCAGACTCAGGTCCTGATTCAGCATGACTGTATTCCTGTGTGTTTCTGTGAAAAATAGAAATATATTAGGGTTAGAATTGTCCACACTTAACCACGCTTGTGAAACACAACGTAGTTTTCCCACAGAATATTAATTCTGTCCTGCTGGCAAATCCTTCGCCAGGCTAAACCATGGTGGAGCCCCCTAATATTACTAATGCCCAATTCACTCACACCAGTCCATACCTCAGACTCTTTTGACCATATTCTTTCCCTGGTCCTTTATAGCTTGACGGACCTTACATAATTTGGCCTTTTCTATGCTGAATCACACTTCATTTAAATCCCCTTTTTATTTATTTGAACTGAATACGCACCCTTCTCTCACTCCTCCCACAAAACATGCGTCCATGTTGTAGGTTGACAAGAAGCGCCCGTTCAGCCTACTCTACAGCCTACTCTGCTGAGCATCGCTTCTGGGGTTGCTCTAACAACTTGAACTTAGTGATTAATAAACTCGACTTGGGTTTGTTTCCTAACCACACTTAGTGTTTAATACAAATTATTTCAGGCCTGTTGACTAGATTAGTGCACTGACTATCTTACTACACAAACTTGCACCCCTATTTTGTCTAACCTTACCATAACATTGTCCCAAAACACCATAACAAAATCGTCTGTAGCAGATCGATTATCCGTGAGCATATACCCGCTCCTTCACAGGTGTATCTACTGAATGGGACCTACCGGTATATGTTATATATAGGGTGTGTGCTGTGCTGCAGCACTGCATTACATTTTAAAACACTGTCTATTGTCCACATGTTGTGGTCATAATTTAAACTTTTCTATTGTCCTTAGTGTTCACATTTGCACTTACTTATTCAGACTTTATAGGACTAAAGTTGGTCTAACCCAATGAGACACACTTACTTGTAATTCACTATTGACTGGGCCTAGGATCTATACAGTATTGGTTTTATTTTATTTTAATCCTTATACAGGCAGAGTTCCCTCTCCAAATGGAATTACAGCTGAGTTTATAAATTGCACCAACACTTCTGGGCTAAAAGGATGAATTAGCCCCTACTATAACTTGAGTCATAATATACTTGATTTATTGACTTTTAATACTGAAAATGTCAAATCTACCCTCCCTTTGAACAGGCACTTCTTCCTAGACAAAACAAACCCTGTTGTCTATCTTTCTGTGTGCGTGCGTGTGTGCACATTAGTATGTACCTCTGAGCTGTTCTACCTCTAAATGTGAAAAAAAAACTTTGCCACACTTTGCCTAATTCCATCATAAAACTGGTAAAATAAATATTTAATCTTCCCATTTCACATCGTTCTCCGCTGTTGCTGTAGATATGACCTCCAACCCTGCCTGTAGTCACGTGATGCAGAAGTGGCATGCAAAAACAACATTGTTCAATTTAGTGTGGTCTCAACACACAAAAACGCATGACATCAATGTGTCCCCCCGGCACAAAACACTCCCAAGTTCAGTGCAAAGAAATGTTCAGTGGTAAAACTCCACAAAATGTCATTCTGCTTCCTCTCTTAGTACAAAAAGAAAAGGTCCAGGTTCATTGTTCAGTTCAATCGCGTGTGCTCAACACACAAACCATCGCTTGACATCCATGTGTCCCCCGAACCCCATGTCCCCAAAGTTCAGTGCCAAAACTCTCTTGGCACAAAAAGGACAGGACCATATTCTCACATTGACTTTCAGCATGGAGTTCACCCATCCCCGGCTGGGTGGGTGATGGCTGGGTGCTGGCTGCAAGGGCTGATTCAGCTTTTAGATGTGACAAAAATGGGAAGGCCAAACATTTCTAATACCACTTAGGCTTTCTTTTGAATGTGGCAGTTTTACTAACATGTTTGTAATTTGGACATAAATGTTGACTAACCTTTACACTTCCTTTTAGTGTGTTTGTGTGTGTAGTTGTATGAGAAATGTACACACATGGAGTGCTTTGACTGCACCTAGCATATGAACTGACCTCAGGCTGACGCATCTTGAATCTGACCTGGCCTCCCAGGCTGACTCGCTTAAAATATATCCTGTCTTACCTGAGTCAATTCCATTATGGACTCTAGTTTTGGTAAAATGCTTATGCTTCAGGCCTGTCTGATTCATATTCAACACACCCCCCCTCCATAATTGGGACTCTAAATTTGGGATCATGGATTTGGTGCAACCTAAAAAGCTGTCTAATGATTGTATTTTGACTGGAACTCCACCAATTACTGCATTATAACGGAATAATGACTAATTTTCCTTCCTGTATTAGCTTACATTTCTTGATACATACTACTTGAAGTAAATGTACTTAAGCTGGCCAATTTTGAGCTATGACACTTAGTGAACGAGGCCCTACCGGCCATTACGAGCTTGTAGATCTGTTATTTTTCCGACAGTGCATGAGGCCCTACCGGCCTTTACGAGCTTCTAGAACTGCCCTTTTTAGTTCTCTACTGAACACTTCAGTTGGGTCACCTAATCTGTTCTATCTACCGTGACTTTTTAATACAAATGATCAGAGTGTAACCAAAGTTTGCTGTGAGAAAACACACCACAGGCTTAATACGCAATCTGTGATCTCCCTGTATTACAGACGTACCCCGTTAGAAACATCTAACAGATTAAATGAACCAAACACAGCAGGGACAACTTTCAGCTGCTGTGCTATACCATATTGCTGCGTCAAACACAACGCAGTCCTTTTCCAAACTCTGTCAAGTCACAAGAACTACCAGTCCAACTTTCTTTTACTGCAGGTATTTTTAGTGCTCTTGGGAATATTACATTTAGATCCTAAATGTCGTGGCATTATGTTTATTCCTTTAGCTTATTTTATTTGTTTACTTAACTAATGTCCAGTGGATAATGTCTCATCACTTCTGACCTTTGGCTGAATGCCATATAGGTTATTGGTATTATCATCTTACTCTTCACCTCACTTGGCTTTCTACCCCTTACTTACGGAATTCATTCAGTCTCCATGGTGTCTGCCACAGCCACTAATTTGCCATACTGAATGGCCCATTATGTCTTTAGCACACATGTCTATGACCTTGGCTTAACACTAGCCAGTCTGAAAAAAATTCACTACTACTCAGTCGCTGAACGGTCAGAGGGACCGTGTTTTTGGTGCGATTTGATTGGCCACTCTCTCCCCCACTCCCTGGAGACGTCCAACTGGAGACGTTCAAGCCGGCTGCATCCCATTTCCAACGAATTAAATCATATATGTTTGGCTGGTTAATTAACTTGGAATTTGTTTACTATTTTGATAAGATAATATGAATACAATGATTATTATCCATGATGAGGGCAGAGGGATGTTATTATTGAATGCTCGGTTTCAATGGAGCGAGAAGCTAGCTAGCCTAGTTAGCTAGCTGTCTGTGTCGTGTGTTAAGTGTTGTTAACAATGGGACAGTCTGAACTGCTGAGATGTTGTCATTTCTAAACACATGTTTTCACTCCTAAAATGTATAAAACTAATAATACATGTAATACATATTTTGCCCGGTTAGTGCTATATTGCAACATAGCCATGGAAGAGTGTCGCTTTGTTGCTTCTTTTTTTCCTTCTTCCACCCTGCAAAGATCACGTCTTTTCTTGTGTGTTATCGATGTAATTAATATTATGTGACCCCACGCCATGTACAGACTGCTTGACTAGGCATGTAAACATGACATAATTGTATTAATGTTTAAGTGTAATGATGTTATTGACCGGATTGTCCGTAGTAACAGACCCCCATTCCTCCAGCCGTTAGCTTACATTTGCTAATATTATAAGCTAACCGCATTACTAAAGCTAATGTATTGCGGTAAATGCGGCATGTCCGCGGTAAATTACTTATACAAGTGAGTCGCGTTATATTTACCTAAATTACAAGCCAAAGTACATTCCAAATAAACAATTATTAGCCACGTTATGTTGTTATATCAGTTTAATTAATAAAAAACATTTGCTAAGCCCGTGTGTATTTCTTTGTCCCAACTTGCAAGTACATCAACCACGTGACCGGGCTGTTTTCTGCCCCCTCAATATCCCAACCGAAATATTTTATAAGATGGCTCTCCGCATCATTAGTGCATAAAATACTTGTTTATTTGGAGTGAACATGACAATGACGAGTAAATAAATATTAACACGACTCCCGTCAATACGTTATTTAGCCTGGACATTTCCGAATTTAGCTGAAAACGGGCTTAGTAGCCAGTATTATATTTCATTGATTGTGCCAAAGAAAGAATCGCGTCAGGTCAAACCGGCCATGCACACCATTGCTCACGAAAGCGACACCCTTGCAAGCAGCCTAGTTCACATACATGACGAAATACGACATCAGAGTTATATATTGTCATTTTTATATAGAGGGGGAAGCATTATAGGCTACGCGTGTTATCGATATAATCGATGTAATTAATATATTTGATTGATCCAAATAATCGCCTAGTTAGCTAGCTGTATGTGTGTTGCGTGTTCTTTTTTTTTCCTCCACCCCTCTTTTCTTTAAATCATAACTCGCTCATTTTTTGCTCATTTAAAAAAATTCAAAATACCATGTAAACTACGGAATTCGGTCTTTCATTTGGTATATAGATCAGTTGTGTAGGCCCTCTCTACGAAACGATATCAAGTGAAAAGGAAATGTCGGGGAATCGGGTTATAAAAGACACCATTATCAAGCAGCAAAAAGGCGAGTAGGCCTATGGGGGAGAAAGGGGGACGTCGGTCCATTGTGCCGATAATAGCTTGACAGAGTAAGAGATATATGCCTAAAATCATATTTACAAAACGTTTCAAATGGGGAAAAAAACAGAGATGATTTCAATCGAATATTTAGACAAAGTCATGCAAGGGGAACTTTCTCTGGACTCCATGGGCTAAGAAAATAAACTTTTAAATCTCAAAACCGGTCAGAATGACCGCTCCGACGTCGTAGTGTTAATGAGATAAGAGATAACACACTCCGTGAATGGACTCTTTTGCTGTGTGTGGTGAGTTATAAACAGTTGGCTGCGTCAACGCTCTCCCGGCTTTTCTCTTGGCCCATTGAGAATTTCTCTTCTCACTGTGGGTCAGAGAGTGCTTGTCTCTGCTGATAAGGTCTCGACAAGTTACCATGGCTACGCCATCTTGAGCGCCCGAGGTGCGGAACAGAAAAGATGAGTTCTACGTCTCCGCTTCTATGCTACAGCGTTCATACTGAGTTGCAAACTTTTTCTCAAAAAAAAACTTTATAGCACTTCTAATCCTTATTTTAAGGATATCTTTTTATTATTATATTATTTATCTATACGCACAATACATGTGCCCAATCATACCAGGCCTATATTTGCTTTTTCAGTGATTATTAGCTCTCATACTGAGAGCTACATACATATTGACCTTGGGCTTCGTGAGGGAGTGATTCTCTCTAAACCGACTGTGGGGGAAGTTTTTTTTTTCAGTGAGAAAAGAAATAGCTTCTCTCTTCTTCTGATAAGGCCTGAGTGTGCTGGCGAAAAGTATCAACAGGCTACCATGGATACGCCTCAGCGCTCTCCCGTCCATGGCACGATGTTGAACAGAAAACGATGACAAAGTATCAACAGGCTACCATGGATACGCCTCAGCGCTCTCCCGTCCATGGCACGATGTTGAACAGAAAAGATGACCCTTGTAACGGGCTCTACCAACCAAAAACGCTTACAGCTTTCAGAACTTTATATGCGCTTCTGGTCCATACTTTAAGGCCTTCCTTTTCTTTCGAGTACGTTTTGGTGTAATGACTTTTCCAGCTCACAGGGCAGGCTAAATAGACACTTCACACTAATCAAACATTAGATTACTATATTTCTGCCATACAAGGTACATTTTACACTTGATTCTCCAGCGCTTATATTTGATTTATATAAACACCAATATATATATAGCAGCTTCTGCTGCCTTCTAACTAATAGGCTGGAGACCTTTCTTAACACTCAGTTTTTGGCTATTTATAGCACTGGTAGATCGGCTATTTTGCACACTCATTTAAGTGAAATGAAACAGAAAAGCGCCGTTGTCTCACTGAATACTGATTAATATTTCACTTATTCAATCCATCAGCCCCCTTAGGTTAGGGGTTGTTTTAACTTTGTAATCGCCAACATTCAACTCAATACACAGAGTGTAGCTCAGCAGCATGCCAGTGTTATATGAAAACCCCAGGGATAACACGTTAAACCACTCTTATATGCCCAGTTCAATATCATCCTGGCATATTTGGATGAATGTGGCAACTACTGTGTATTCTTAAAGCGTGACTGGGAAATACAACGTCACGTTACTTGCACATGTCCACCCCTCTTTCTGGGGGTAGCTTAACTTTGACTTTCCATTTGCGACAAGACAAACAATACACAACACAAAAGAATGGACAACCACATGGAATGCTCAAACGATGTCTGTTCACACACCAGCCCTTATCACTGCTACCTTGAAATTGGTAGCTAAATCTAGCAGTGACTTTTGACTATGACCAGAGTGTAACTAAAGTTTGCTGTGGGAAACACACCACAGGCTTAGTACGCTTATCTCACAGACGTACCCTGTTAGACAACATCTAACAGATTTATAAAAACAACAGACTGCAGCGTATACTCACAGCTGTTGTGCGGACGGAAGCACTCGTCCGGCTTTGTTAACCCTAGCATGTGATGCATCACTAGGACCACTGACCTACTACAAGGAGAGTGTAATAAACCCTGCTGGCGTACCAAACGTCAGGCTGAATATGGACTCTAACCATATTGCTGCGCGTATCTAACTACGCAGTCTTTTGCTAATGAACCTCATTAGGCTTATATATGGACTCTAACCATATTGCTGCTTGAACCCAAACAGTCTTATCTCTTAACTCTGTCACGTCACTAAAAAAAACAAAAACTGTATAAGTCACTTAAATGTTAAATTAACTGGGTCTAAATCAGTGAAATTTGGAAGCATGTACTACATGTGGGAACAACAAAAAGACAAGGTTTAACTAAGGTACACTTAGGTCCTTCGGACTTCCCTGATGAAAGGGCGCTGTCCCGGGCTGGACCCCTTTCCGCCTGAGGTCTCCCCCCAGGCAACCCTGGACAGAGAACTCAAGCCTCCTTGCTTCCCGGCCCCTTCTTTTCAAAGGCAGCCGATCACAAAGAGCGCTGCTCGCCTACTAACTCATTCGCTTTCAGCTCACAACGGCTTGACTGTACATCGAGCGGAGCACGGCAGCCACCAGTTCTATCTTTCAAGCAACTGGCTTGGACTTAATGCCATTGTGACCCCACCGGCCAGAGACGCAGTCGATAGCGAGCTCCTTGGTCCCGTAGTGATGATTAGTCACCCAGGAGGAATCCGACGGTCTGATCCGAATCCCACGTAGCTATGGGTTATTCGAACTTTGACCGTTTTCACTGGCCTTGCCTATTCACAGAGGCCGTCTCGTACGAACCCTCTGCTAGGTGTGGGCTGTCGCCCACGTACCACGCATCGCCTGCGAGTTACTGCCGACGAGTGCGCTGACTAGAGGATACCACGGCAGGGTGTTAGTTCATCCTTCATCAGACACGGAGGCCTTCAGTAGCTCTCCCCAGCACTATATGATGTCTTTAACGTGCCCTCGGAACCTTACGGTTCCACCGTCCCCTGTTAGGGTCTAGGTTCAGGGGAGCCCAATCCCCTTCCCTAAACCCTGCATCATAACCTACATGTTACCAGGCAAGAGGAGAGGCACTTTTTCTCTAGATGAAGAGTAAAATATGAAGTGACTCACCTCCTGCATCTGGTCCCACTAAACTGACACCATTTGTTATAATCAACTGTATTCTACGTATTGCACTTTCGTCTGGTTCTGGTGTGTGACGACCCGGTTGGCATTTCCATGGTTCGGCGGCGGACAGACAGACAGGCCGGCCCGGGAGAAGAGATTAACATGACACGGAGACATGGTCACATTAAAACATTCACAAGGTTTATTACCCTTACAGCAGCATATATAGTTTGGATACTTCATGTCCTAATGACGTCACAGACTAGACATCACAATCATTGCCTGCCAGCAGCGGCCTTCAGCTCTAACACAGCTCCACTCTTATGTTACCATTCAGGCAGGCAGTACACCATACATACAAGTACATATCCGAACACAGTACCAAGTATCAGAACACTATAATACAACACGCACCAGGGGTGTATTTGTTTTGCTGTAATGTCTTTGTCTATGTGATTATACGTATGTTTATGTATGCAGCTGTGGTCCTGTCTCCAAGACAAATTTCTCCCAAGGGAGACGAAATAAAGACAACCTTGAACCTTGAGCTGGCAAACACGGCCGACGCGTCACCTTATAAAGCCGCTGAGACAATCATCAAGCCCTAATCAGTGGGCGGAGGATGGGCCGTGACAGCGTGGGAACGCTCACGCCCATCCTGCCACACTTATATTGACCAATGGTAAATATGCATTCATGCTATCAAGTATCAATAAATGCTATCTATGTGTTGTGTTGTAAACCTGTAAATTGACAAATGTATTATGTATATTCTGTCTCATCATTCAGGTTTTTTACCTAATCAAAGGCTAATCACCACTAATCAAAGCCTAATCAAAGCCTAATCAAAGGTTTGATACCAACTAACCCATTCTAAAGAGCTAAGCTCATGTGTTTAAATGTATGTATGAAATCATAATAAAAGTACTATAAAGACACAGAGTTATGTTATTTTAGATTGCAAATGGCCAGAGATTCGAGTAAATACGTTGACCCTGTGTGAAGTTGCGACCCTTTCGGAGGGGATAGGTAGCGCGATATGTTATCAATTAGCAAAGAAATCGCAGCAAGCGACACACAAAGTGTGTGTGTGTGTGTGTGTGTGTGTGTGTGTGTGAAAAGTATAGATCTCTATTCTTATGATCATCATTGCTCACTATTTTGTTAACCCTCTCCTTAGATTGTAAGGAAAAAAAGTACAGGGACACAGTTATACAACAATACTAAAAGCCAACAATGACACAATGCCCTCAGTCCTTGTTTCCATTACTGTAGGTTCTGTGTTCAATTTATCTGTATTTTACTTTTCTCTCCTGATTGGATACTGAAAATGCCTTTTCTGTTTACTAAAGCTGTAGGGAAGGGGATCGACACCAGCTTAAGATTTCTAGCTAAAATCACTCCCTCCCTCTGATACACAGTCACACTCACCTTTCAAAATGTGCGCAACGATTCAATTGCATGAATGTTTATTTTACAGATGGAAACAGACAGGACAGTGACACCAGGCAGCTTTTAAAAGGCAAGTCTGTTAGTGTAATTCTTCACAAGTCATTTACAGGTTATATTAATTTGTCTTCTAATGGTTTTCAATGTTCTTTTTCTTAAGACATTGCCCTTCAGAAAATCACCACCATGCTAGCAGAGGTCCTCGTGCAGGTGAAGGAGCTGTCCAGGGATGTCCAGCTCATTAAACATCAACTGGCAGAGAGCAGCCCACAAGCAGCCGCAGCTGCAACCCCCATGCCCATCCAGCTGCCCCTGTCAACAAAGGAGGACTTCCTGGTGGCAGAATCCTTCCTCGAGGATAAATCTGTCCGTAAACAGATGGTAAGTTATTGGTCAGATTGCGCTACATTCGTTTAAATGTACAGCAGAATCTTTCCTCACATTACCAATGCTGGGGTTTAAGAATTCATTGATTGACTAAAGAAGTGACCTGATTATATTCTATTTTTTTTTCTAGATTTCTCGCCTGGCCTTGGTTGGAGGCACCAACACCTGCGACCTCATCCGGCGGATGTTGACTGCAGCGCTCACCAATGGCCTGGCCAATATTTTCAATTGGGCCGGCAAACATGATAAGAGGTGTTCCACCTTCAAGAAGGCCTTCAAAACGACAAAAATGCAAAGCTGCTTGTTGGGTAAGTTCAATTCAATTCAAGTGTCCTCTGTCAAAGCTACAATGGTTTAAGTTTAGGTCTAGGTCAAGGTTTGTTTATTTGTCTCCCGTAGGAGAAACTTGTCTTGGAGTTAGAGCGCCACTGCATAAATGTAACATTTAACAAGTCAAAAAGAAAAGTCACAAAATTGAACGAATACAAAAAACAGTAAACACAGAGAGAGAGATATTGCACATATTCCCTTATTTAAGGTGCATCTAGCTGTTTAGCAGTCTTTGATTTAACATTTTGATTGACAGAGTGCTTATATTGATTGTATTCGCACCATGGTGTCCTATACCTCCTACCAGATGGTAGTAGATTATACTGCAGATTAAGTGTCTTTGTGTTTTATATGTATACAAAATTGAGTGTTTAAATCCCATGTGCTTTCTTGTTATCTTATCTTTCAGCTGCTGCTCAAGGATCGGACTGGAAATTAACACAGTTGGACTATGAAAAGACGGTGAAGTCTTGGCTGCAGTTTGCGCCTTGCCGTCATGGAGGCATCCCGAGGAATACTCTGGAGCAGCAGCGACCGGATCCGGATGCAGGTGGCACCTCTGCAGGTTCACTCACTCCCTCCCTGAAGGGATTGACCCATTACAACCGGGACAGCTTCAACCTTTTTTTCCTTGGTTCAATAAATGTGAAGATTCAAATCATATTGTTTGTATTTATTTTTATATTTTCACATTTTGGGAAATGTAAGGTAATTTTGAACAAGATGTAGCCTTAGGGCCGATTCATACTCCTGTTTCGGCGCTGTAGTGCCGAAATGATTTCGGCTCGTCAGAAAATTTCAGTAGCACCGAAGAGCCGACTTTAGGACGGTACCCGCCCCCCCCCCCCCCCGAACCTCAAATGACGTCAAATTGTAGGCTCTACAGCGCCGAACCGACTTTTATTCGGCTCTAAAATAGGAGTATGAATCGACCCTAACAGTATATCAGCATGCACATAATTTAAAATGTACATGCAGATTACCATTATGTTGTTGGATGATCAGGATCAATATTAATTCCTAACATGATTCAGTATAATCAATTTATAAATTAAACCAGTGTTCGATTCCTGATGTTGATTCAACATAAACTCAACTAAAATGTGCATACAGATTACCATTTAGATGCTGGTTGAATCAATGTTGATTCCTAATGTTGATTCAACATTAAATCAACTAAAATGTGCATAGAGATTACCATTTAGATGATGGTTGAAACAATGTTGATTCCTAATGTTGATTCAACATTAAATCAACTAAAATGTGCATGCAGATTACCATTTAGATGATGGTTGAATCAATATTGATTCATAACGTTGATTCAACATTAAATCAACTAAAATCAGCATGCAGAATACCATTTAGATGATGGTTGAATCAACGTTGATATAGTGTGGGTTAGTGGTTGAAACCACTAGGAGGTGCACGGTAGTTAAAGTGTTTTGGTGGTAGCATTTGTTTGGTTAACCAGTTTGGTTATATATAGGGATGCACCGAAAGGGAAATTCTTGGCCGAAACCGAATACCGAATATAGGAAACAGTTGGCCGAAAACCGAATACCGAATAGCCGAATACATCTTTGTTGTAAAGCTACCTGATTATGACAAAAGACATGATTATGGCAAAACCTAACTTAAATAATAAACACTTATGGGTCCATTAAAAAACATCTAAATAATTGGAGTGATTAATTAATCTCAATTAATCACATTTTAATCGCATATCAATAGGCCTATTTGACCTGAGCAGTGAGCTTTTTTTTCTACATAAGCATAGGCAATAAAAACAAGTAGTAATAATAATAGTGATAATATTATTTATATAAAGCTTCTCTCAGTACTTAAAGACACTTTTCAAGGAGAACATGAGAAAACAAATAAAAACAACTTTATTAGAGAAAAACTATAAGACTATGGAATAAAATAAATTAAAGTGGAATGAGATAGCAATATTCCAGAGGTGGGTTTGAATTTAAGGTGGTGGCATGTCTTTTTTTGGGAAGTGCATCGTTTTGACAGGTCTGCTTGCTGTGGACAGTGACCCTGACCATTAAACACGGGACACAACGATACAGTCTATCATTCATTGTTAAAGCTCCAAATGATATTCCCATTCGTCTTTGTGTCTGCCCGTGTAAACGCAGCAGCGAGTGTGAGAGGTTGGGGAACGGATGCAAAGTACATAGTGTTAAAACTAACGTTAGCTCCCATGCTAGCTACTAGCTTCCCTTGTCAACAGAACACCACCACAGATCGGGTGGAAGCTGCTAATATCACGTTGCTTGTGCCCGTGGATGGGAAATAAGATTTAGAAGGCTATGGAATCGTGGATGAAAGCACAGATATGTGCAATACAGTTGTGTCGGATCTGCTGATCTGCTGCTGCCCGTGACTGCTGCTCGTGTGTTGTTGCGACTAGTGTCGCTGACGGCTGAATGATGCATAGTTAAAGAGCGTCATAAGCATGCGCCCTTCCTGCGCTGAAAGTAGCAGATCTACAAGCTATCTACCCGTCGCAATGCACAGCGCGTTGGGCTTGTACATCTGTGTTTTCCTCGCAGTTTAGTTCGATTCACAACTTTAGGACCACTACTACTATTCGGTGATATTTTTCGGCTTATTTGAGCCGAAACCGAATAGGCCGAAAATACATTTTTAGCCATTTTCGGCCGAATATTTTCGGTGGCCGAATTTTCGGTGCATCCCTATTTATATATAAGATATTTGGTTTGGTGCTGGTCATTTCATGTGTTTTGCTATAGCGTTAGAAGTTAGGATGGTTGTGACAAGTGTGTTTTGTCTGAGGCTTGGTGGTCCCCACATAGGATTACCGTAATGGTGTTTCCCCCAATTTGTCTTTGTAGATTCTGTTCCACACAAGATGGGACAGGGTGGTACCACTGGGATGCCTTGTCGGTATGGGGGACTCAGGAGGACCACTGAAGACCAGGGCAAGTGAGGCAGTTTAGTTTTTGGTTAGGCAGCTGAGGTAAGGGGATCACTGCACCTGTAGGCACGCCTGTCATATCTGTCCTGGCTTTGCAGGATTGAAGAGAGCATTTTGTTAGTTTTTGTGTGTTGAATAATTGTGAATTAATTGTGAATTGTAATTGTGAATTGTAATTCACTTGTCCTCATAGTTTTGTCCTCATAGTTTTCTGTCTGAAATGGTTGGTCCATAATTTTGTTGTCAGTACGGACCGTATCTTGTGAGAGCTCCGTGTGGGAGCTGTTTAAAATTGGTAATGGCAGGAGTAGTCTTCACCAGGCTGGTGCAGCTGGGAGACAGTGTTGTATCTGTCAGGCTGTAGATGGTTGGGAGGTGTAGATTTTGGTTTTATCAGTCAATCAGAGGCAGTGTTCGTTTCCCCTGTCCTTCTGACATATGGGTCGTTGGGGAGGGGGGTTTGGTCAAGAGCAATGCTGGATGGATAGGTGTGGGGCTTTGTGCGCACACTCCCGGTGAACTGGGAGGAGCCTCCACCCTCTGGTTTATTCAGGTTTGCCTTATTAAAACTGTTTCAGTGCCCTAGACGTAATCCCGTAACCAATTTAACTATGCACTGGTAGCCAAAGACGTGATCCCGAAATTAATCACTTTTAATTGGATTTCAATAGACGGGACTGTTGCGCAACTTGTGACTGCGACTTTAACTCGCATATATGGTAGGAACACTCTGAAATCATGTGCTAAAAAAACCCAACCCCAAATGGTTGCTTTTCTGCCGCCCCCTTGTCGTTGGTGGTAGGAAAAGCACCAAGACGAAAGACAGGTTGGTTTGTGAGAGCGAGCGAGAGAGACAGACGAGTGAGTGACTCAGAGTGAGGCTTTCTGTTCCCTCTCGCAACAGGCTGATTTCGTGTGTGTGTGTGTGTGTGTGTGTGTGTGTGTGTGTGTGTGTGTGTGTGAACGAAGAGAATCATACTAGCGATAACATAAACGGGGCAAGTGTTCTTGTCACGTAAGACGTAGGCCTAACTAGCAAGCTCGTAAGACGTAACAAGAACACTTGCCCCGTTTCTGTTATCGCTAGTATGATTCTCTTCGCACACCCCGTGTGTGTGTGTGTGTGTGTGTGTGTGTGTGCTCAGTTTCAGTTACATATCAATCAAATGAGTCGCTCGTATATTATCACAAGCTGCCGTATGCAAAGCAACACCCGACGTGCCTCCCGTCCCCTTCAATCTTAGCTCAAAGTTTAGCCAAAAGAGATGTCAGTGGGTGGAAAGAGAGACCCACGCAAATGATATTGTAAACGGGAGATTACGCAGTGTGATAAATGTAAATCCACTGTAGGCGACTGGCCGATTACAGTTTATGTCTTGTAAGAATGATGCCAGCGAAAAAAGAAACGCATGCTGCTCCCCGTCCTCCCTCTCTCACACACACACACACACACACACACACACACTTTCCCAAACATGGAAGATCCCCCCCCCCCCCCCTCGTGTGCGTGTGTGTGTGCTTTGGCAATGTAAACGTATGTTTTCTCATGCCAATAAAGCCCTTTGAATTGAATTGTGTGTGTGGGGGGTAAATTGAAACGAAACAAAACTACAACCTAAATTTGATAGAGGGCTGTGTACAGGCTGTGTACGACACTAGCTCTATGATTGAGACCTCAAGCAGAAACAACACAAGAAACCTTCCCGTCAAACATCGATGTGTGTGTGCGACGGTGTGCGTAGCTCACCTCACGACCACCATGAACTAGTGAAGAAAAGTATATAATTCCAATCGGACATTGACTCACTCCCAGTCCCAACAACCCCGAGAGTACTCGACACGCGTTGCCCGTGCATGCGCGCGCGCGTGCATGCGCGTGCGCGCGCGTGCATGCGTGCGTGTGCTGCCACTTTGCAACCAGCATGCAGCGCCAGCTGGTGCCACAGGGTGGTGCACCAACTCTGTCAAAACGATATTTTTATCCAGGGCCAGATTGGGTACTTGGGTACCCCTGGCCTGGAGCCAGGGGGCCCCAAGTACCCAATAAACGGGGGACCCCGTTTTTTTTTTTTTTTTTTTTTTCCTAGCTTTAAATATTTTTTAATGTTTTCCAGTAAAAAAAAAGTATTTTCTTTTTTTTTTTTTTTTTTTCTTTTTTTTTTAGAACAAGTACTGTGTGATGTCACTGAAATCAAAAATAAAAGTCTTTAGTGAGAATTCTGAGTTAGAAAGTACCTCACACTAAAATGCAGTTTTCTCAGCTTCCAGTTTCCAAGATGGCCGTTTTTATAAAACCAAGCTTCATTCAAAGGTCAATAACTTCAGAACGGTGAAAGCAAACGACTCACTTATTTTTTCTGGGCAAAGTAGAGTAGTAGATCTTTCATTTGAGATATGTGACATCATATTTTGGTATAGCACAACATATTCTGTGGGTCTTCAAAGATTTCTATATTGTATGAAAAACTGGCACCTGTGACAAAGATGGCTGACTGACTGTGGCACTGAAGGAGTTGTACTGAATGACTGGATTTTGTATGTTGGATCAGAAAATGTTGTGAGGGAGAGTATTATGTTGGACAACGTGAATTGTGTTTTGTCATTTTCAAGTCTGGCCTGTTTGTCTCGTATCTACCTTATATCCCTGTTCCTCTATTCTTAAATGCTATGGTAATCTTAGTTGCTGATAGAAGGCCTGGTGTGCTGGGTGCAGATTGGATTGGCTGGGCTAAAATTAATTTTGAGTACTTGTCTTAATGTTGGTTTATAGTGATCTTAGGTAAATTATGTCTTTGGTTTGGTTAAGTTGGTTTGGCAGGTGTATGGTTTGCGCAGATTCCCATCCTTAAAAATAATAAATGATGAATTGACTATATAGCACTTTTGTATGGAGTCAGTTCAGTCTCAAAAGATTCACAGTAAATAACACAGATTTGTAACTCACAAGTTCAGATTTGCAACTCACGTGAGTGAATTTGTGTTTCACATTTGTGTTTTGTATCCACAAGTTCAGATTTGTGTTTTGTATCTGTGTTTTGTATCTGTGTTTCGCATATGTGTTTTGTATTTGTGTTTTGTATTTGTGTTTTGTATCTGTAATTCGCATCTGTGTTTTGTATCCGTGTTTCGCATCTGTGTTTTGTATTTGCGTTTTGCATCTGTAATTTGCATCTTTGTTTTGTATCCGTGTTTTGCAGCTGTGTTTGAAACACAAATACAAAACACAGATGTGAAACACGGATACAAAACACAGATGCAGATTACAGATACAAAACGCAAATACAAAACACAAATACAAAACACAGATGCGAAACACGGATACAAAACACAAATCTGAACTTGTGGATACAAAAGACAAATGTGAACCTGTGAGTTCACTCACGTGAGTTGCAAATCTGAACTTGTGAGTTACAAATCTGTGAGACCTTTGAGACTATTTTTGAGACTCTTCTGACGTTGGGCGTTAACGAACATCATCATTGGCTGAGGGAATCTGTCAATCATTCTGATTGACAGATTCCTCGGCCAATCAGATCGGTCCGCCTTCAGCCAATCCTATGGCTCCTTACATTGTGAGGGGGGGGCTCCTTTTGCACTGCATCGATGCTTGGAAGAGCTTCAGTTAAAATTAATATTAATATTAAAATGAGGAGCATCTTCAATATTAAATATATAAAATATCAAATATTATAATATTATAATATTCAATATTAAATATATATATATATATATATATATATATAGTCTATATAACATTTTAATAGAATATTATTATAATTCACAATAGTGATATTCAAACTATTCAAATCATTAAGGTTATAGGGTTAATTTAATATATCATCCACTTGTGTTATCAATCTCTTAAAGGTGCTGTAAGAGAATCTTTCGCTTAATTACCCCAGGCTACATATTCTGGGGGAACATTAGCATTAATTAACATAAAATAGCCGATCTACAAGCTCACAATGCAATAATGCATTGCGATGTGAGCTTGTAGATCGGCTATTTTTTGGCAAAGAAATCAGTAAAATAATAGTCTTGTAAAGAAGTGGTTCCCAATATGGGGTCCGGGGACCCTCATGGGGTCCCTATAACCTTAATGATTTGAATAGTTTGAATATCACTATTGTGAATTATAATAATAATCTATTAAAATGTTATATAGGCTATATATATATATATATATATATATATATATATATATATATATATATATATATATATATATATATATATATTTAATATTGAATATTATAATATTTTATATTTAATATATTTAATATTGAAGATGCTCCTCATTTTAATATTAATATTAATTTTAACTGAAGCTCTTCCAAGCATCGATGCAGTGCAAAAGGAGCCCCCCCCCCCTCACAATGTAAGGAGCCATAGGATTGGCTGAAGGCGGACCGATCTGATTGGCCGAGGAATCTGTCAATCAGAATGATTGACAGATTCCCTCAGCCAATGATGACGTTCGTTAACGCCCAACGTCAGAAGAGTCTCAAAAATAGTCTCAAAGGTCTCACAGATTTGTAACTCACAAGTTCAGATTTGCAACTCACGTGAGTGAACTCACAGGTTCACATTTGTCTTTTGTATCCACAAGTTCAGATTTGTGTTTTGTATCCGTGTTTCGCATCTGTGTTTTGTATTTGTGTTTTGTATTTGCGTTTTGTATCTGTAATCTGCATCTGTGTTTTGTATCCGTGTTTCACATCTGTGTTTTGTATTTGTGTTTCAAACACAGATGCAAATTACAGATACAAAACGCAAATACAAAACACAGATGCGAAACACGGATACAAAACACAGATGCGAATTACAGATACAAAACACAAATACAAAACACAAATACAAAACACAAATACAAAACACAGATGCGAAACACAGATACAAAACACAGATACAAAACACAAATCTGAACTTGTGGATACAAAACACAAATGTGAAACACAAATTCACTCACGTGAGTTGCAAATCTGAACTTGTGAGTTACAAATCTGTGTTATTTACTGTGAATCTTTTGAGACTGAACTGACTCCATACTTTTGTGTTGCTGATTGTTAAAATGTGTATGTCTCTGTTTGCCTTGTGGTAAACTGGTCACTGGTGTGTCAAAGCTGGCAGCTTTAGATGGTGAAACATCATGCCACAGTGTGGTTGTTTTATATGCTGGGGGGACGATAGTCTCGGGTGGCCTTCCGCCTCTGAGAGGTGGAGCTCCAAACAAGCTGGTGCTGTTGTGCATTAGGGCTAGAGCTGACAGGGTTACCTGCCCCTCAGCCAGATACTGCCACTGTTAAAACAGTCTTTTAACATCAGCAAGCATATAGGTTGTGCTCTATTTTGTATTGGTTATTAGTTTGCTGTTTGCATATAAATTGGGGGGCAAGTCTGCGCAAACATGTCTTTGGTTTGTTGGGGTAAACAAAACATCTGCCAAACAGACTTTGGTTTCATTTTGAAAGTAATATTATTATTAATTGCTAAAGGTCACAAATATTTGGTACATGACATTTTGTTTATTAGCTGATAGTGTCTCAGTCCCTTAAGGGTCCTCACTTTGTAGGGGGAGGGTGTCACAGCCCCTGTAGTTGGCCTACTAGAGCCTGTGTGTATTCCTGTAGACAGGTTCTGAGTTGCTGGTCAGGTGCATTGGGAGCACAGCCAGACATGTCCTGGAATTAATATTTCGGTCTATACGATACATCGGGAGTAATGGGCTTCCACTGAGAGGCCATGAGCACAGAGGTGGTGTTTTTTGGAACTTGTTGGTGGAACGCACCTATGCACTACCACAATGTCGTGAGTGGCTAGAGAGGCGAGACAATTGGATGTCTGACACCATTCAAAACGAAATCCTGGAAATATTCGCCCATGCTTTACTAAGATAAATAGAATATTCTAGAAAGAGCCCTTTTTATGGGTTAACTGCAGACACGACGACGATATCACATCATTGGAGCAGTTTTCCTGTAGTCTGCAATATGTCAACTCACAACTGGGATTTTACAATGCACCAGATTCAACTGGGTTAACTCTTTGTAGGAGCCAAAACTAACCTAAAGCCATTTTGAGTGATTTACCACATTATTGCATTTTGGTGTATTATTATCAGTATTTGCTTTTTGTTGTTGTTGGTTTGTTTACTAACATTAGGTGTTTGTTGCAATAGTTTATGATACATTTCTAAATATATACTGTGTTATTTTGAGCGATATAACAGCTACTGCGCATGTGCCATTGGCCAGTGACGTCAGATAGTAGAAAAGGTTAATTGAGAATTTAGTTGAGGCAAAAGTGGAACGATACAAGTTTTTTACCGTAAACAGTTCGTAACGTAAGCTAAAGGAATCGTGTTTTTGTTATTATTTTTTGATGTTGTTTAAGCCAGTCAATTGTTTTCAAGTGGATACCTTTTGAGAGAAGCTCGGGAGGATTCTTTGTGTGGATGGAAATAGCTTGGGACTGGACTTTGCAATAAATTCCTATAAAGTACACGACGAAGTGGAGAATTGTTCTGTTACGAGTCAATAGAAAAAGTTGAAATCGCCATTATATCTTTTTTCCTGCATTAAACATGTTTTCCTTCGCTTCCGGGCGTGTAAAAGAGCAGTGCGTAGATGCACTTTATGTGCACTGCAGTAACCATTCATTGGATTTAGCTTTACAAGAAGTGGCAAGAGAAGTTTGCATTGTTGCAGACACTTTAAACTTTGTACAGGGCGTCTCAGTGGTGATCGGGGAGTCCTCAAAGCGCCAGTCGCTGTTCCAGTCACTGTTTGGCGGTGATGATGTGGTGTGTAATCTGCTTTCTTTATGCCCCACACGATGGGCAGTGCGCACCCGGGCTATTTCAAGGGTAATTGTAGCCTATCCAACTTTGTTGGAAACCCTGAAAATCCTGGAAAATTATAAATATGTCAGGCCCGATGCTCGCTCCAAAATTACCGGTCTATACAAACAAGCTCAAAAAGGGAAAACGTATTTTGGACTGTTGTGCTGCGAGGCTCTATTAGGACCATGCGAGGCTGTAGCTACGTCGCTACAAAATGCACAGGCAAGCGCGAGGGGTACTGAGGAAACGGCTGCTGGATTACGAGTGAACATGATAAATCTGACAGAAGATGGAGTTGTTAAGGAGAGGTTTAGCAAAGTGACAGGCTTGTGCAAAAAAACATGAACTGAAAATGCCCCTTCCTCCTAGACTCTAGGAGGAAGGGGCATTTTCAGTTCATGTTTTTTTCAGAGCCAACAAAACACCTGCCCGATTTAGGCACACAGAGGAGTCAGAGGATATTGTGACAGATGTGGGAGAGAAGGAGTGGAGGCGTGAGTTCTATGATCCTTGGATCTTGTGCACACTGAGATAAACCGTCGTTTTGACCAAGAAGCATTACGAGTTGCTGCCATGAGAGAGACAACTCTTATTGATGCTGCACAGGGAGTGTATAAATAATTGAATGGGGATATTGCGGCAAAGCTTCCTGGTCAGATTGACCACGTTCGTCTCCATGCGCAGCTGAAATTGCTGGGTGACCTGTCCGAATCCCAGAAAAAGGAGAAAACGATCAAGCTGTAGCTGGATTCGTTAACGGATTAAATCCTCAAACAACAGAATCACTTTAAGAGGTTGTAATGTTAATACAACTCTGTCTCTATCTACCTGTCTCCGCTGCTTCCTCTGAGAGGACATTCTCCACTCTGCGCCAAATAAAAACTTGGCTGAGGAATAGTATGACACAGAGAAGGCTGACACACGTGACGTTGCTGAACATCCACAGTGACATTCTTGATAACATGGACATTCAGCCACCGATGAAGACGTTCATCGCCAACACACCAGAACGGAAATCTACATTTGGAGTCTTCAAATAGGTGAGACATGCATTACATTAGCCTATTTATATGCCGCCGTGCAGAACTGCTGCTGCTGTGAATGTGATTTGCATTGCTAAATCGGCTCTTTAATATAGCCAACAATTAACTGTAAAATAAATCCAACACTGTTCGACTGTTAGTGAAATAGAACACTCTTTCTGTGAGAGAGAGAGAGAGAGAGAGAGAGAGAGAGAGAGAGAGAGAGAGAGAGAGATAGAGTATCCAGCAAGATTTGCATTTTACGTTATAATTTGGAGTGATAATTAATTAATCTTATTTTGTGAGTATGATGAATGTGTGATTGATGCTGGAATTATTACTTGGATCATGCCAACGTCTGGTTGTGTAACTTGTAAGTGTAATGCACGGCCTGCCAGGCCTAGTTAATAATAATGCTTGTCTGCAGCTCATAGTTTTGCGTATGACCGACAACATCCTCAAGATCCCTGGGTTCCATCTCGCAGGGTCCATCCACAGCAAGCATCACGGGGTGGCAACTTTCGTCCGGACTGAAATAAGCTGGTCAGCCAGTAGCCAATCCCCACCAGGCTCTAACATCGAGTGGCTGGTCACTAAAATCCAGGAAACTTCAGTCGTCAACGTATACAAGCCCCCTCCATCGGAGCTATCCGTGACGTCACTCCCATCGGTAACTGCACCCGCTATCTATGCAGGCGACTTCAACTGCCAGCACACAGACTGGGGGTACAACCACACAACACCTAATGGAGTGGCGCTGAGCGAATGGGCCTCCAACGCAGATGCCCTGCTGCTGTACGACCCCAAGGAGCCTCCAACCTTCTTCTCGGCACGCTGGAATACCACCACCAACCCAGACCTGGCCTTCGCCATCTGCCACAGTAACGACACAAAACCAGAGAGACGCGTCCTCGACAGGTTCCCCCGCTCACACCACCGACCTTCCATCATTAAAGTCCCATCACTGGTGGAACCGGTTCCAGGGAAACCTGTCAAGCGATGGAACTTCCGAAAGGCCAACTGGGAGTCGTATGCTGAGGAGACGGGAAGAAGGTCAGCCGGCCTGCCAGACCCAGAGACGGCAGATATGGATGCAGCCTATGCAGCCTACTGCCGGGTCCTCCTGTGTGCAGCAAAGAAGACCATCCCTCGTGGTTATAACAGGAACTACATCCCAGGATGGGACGAGGAGTGCAGCCGCCTCTTGAGTGAACACCAGAGAGCCAGCTCCAGAGAAGAGGTGGATGTGACTGCATCAGCACTGCTCCAGAGGCTTGACGCCACCCGCAAGGCCAGATGGACAGAAGTCGTTGAGTCAATCGACTTCACCCATTCTAGTCGCAAGGCGTGGCAGACCATCAACCTGCATACAGGCAGAAATACAACAGCTCACAGATGCCCAGTCACCGCAGATTCCATCGCTTCCCAGCTCCTGAAGAACGGCCGCTTCCCGGATGCAGACAAAGACTTTGCCCGACTGACATCGCGAGAGGTGTCTTGCATCTCAAGAGCAGCCAGTGTCGATTCCAACCTCTCGGGAGAATTTACAGCAGAGGAACTCAGTGAGGCCATGAGCAAGCTCAAGCCGGGCAAATCTCCAGGCCGTGACAACATCCACCCGGAGTTCGTCATCCACCAGAGCACAACAACATCTGGCTGGCTTTGTGCTTTTTTTACAGCATGCTACCGGAGGTTAAAGCTCCCAAAGATTTGGCGCCGCGCCTCCGTGATAGCTTTGCCAAAGCCAAATAAAGACGCGGATGACCCCAAGTCATACAGGCCCATCTCATTGCTCAGTGTCCCATTTAAGATCTTGGAGAGGATGATCCATGGCCGCATAGAGCCAGTAGTGGACTCACAGCTCCCACGGGAACAAGCTGGTTTCCGTCGTGGAAGGTCAACAGCAGACCAGGTTACACTACTTTCTCAAGACATCGAGAACAGTTTCCAGGACAATGAGAAAGCTGGGGTGGTGTACCTGGACCTGACTGCCGCATACGACACCGTGTGGCACCGGGGGCTCCACCTGAAGCTGTTGAGGACAATACCGGACCAGCATATGGTGAAGTTCATCATGGAGACGCTATCCAACCGCAGCTTCATTCTCCAGACCAGCAGTGGGCAGTGCAGTAGGCTCAGAAGACTGAGGAACGGGGTACCGCAGGGGTCTGTCCTCTCGCCAATGCTGTTCAATATTTACATTCATGACCTACCGGATACATCGTCCAGAAAGTATGGCTACGCAGACGACCTTGCCATCATGTTCAGTCGACCAACATGGAAGGCGATGGAAGAGGGCCTGAACGAAGACATGGGCACCATGGTAGCATACCTCCAAAGGTGGCGTCTACAGCTTAGCGTTGGAAAGACAGTCGCTGCGGCATACCACCTTAGCAACAGAGAAGCAAGGAGGGAGCTTGAGGTGAGCGTTGACGGCAAACGCCTGGAGGTCCAGCAAGCCCCGAAGTACCTCGGCGTGCGTCTGGATCGGACACTGTCCTTCAGTCAACACCTCAAGGAACTCAAGGCCAAGGTGACATCCAGGGTTGCACTGATCCGCCGCCTCGCTGGGACAACCTGGGGAGCCTCCGCCAAGACGCTGCGTATATCCACCCAAGCCCTGGTCTTCTCAGCAGCGGAATACTGCGCCCCAGTCTGGAACAGAAGCCCACATGCTAGAATGGTCGACGTGGCAATCAACAACGCCCTTCGGATCATTACGGGATGCCTGAAGCCCACCCCTGTGTCCCACTTGCCAGTCCTTGCGGGAATAGCTCCGGCCGGCCTCCGACGGGAAGCTGCCACCCTCGTCCTGGCCAGGAAAGCCCAAAAGCAGGATTGGCACATCCTGCATGGCACCACCACAACTCCAGTGCCCCCAGGCAGACTCAGGTCTCGTCACCCCTACAACAGGGCAGCACAGGAGATGCTCAACGCCACCCCTGAGGCCATCTCCAGAGATGCATGGCTGGCAACAGCGTGGAAGCAGGAGTGGGAGTCAGCCGGGCCCTCCCGCATGCACCGGTTCATCTGGGACCCAGGAGTTGGCGACATAGGAGGAGAGGATCTTCCTCGCAAACAATGGACCACACTGAACCGATTAAGAACTGGGGTTGGGCGCTTCAATGCATCATTGCAGAAGTGGGGACTGGCAGACAGTGCGGCATGTGAGTGCGGTGCCCCTGAGCAGACCGCCGATCATGTCATCTTCACCTGCCCCTTACACAGACCGCCCTCAGAGGCCGGCCTCTTTGACCTGGGACCAGAGATGCGGGCGTGGCTCCGCGACACCGAGTTGGACCTCTAACGTTACACGAAAGAAGAAGAAGAAGATAGTTTTGCGGCACCAAAATACTGTTTTTGCGCGCGGACCCGCGCGGAGTCGTTGCCATGACAGCTCCCCTGACCTCTAATGACTTCCAGCACGCCTGCCTATGGCATGCAAAAGCTTGTTTCACTAAGAATGATTTTGTACACACACACACACACACACACACACACACACACACACACACACACACTCTCAATGAACAAATACTGTAGCCTATGTGTTGTTCCGGTGAAGGTGAGAGAGAGAGAAAGCGAGAGAGAGAGCACAGTAGAATAGTGGAATTTTCAGACAAATAAAAGATACAGAAACATTTTTACAGACGTCTCTCTCTCTCACTCACTCACTCGATCGCTCAAAGCATCGCGGGTTGCACAGAAAGTTGAGCTTGCAGACCAGCTATTTTGCATAAGGGGGCTACTGGTAAGTATATGAAGGGTTTCCACCCCCCCTCAATCTCTCTCTCGCTCTCTCTCTCTAAGTGCCGTGCGCCTTTCTGACATAACATTAGAAACAGTGTTACACACTGTATACACACACGTGCGCCTCTCCCCCTTTCTCTCTCTCTCTCTCTCCCCCCTCTCTCACACGCACGCACACTTGCGTTGCCGTTGCGCGCTAGGTCTCCCGTGTCGGACTGTCCCGTCTAAACTACGCCTCGTCTGACTATTGAAGGGAACTTCTGTCTTCCATCATCGTCATGTCGAACTGTTGGAGTAAAAAGACGGTATTTCGGTGTCGGAAAAAAGACCGCCTCCCCCTAAAAGTCATGAAATGTATCCATGAGATTTGCAAATGCAAATGCAGAAAAGTCAAGTAAATTTGCACATATTGGGCCTGATTCTTCAACGTGTTTACGCTGATATAATGACGCAAAGCTAGCGGAAAGGCATTTACGTGGATTTCCCACATTAATTTGGAATTCATGGAAATGGCCGTGAACTTGACGCTCACGTAGGTTGGTCGGAAACTCCGTAAAATCCTACGGGACCTCGTAGGTGGCGGACGAATTTACGGATATATTCAGAAGGCTTTAGTCTTCATGCTGAATCAATAAATAGTTCCCAAATCGCAGATAAAATATGTAGGCATGTGTCCCGACCCTAACATTGTTCAGCACATAAAAAAATGATATATAAAAGCCGAGTGCACTTGCACTTGTATGCCTATGCATGCATTCTAGAGGCAAGTCCCATAAGGAAACTGCCCCTGGCTGCAAGCGACACCTTTTTATTTATTTATTAGAATATTTCTATAGCATGCGCGATTGCGCTGCTCACTTGACAGCCTTCTCTAGGCTGTTGTGAGCTTGTAGATCGGCTCCCGTGGACTCGCGCTGCATGTTAAAAAACAAACTCACAATTATAAGAACATAGGCCTACACTTATCCAATCTGGGTGAAATTTACATTGGAAAATTAATATAACGGCGCGGTGAGCCCGGCAAGGACAGAACACGGCCCGGCCCGCCTGTTATATGGTCTATCTATGGCATTCTATGGTTCACAGACATGCCGGTCTGACAGACAGACAGCAGTCACGACGAGGGCTATAAATCCACATTATGGCATCAGCGCGTGCAATTTGGCCAGTCAGTTTTAAGCCAGCTCACCTTAATTAATTATAATATGGGCAACGTTGTAGCTGTGTATATGCTGTAGGCTACTAGGCTACATTGATCTCATCATGAGATGAATCAAGTTTGCCGTGTCCCGCAAATCATTTTAATATGACGACATCATGAATTGAATTTACATCTGATACATCGGATATCTATTTTACTTCTGCAGGCGAGTGTTCTTTCTTTTTTTTATAACCCTGCAGTGCATTCATCAGTAAGGGCTTATCATTGCCGAGTTGTAATATAGCATTTGGTCGTGTGGTGAGCAGTACAAATTAACTTCTTTCTCATTATGTGAAAGTAACTGTAACATATCAGTTAACTCTGACATTTAAGGATCGAGTGAAGCAATGCGTGCCAAGTTGGCAAGTTTCGTTTATCATTATATAGGCCTACATATAACTCGCGCTTGCTTGCTTACTTGCTTGAAGATCTGTCCGTGCAGAGAACCTCCTGTCAAAATTAACTACTCTACAAGCTCATCGCGCTGTTGTATATAATTTAAAGTTTGGGAATCCTCTGTGCCGGCCAGGGCTCGACGCTTAGCATTTTTCCAAGTAGCACGTGTGCGCCTAAGTTGAAAAATCTAGTAGCACACAAATTATTTTAGGAGCACGATGAAAAATGATGTATTTTTAAGGGGCGCTAGCCCCTCCTATATACAGCCTTTGTCCCCACACATCTCAAAATGAGCCATTGACAATCAACAGAGAAATTACGTCAAAATTCTGCTAAATATGACATAAATTAAACGCCATTGACATTGAAGGGAAAATGTATGTCATGTAAACGAGCAAATCAGCTAACCAATCACAGGCATTCTGATTGGCCAGTATGAGATGATATCTGATGATGTATGATGACAAGAGCGCCCCTCACTTCACATGGGTGTGATTTTTTTAATGAAGTGATATGAGGTAGGGGTGGAAAATAATGTCAAAATATTATATCACTATCTTTTCACAAAATAGTGATATTCATCATGATATCATTGTTATGTTTGTTTTCATATAATCTATATAACCAATTTGTTTTATGATAATACTTTGTAGATAGATCGATAGTAGCTCTGTTCCATACCTCTAATACGTGCAACACATTAGAGCTATGGACCAGAGCTAGATAGATAATATGTTGCTCATGGATGGATAGACAGCCTAAGACAGGCTATCCGTTTTTATCCTGCTGTTCCATCATGTTAGTGTGACATTCAGACAGTGCAGAGGCTGCTCGATGGTGAATTAGTATTGTAACATTCTCCTTGGCTTTGACTGACTGACTGACTGATATTAATGGTAATCCAGCCAGTTCGGTCATTCGCATTATCATTTATGCTGGGCACACGCTTTTGTAAGCAAACGCTAAGCCAGGGCTGCCATGTCTCACCCTTTGAGCGTGACAGTCACGCAATTTAACCCTTTACCACGCACCACGCCACACATGCCATTTCACACGCATTATAAATGCATCGCGACTTGTTTCTGTTCAGAGAGAGAGCCCACAGATGTGTTTGAACTAAGAAAATGTATAGCATTTTCCCACATTCCAGTTTTCTGACTTTTTATTTCACAACATATTCCCCAGTTTCCACTGAGATTATGGGGTGAATGAATGTGGCCAGACCCATCTTCTCTTTCTGTCATAGTGACATTGTCCTGCATCAGATCATGTCCAAATCAGGTTCTCCAATCTCCAGTAGCCTCTTCAGTTTTTTGAAGATTTTTTGAGTGGTGCAACCACTGACCACTCCCTTACGGAGCTATGTGTGTGGCTGGCTGGGTCTGAGCACTATGTGTGTGGCTTGCTGGCTGGCTGGGTCTGAGCACTATGTGTGTGGCTTGCTGGCTGGCTGGGTCTGAGCACTATGTGTGTGGCTGGCTGGTTCTGAACACCATGTGTGTGGCCTGCTGGCTGGCTGGGTCTGAGCATACATAGATAGATAGATAGATATCTTTTTCATTTCTACTTTAAGCATGAGGAGGCTGTCAGTGCAGGGAGAGCAGCTGGCATGGAGGTGAAGACATCAATTTTAAGGTTAAATATCAACGTTAAAACGGGACAAATCCACATTAAAAAAGGCCAATTCTTTTCACCGCTGCTCTTCGGACGGCGTCGAACGCATTAAGACACTATAGAGTCTCACTCTTGACATTTTCTGAAATATGGCAGCCCTGGCTAAGCAATTTGTTTTTGATAAACATCAATCCGTCCACTCCATGTGTGTGTGTGCGCGCGTGCGTGCACGGCTGCACGCTGTTTCACCCGCGTTTGGTTAAAAGTAACTTTGAACATTACAAACAAACTTTGCAAATAACGTCCAAGCAACTCCTTCTGAATCTGTGCTATCATGCTAATGCTATCTTCTTTTCTGTCTGCCGCTGCTGACAGTCAGCAAGCAGTGATATGACGGGGAAGAGCACGGAGCAGCAACACAGGGAGGGGAGGGGCGGTGGGAGCAAAGGGGACAGATCTTCAAATGAACGCCGCATTGAGCCGCGACACGTTGTTAGCTTGTAGCTCTGCTCTTTTTGGCAAACGACACCGCCGTTCAGAAATATAAATGTAGGTATAGAACCACGACTATAGAATGTGCACTTGCTGTAGACAGAGACTTGTCTTTATCACGATTGAACGGTCAAATCCTGTAGTCGCACCTGTGCTACAAATTGGATTTTACAACTCGCACGGTGATATTTTTAGTCGCAAATGCGAGTACCTAGTCGCACTGTCGAGCCCTGGTGCCGGCTATGATGACGTATTTCGAGATTTCCTGTTGCCTTATATGGTGTAGAATGGGCGTGGATGTTCCAACTAACTAGGCGACACCAGACGAATCGCTTGGGGAAAATGCGGAAAGGATGCACTCAGCGATCCGCATAAATGAAGTGATTACACCAGCTTCTCTGAATAACACGTCATCTCAACGTAGCTTGATCGGACGGATAAATACGATATCTGTTTCCGCCACAGTGTAACGGTGGCGTATTTCTTTTTAATGAATCAGGCCCATTGTCTACAGGTAGGACCCCAAGATGGCCCCTTTTACAGTTTTCTTTTCAAGACTTCTAAAAGTTCTAATCCTGATCTATTACTGTAAAATGCCTATACAAACTTAATAACAGGAAATATATTTTGATGCCATGTTTTTAGTTTACCCACTTCATGTAGAATCTAAGGACGTTTCTCAGGTAGACCTATGCCTCAAAACAGCTGGAATGACAAAATATTGATCTATAACTCTTCTATGGTAGTATACTCATCAATCAGCAGCTTATTCTCAATGTCATCTTGAACATTATATGGGGAACTGACTGACTGGGGCCAAATTGGTTTCCATAAACTGCGGATTGATGATTATTCATTAAGAATGGCACAAAGCTGTGAATTCTACAGCATTAAAACATACTGCATTTAGGCTATATGGACCTATAGCTATAGAATACAATATCAATAATGTATCATTCTTGATGCTTTGAGGTGTAGAGATATTGGGCCTGATTCACAACGGCGTTTACGGTGATAACATGACGTGAAGCTAGCGGAAAGGCATTTACGTGGATTTCCCACATTAATTTGGAATTCATGGAAATGGCCGTGAACTTGACGCTCACGTACGTTGGTCGGAAACTCCGTCAATTCCCACGGGACGTCTTTAGGTGGCGGAGACGGGAGACATTTGCGGAGCAGCGGAAGCATACACGTGAGATTTATTCAGAAGGCTTTAGTCTTCATGCTGAATCAATAAATTGTTCCCAAATCTCAGATAAAATATGTAGGCATGTGTCCCCATGACATATTGGTCGATCAGCACAAAATAAATGATAGCCTATATAATAAAAGCTGAGTGCACTTGTATGCCTAAATGCATGCATTTCCCATACAGAAACTGCCCCTGCAAGCCCGACACCTTTTTATTTATTCATTAGGATATTACTATAGCATGCGCGATTGCACTTGACAGCTTTCTACTCGCAGTGCAACGCGTTGTGAGCTTGTAGATCGGCTCTCGCGCATGTTAAAAAACAAACTCACAATTATAATAAGAACATAGGCTTATCTGCATTCTGCACTACGAATCCAACATTGTTTAGTGTAGTAATGCCTGCAGTAGGCGGCAGGCCTATTGAAATTGTTTTGTTACGGAGCTCCTTGAGTCAGTTGACTGTCGGTCGGTGTGTGTGTGTGTGTGTGTGTGTGTGTGGGGGGGGGGGGGGGGGGGGGGGCAGACAGCAGCGTGCTGCCGATCCGATTCACATTGGAAAATGAATGGGATATATAGCCCTATATAAAAAATAGAAGACCACATTACATTAGCCTGGGAGGCGGCCTTTTTTCCAACAGCATTCTAGCCGACGGGGCAACGGTCCGCTCCGCAGCTCCACATTGGCACATTCGCTGCGATGCGAAAAAGCGATGGTCCGACATGCGCTGCTCCCGTGCTTGCAAATATGAAGGACAGACTTTATAATCATGTATTGATATTGATCACATGCATGGATGCCACACACAGAATAGTTTAACTCACTGGATAAACTCACTGGATTATAATTTCTTAAATTCTTCAGACAAGAGGATCCCAAATATTCACTTATGAATGTATAGGCTTGTAGGCTACTGTTCTTTATCACGCAAGCCATGCCCCCCTCCCTCTCTCCCTCTCTCCCTCTCTCTCTCTCTCTCTCTCTCTCTCTCTCTCTCTCAAAAGACGACTTTTGCATTGACATATATCCGATATTTTAAATATCGGATAGCCTATGTTTTACCTCTGACTGCAAAGGTGTGAGTGCAGCACCCGCCTTGGTCCCGAACTTAATTAAATAAATTATAATTATATTGCTTCAGCAGCGGAGCACGCACCGTTGTGGACATATTAATAGAGTGCGGGCTATATTCATGCATTGACCGCGGCTGTGAAGCCGCATAGTCTGCGGCTGCAAAGCCTTTTTTCTTTTTTTGACATACCAAACTGCTGTCTGCTGAGTCATGCTTGAAGCCTTTTATGGTGCGATATGGGGCGTGGATCAATGCAAATGAGGTTGTCGGGTGCTTCTCCGATCACTTTGCACCCACTGCATTCAGTATGACATACACCTGCGATACGCCAGCGCACCTGTGGTACACACCGCTCTCTGAATAACACGTCATCTCAACGTAGCTTGATCGGACGGATAAATACGATATCTGTTTCCGCCACAGTGTAACGGTGGCGTATTTCTTTTTAATGAATCAGGCCCATTAGGCCTACCTGAGAATAATGGATCCTATTACTGAGGATACGTCCCAGGTGCATCCATGCAATGTATTTTTTGTTATAGTTTTCTATTTACAGTGACTCAGCCATAGGAATAGACTATGTGACAACCAGGTATAGTCTAGGGACCACCGGAGAGACGGGTGACAGCCGGAATGTAGACGGCACCAGGGTTAGCAGTATGGGTTAGCGCCCCAGCCTGTGTCCTCCGTGAGGAGGAAGCCCAACAACCCTGGGTGAGGCCTTTAGGAGGGCCATGCAAGCAGCAAGCGGAACCGCAGCACCATTTCCCTGCGGAACCATTGCCCAACACTCCAAATTAACTGTCTGATGCTGGGACTCTGGTGCAACGCACAGGTCATGGGCCTGGTGAGAGCAGGAGTGGACCTGGTGAGACATAGGAGGGGCCCGGACAGGAGACAACCCACAGAGCCTAGTCCTTCCATGCACCAGCCCAGGCCTGGCAGAGTAGTTCTTGAGTAGTTCCAACGGATTGAGGGTAGCTACTGGGACGTAAGTCAGGACTTGATCACCCCGGCTGAGTCGCCTGAGTGAGGGGTATGATGTTGGAAGGCCCGAAACCCCGTTGACCTCAGGATACATCACTGAGGATACGTCCCAGGTGCATCCATGCGATGTATTTTTAGTTATATGAATATGAAGTGGCTGGGTAAAAAGAAAAAACATATAGTCTCCGCCAGGCCGAAAGGCATCACGGATGTTTTGCACCCTGTCTGTCCGTCCAAGTCCGCTAAGATTGACTTCCAGCCCACAATAATCTGTAATTGGTCTGGTGGAGACCTGTACTCTTGAGTGTAACGCCTATGATTCTAACCCAGAGAGCCTATGAATCCCTGCTGATTCACAATACAAGCCTATTTTAACATACTGTTCTGGTTGCGTTGGGGTGTAGGGTAGACGCTACTGTCTACAGACACCTGTAGACACTGGGGACACTGTATGCACTTGTCTTGGTGCAGAAAGTTAAATTAAATAGATTGATGGTTGATACTGTAGTAAAGTTAGATGCTTTTGGCTATTTCTGCCTCTAATAAGTCCTTATATTAAAGCCCGCTGATTCACTATAGAACCAAATATTGGCATTTAGGTTGCTTTAGGATGTATACCTGACTAGACCATCTGTGCAAGCATGACATAAAAACAACCATGCAGCAGGTAGAAAATGACAAGAGGACTCTCTTTCAGGATAGGCGTTTTGTCTATGTCACTCCATGGATTCATTTCATGATTTTTGCAGGTAAAACTTGGGACAATCCATTTAATGAAGGGGACATCCTAAAGATATGAAAAAATCTATGTCCCATTTAGTTCTACCCCTGATAAACAGTAGGACAATTGCTCAGAAAAGTTAACTTTTTGCTATTTCCGCCTATTTAATACCTTATATAAAAGGCTTCTGAATAGAACCAAATATTGGCATTCTGACTGGTCTAACTTGGAACTCCCTCTTTTAGGATACGCGTTTTTTGCCTATGTGGTGACTGGTGAGTCACTTCATGGATTATTTTCATGACTTTTGCAGTAAAAGTAAATCTCGGGACAATCCATATGAGGGGACATCCTAAAGAAAACTATGTCTCATTTGTTATACCTCGGACAGGGGTATCTAAAAAACGAAGCCTCTTTTAGAGGGTTTGTTCCTGCACTATATGCCTTTATTAACAGGACAGTAGGCTGACAGGAAATGGGGAGTGACACGCAGGAAAGGGGCCACTATAGTTCCACACTCACTCCAGAGGGCCACTATTATATTTTAACACTCACTCCAGAGGGCCACTATATTTTAACACTCACTCCAGAGGGCCACTATATTTTAACACTCACTCCAGAGGGCCACTATATTTTAACACTCACTCCAGAGGGCCACTATATTTTAACACTCACTCCAGAGGGTCACTATAGTTCCATACTCACTCCAGAGGGCCACTATATTTTAACACTCACTCCAGAGGGTCACTATAGTTCCATACTCACTCCAGAGGGCCACTATATTTGAACACTCACTCCAGGTCATTATTGGTCTGTGAGCAGGTTGTGGACAACCTGACAGCTCAGCTCAGAATGGAACAACAAGTCAAATAAACATTTTGACCTAAAACCACAGAGTGATACAAAGAGCATCATCAATAATTTAAAACCAACAATCATTAAAATTGTTAACAGGCCGACGGTAGGCCTCAATGAAGTTGCATGGGATCAGGTCAAAAGGGGCGGGCGGCAGGACACCAGAGATGAAGGAAGGCGCGAAAATCAACCGCTGGTTACAGAGCAGGGGCGGGTGAGTGTTCAGGACAGCTCACAGTTGAGGAAAGGGTCACCGCGCCGGCTAGTGGCACAGCCTTCCGGTTATGAGGAGAGCTTTCCCAGGTTGTATACTGGGCGACCCCAGACTGATAAAAGCACACAACAACAGTGGGGTCACGGGACTTACAATAAGTACACCAGGGCGGAGGAGTTATCTCCCACCTTTCATGTGCAGGAGGCACGTTCTTGCCAGGATGGCAGGGCCCGTAAATCTTCTCCTCCAGCTATGGATGGTTACAATGGAGGAGTCAGAGCAAGGGACAGGGATATGAGAACCGACCAGAGAGGTCCGGTGCTGCCACAGGGGAGAAGGGTCGAAGGTGTCAGAGTTGAAGCAGGATTCAGGGCAGGACGTGTGAGGGGCCGAGGCGGAGCCAGTGTGAGACCTTACCGCAGGGTTGAGGATTTTTGATAAATCCACAAAGCAGGCCCACAAAGAAGGGGATGTTTTTAGTGATGAATAAACTAAAGTAAATGAGATCTTTGGTATATTTCAGTTAAATGATTGTTTGGTATGGAACCATATTTACATTTAAAGTGCGTATAAAGATGCCTTGGTTTTTTGTTTGAATTTGTTTTGGTTTTTCTGTATTTGAGTCTAGAGATAAGAGGGAAAGATGGAAAGATAACAGGTTGTGTGTGTGTGACAGATCTAGTTGTTAACTGTCCCCCTCTCTGCCCCCCCCCCCCCCCTTCCCTGACGGTCAAAGGATTAAGGGAAGGGTTGTACCCCAGCCCCTCTCAAGGAAGAGAACATGATAATTATGTGTTTTTATTTTCATTTATTGTGTCGCATTTTAGGATATAGTTCGATGAATGGGTGTAGCAGTATGATGTTCCGTTAAACAAAGTTTTAGCGTAACATACCCACTAAGAGTTTTACTCATGGAACGGTTTATTATTTTGTTTTGTATTTTAATGTTTTAAAAGTGTGATTACAAAAGAAAAGGGGAAGATTTTTCGCCTCCCTGCCAAAAATAAAGAGAAAAGGATAGAGTAGTGAGTTTTTTAATATAGATTGTGCATGCCTTTGGTAGGATTAAGCTTCCAGATGTGCATGTTAAGAGTATTGTTTAAATGTGTGTACTAAGGGTATCTGAGTCATAATTTTGAAAGAGGGATTAACATTTTGAAGTGTTTGTAATAACAAAGTCATGAAACAGGCCAGAGCCAAATGGTCAAAGAAGATAAGGATTTGGGAGGAGGGTATTTGAGGAGTGAGGCTAGAGGAGAGAGGGACCTTTTTTTCCCCATTGCTAGCAGTGTCCTCTGGAGAGAACAGTACTCTGTATTGTGCTCCCGGTGAACATTGAATTTTTTCCCTATAGTTTTAGATACGTTTTTTTTCCAGTCATTTCTTTTTTACCTATTTGATATTCTCTTTCCAACGGATATTTTTCCTGTATCCTATAGCTTTTCTAACATTTTTGGTTGTATTTTTGACAATATTTTGCCATTTAACCATTTTTTGCTGTAAACCGTATATCTGCAAATTATCTGGAGAAATAAACACATTTTGGATTAACAAACAACTTCCGCTTGCCGTTCATCTATGCTGGTGAGTAATATTGATGTGTTTGTATGAGTGTATGTTTATATGATGTTATGAGGCGGATTTAATCCCTGCCTCATTTTATATACTATCTGCTGTTGTCTTATCACAGTTGGTATATTTTGGACAGATGCAAAGTGAACAGGTAATCAGAAGAATTACACCGGAATTGTGCAGCAAGTTGTGTCCACGGGCGAGTCACTGGGAACTCTTGCTGTTTTTCCTGTCAAAGAGGTGCTATCCCGCTCTATATGAGAGCCGGTTTGTACCCTCTCAGAACACCTGAACAGTAGTATTTCCTGGGCCCTATCGCCAAGGGCGGTAGGGGCCTAGGATCTGACTGCATCAGAGCATATACCTGGATTTCTCACTATAACCGACAAGGGGTGTGATCGTCGGAACTTGAATCTATAGCAGGGAGAGATTTGTTGCGGTGACACGCTCAACTGGTCGACAAAAATACAGAGTGATAAAAAGAGCATAATCAATCATTTAAAACCAACAATCTTTAAAACACAATACCTGAACGCCACAACAAGAGGAACAGCATCAGGATTCCGCCCATTACTCCCATTGGAGTCTGGACCGGATTCAACGGAGTCTGGACCGGATTCACAGGAGTCTGGACTGGACTGGACTGACTGACCATAAACTGACTGACTGACTGACTGACTGTCTGGCTGGCCTGCTGGCTGACTGGCTGGCTGGCGAACGGACTGGCTGGCTGAGACTGATTGGAGTCTGAACCAACTGTCACACAAGTAGACGAGTCGTCCCTTATATCTGTAAGAATATGCTGTCGACACATCAAGTTTCCTCTACATGTTTATCTGTTCATCTGTGTGCGTGTGTGTGTATGTGTGGTCACAATTAAAGTTTTCACTATACCTTCTGACAGGAAGGTGTGTGTGTGCGTGTGTGCGTGGAGTCAGCTCATCACCATTGTTATGTAACCAGATTTTAATTGTATTTGTATTATCTTTGACACCCCCTGGTGGCTATTTGTTTACCCTCATGTATTTTATTTTGATAGAACAGGAAGTGCTAATCAGTTCGATTTTTGATAAGCTCACAAGCAGGAAGTGCTTCTCTCATTCGTCTCAAGATCTTGCCTGAGGCAGCTGCGTGCTGCTGTCCTCATGCTATTCTTCATGGTTCTGCACGTGGCATCGTCAGTAAGTTTTATTTTAACATAGAAGTGTGCATTTGTTTGATAGGTATGTGCATCATTCTTATGTGTGAAATGTAGGCCTAGTATGTTTGGTTAATATGCTAACTGCTATGCAGCCATGCCAACAGAGCATGCTAAGTTGTAGACTTACATTCACGTTCTGTAGCACTGCAATTAGGCCTCTTAGGCCGCAGTCACATCTATCAGACAAGCGTCTTATGGTTGTCTGATGAAAAGCATCAGACAAGACAGCTCCCAATGCATTTCTAATGGGAGTCACGTGGTTTCATCAGACAAACGTGTTTCATGGGGGGGGGGGGGGGCAAGACACAAGACACAAAACATTTTGTAGGCGACAAGCTGAAGAACAGGGCGGCACCTCAGACAAGACAAAAAGGGTTGGGTTTACCCGCCAACCAATAGGAGAGAAGGTCCGTTTGTTACGCTGCACTGGGCGGTCTTTTCACACTTTGAGTCTGTTGTTTTTGTTCTGCATAGTGCAGACACGGAAGAGGAAAGAGCCTATGCACTTTCGTAACGAAAATTATTTTATTGTTAAGTAAACTAGTTTGGTCTGTTCCAGTAAGCAATTCAACAGGAAAATATAATCCCTGCCCGTCGTGGCCGAACAGAAAATTAAAACAAACGTTATAATTCAAGGTGCATGCATTTTATCATTCACTCCTAACCTAGCTCTGGTCTATATAGCCTAATGCTTATATGATTCCCCCCCTTTTTTTTCTCTCATTTTTTTTAATAACATTAACATCGAGGTGTCCACTGGCAATGCCAAAGCAGGACTGCAGATAGGAGAGAGCCGTGCGCCCAGGCGCAACTATAGGCTCCAACTTGGAGACGCATGTCATCTCTTATCCTATATTTCGCCTATAGCCTGCATCGACGTCTGCGTCATGGCTAACAGCCTGAAATGCAGCAAGTCGTGTGTTGTGGTAAAATGGATGCGCTTTATTAAAAATAATGGAGTCGTTGCTAACAGAAAATATTAATTTTCCACAATGATGCCATGCTTAGTCTGCGTACCTGGAGGCTATATACATACACACGGAATCAGTGCCAGACTTGGCACCTACTGTGGTAGTGGTACTGATAAAGTGGAGACGCAACACGTTGACACAACCAACAAGCTACTAGCTACTGTGTCCCGCAGCTAACAGCGTAAGGACAACAACAGGGGCAACACGTGGATCTGTTTCCGCATGTCCTCGCACCGCCCAGATTCCGCAAAGCATTGTGGTCAATTGATGCGACAAACGACAAGACAGATGAAACCATAAAACATTGATAAGACGCTTGTCTGATAGATGTGACTGGCGCCTTAGGTTTGTGTTGGTGAAATAATGTTATGTAGGCCTTAAACACCACTGTTATTGGGTACAATGTGTAGTGATGCAATGTGCATAGTATAGTTTTATTTTATTTTTATAATGTTGAATATTATTCTCATTTGTTTGTGTTCCTGTTATTTTGTCTTTGCATTAGTTTCACACTTTCTCCTGAGTAAAGCTACTAAAATCAACACACTGGCCTGTTCTTTGGAGCTTGATTAGGAGAGTGTTTAGCTGTCTGTCTAGCTGAATATACGTCCATGGGGGCAACATTTTGTGAGGACAGAACCATAGCAACCCTTCCTCTTCCTCTATATGGTTAACCTGCCTGAATTCAACACACTGAAAACAGCCCCTCCCCCTCTTTAAAATATATATTTATTATTGATTAATTATCATGAAATTAACGTTTTGAAAAAAGATAATGCTGCGAATATTATCTTTTTTAAATAAAATTGCCTGCCTCTATCTCTCTCTCTCTGATGCAATCACATCAAAATAGAGAATATACAACAGATTTTGATTGTCCAGACATAACCTTTTGTTCTTTCTTTCTTTCGACAGTTGAGGCGGAGGCAGGATTCAGATAGCCGATAATGATTATCAATAAATAAATATATTCAAGCAATTAATTCCTCTCCTACAGTTATACACTGGCTGATACAATATCAGATAGTAATATTGCAAATAGATACATTTGTTCTATCTATATATGCACCATGACGATTATAAAAAAACATTTTCTCTCTTGGGTGGGACATGCATTTCCAACTTGCATCATTCCAAGTAGGCCAGTAGCCAACAGGTACCGCTGTAGAGGCCCCACGGGCACAGCTCTAGTTATAAATAAAATTAAAGCAATTGCATCTCGAGATATGTAGTTTTGAGACGCGATACGGAAGAAACGTTTAAAAAGTACATTTGTAGTACGTGTTGTTTTCTTTAATTCGCTGTGTAGTATCTTGAATACGGGAGGATCGTCGTTCCCGCCCCCTGTCTCCACCGTGTAGCCGTCGTCCTCTGCCCCAGCTGCTGTTGCTGCTGCTGCCGGGCGATCGATCTCCTGGCTGCTGAATAGTTGATCAACGTGCCTCCGGACCACTCCACTGTTGCCCAACAACACTTTGTACGACACTGGCCCTGTGATCTTCTGTACCAATCCTGGAATCCATTTTAGGCCCATACCCAAAGTTCCTAGTAGAGACTGTCTTGAAGTCACGAGCCGATGCATGCCTGACGTAGCTGTCACGATAGGCAGGGGGGTAGGACCCAAATGCAGGACAGAGAGCAGGAATGTTCAAATTAAATGATTTATTAAGCAAAAAACTGTTAAGCTTACAAAACTCAGGGAATATTCCAAAAAGCAGAGAACTCTTCCAAAAAGGTACAAAACAGGAACTAAACAGGAAACAGGAATGCAAACCTTTAGAAGAGCAAATCACAAGTCCAAAAATGCAGAACCTCTCAGAAAATGCAAAAACACAGAGAACTAGGAACACGGGACAGCTCAGGGACAAGGAAATATGATCTGACAGTGTTTGTGGAATGAGTCCAGTCTTATAGGGAGCAGGGTAATTGCATGAGTGTTCACAGGTGTGGAATGGGCATGACACTGTAGGGCTGAAGAGGGGGTGGAAACAGGTGTGTGACAATGACTGAGAGAGGGAATGGAGAGTGGGAGTGGCTGACAAGGAAAACATGGTCTGTAGGGAGACAGACCATGACAGTAGCTGCTTTGATTCCACTTTCTGCTTTAGGTCTGGGTGTATTAAATGAAATCCAACGTGCATCTCAGTTTTCTGCCCATCATCATCTCTGTCGGAGACAACCCCGTCGTAGACTGGGGGGTAATGCGATAACTGAACATAGCCCTGTGCAGTCTTGTCTCCAACGTGTCACCTTAACTCTTTCTCATGAATATAGTCCTCACCTTGGACATTGGCCTATAGCAGCTGCTTTCTTTTTTGGTATTCTTTCTGTCTGTCATATACCTATTAGGCCTATTAGTATTATCATCATTATTATTATTAGGCCAATATTATTAATAATAATAGGTCTAATAATAATAGGCCTAATAATAATGATAATACTAATAGGCCTAATAGGTATATGACAGACAGACAGCCAGCCAATCAGTCCGTTAACCAGCCAGCCAGCCACTCAGTTCGTCAGTCAGCCAGCCAGTCAGTCAGCCAGCCAGCCAGCCAGCCAGCCAGCCTCTCAGTCCGTTAACCAGCCAACCAGCCAGTTAGCCAGTCAGTCAGCCAGCCTGCCAGCAACGCAGTCCGTTAACCAGCCAGCCAGCCAGTCAGTTAGCCAGTCAGCTATATAGCCAGTCAGTCAGCCAGCCAGCCAGCCACTCAGTCCAACCAGCCAGCCAGCCAGTCAGCTATATAGCCAGTCAGCCAGCCAAATAAAAACATGGCACTTAATTTAAAATAAATTGCAAACCCCTGTTATATGTGCTTCTTTTGGGATTATGTTTATAGACCTATTTACTTGTTTCTATGAGACATGGCAACAGCACTCTCGAAGAGAGGGGAGAGAGGCTTTGAATTAAGCCCACCACACACCGTCTGCGACCGTGTGCGGCGCGGCGCGTTGCTGTGCGGCGCCGCCTGGAAAATAGAACCGTGTTCTATCGGCGCGCCGCGCGGCGCGGCGCGGCGCGGCTCCGCGCGGCGGACGGAGCCGGTGTGCGTTAGGTTCATTGAAAATAATGGAGGCGGCTGTGCGCGCCGCGCGGGGGACGCAGCCGGTGTGTGTCGGGCTTGATTTGGTAAAATGTTGAGATTAGAAACGGCCATAATTATTTAATTAAAAATAAATAAAAACATCTCCATAATCCTTGGGAAGTTTGCTTTCATTCTCTGTATGATACATTATGCTATTCTCATTGAGTCTCTTTTAAATTAAGTGCCATGTTTTGGCTGACTGGCTATATAGCTGACTGGCTAACTGACTGGCTGGTTGGACTGAGTGGCTGGCTGGCTGGTTAACGGACTGAGTGGCTGGCTGGTGGCTAGCTGGTCTGCACCTTTGTAAAATTGACATACACACGCACACATGTACACACACACACACACTTAATTGGAGACCAAAAATAAAGCAGCTGCTATAGGCCAATGTCCAATGTGAGGACTATTTTATTATTATTATTATTATTATTAGAGAGATAGAGAGAGATATATATATATATATACAGACTTACGGAGGGAGATATATATATATATATATATATATATATATATACAGACGGAGAGAGGGAAAGAGAGAGAGAGAGAGAGAGAGAGAGAGAGAAAGTGAGAGGGGTTGTTACTGGGATCGGTGCGGAGTGTTTGATTGATTGATTGATTGCGCGGTGGCGGCAGCCGGTCACTCAGGAGAGAGAGAGACGCTGAATCACTTTTTTGTGCATGCAAATCTGCGAGAAATGGCACGATTGCACTAGTGTAGTTGGAAACACGGGGGCACACGGAGAGGAGTACATGCGTATATAGTCAATAAAAAATGCTCTGCCCTCACAGACAGACAGACAGAACACCTCGCAATGACATGCGTCATGAAATTGTGAGCTTGTAGATCAGCTGATTGTTATTAAAGTAATATCAATCGACATTTCAGGGACAAATGAAGGCAGCGGAGACGTGGACCCCCATGATCCCCAAGGTTCCACGGGGACCCCCTCCCAGGGGTCCACGGATGCGGGTCGGGCCATCCCGTATGTAGGAAGGCCGCTCTTTTCGGTGCGCAAAAGAGGCGACAGCTCGGGAACGCATTGTCGCCCGGGGACGGCGGAGGGCTCCACGGAACCGGACCGGTGAGGCCCGTGGGCCGATCCCCGGGCACGATGCGTGCGGAAAAGGGCATGCTGGGACCCCTGAGAACCACTCCACGGGGAAAGGCACCCTTTCAATACCACCGCAAATACCACCGGCAACCTATTACGTCGCAAACGGGTAGCTATAGCCCCGACGAGTCCCGTTCTCTGCCACGAAGATTCCTCACACCACAACGTATTCTTACTTTATAAATTTTATCCCACGATTTTGTAACCCAGTTTTCTTTTTCACCCAGTGCCAATTATCTAATGTAATCCTGGGCGCTACACTTCCTCTGCCAACCTGGGGGAGCAGCGGACTGACCTCATGCCTCCTTCTATGCATGAGGAGTCCAAGCTGCTTCTTTTCACCTGACAGAGGGGAATTTCCCCGGCCGGACGTAGCGCGTGGAAGGGACACGTTATTCCGACCAGTTCCTTTCCCCTCCATCAGGCGCCCCGGCTGGCCAGGGGGAGGTAGTTTTAGAGACCAGGATTACGGCATGTTTTTGTGAGGGTATCTACCCTAGGGGACACGGGGAGAACATGCAAACTCCACACAGAAAGGCCCTATCACCAACCCCCGCCTCGGGTATGGGCACTGATGACGCGGAGGAGGGAACACGCCGCCAGTGCCCACAGTGTCCCCAGCGGGAATCGAATCCAGGACCTTCTAGCTGTGAGGCGACAGCACTACCAACTGTGCCACCGTGCCCCCACAACGTATTCTTAACGCCGCGACGAAATCATATTTACGTTGCGACGTATTCTTCAAAATACGTCACGATGTAAAAAAAAAAAGGCCCGATGTACGTCGTCCGTCAATCTTAGATCTCGTCCCTCCTGAACATTTTACCCATGAACGGCCCTGCATAATCCATGTGCAGCCTCCTCCAGGGTTTTTCCGGTCAGTCCCAGGGGTGGAGAGGTGCACTCGAAGGAGCCTTTCTGTGTTCCTGACATGTGGTGCATGACTTGACCTTTCGCTCTATGTCCATATCCATATTTGGCCACCACAGATAGCTTCTGGCCAAACTTTTCATTTGACTCATGCCTGGATGTGATTGATGCAGTTGCTCTAACATTGCTGTCCTGCCTTTCTGCGGAATGACAACTCGGGCCCCCCACAGTACACACCCATCCTGAACACTAAGTTCCTGTTTCCTCTGTCTATAGGGACTAAACTCAGCCCCCATGTCCCCAGGCCAACCCTTCAGCAAATACTCACGTACTCTTGCCAAAATGGGGTCTTTGCTCGTCCAGCTCATGACCTGTGCACCAGTCATTAGGGGGAATTGGTCTTGTGTCAGCATTAACACTTGGTCCTCCGCGAGAGCCGCCTCTGGACATTCAGGTAATGGTAGGCGGCTGAGAGCATCGGTATTCCCATTATCCTTTCCAGCTCTGTATCTGATCTTGTATTCATATGCTCTCAGCGTCACTGCCCATCTCATGACTCTCGGCGAAGCCATCTGGGGCACCGCCTTCATTTCATTGAATAGACTTATCAATGGTTTGTGATCAGTGCAATTTTGAAACTTCCTTCCATAGTTTACAGGTATTTATGAAAACGTTTTACTCTTTGTAAACTCTTTGTAAATGAAACATCTCTTTGTCCAACTGTGAATTAAAAAAAACATTGTGTGTGTATGTGACTGTGTGTGTGTGTGTGTGTGTTTTGTGTGTGATACAGCTGCGCCCTCTGGTGGCGGGCAGGTGGTGTTACAGCGTGACAGACAGACAGACATGTTCTGCTAGGTCTCATAGTTAGTGCTCACTGCGTTCGCAATCATCTTCCTCATTACTATATTCCCTTTCATCATGAATGAAATGAACCGCGAGCTGTTTAACTCCTTAATGTCCTTATTAGCCGCCTCCATTGCCTGCACCTTCTTCAAAGCAGTGTCAAAAGTGAATCCATCCGGCTCCGAGAGTCGCCTCCGTTGAATACTGTCCTCGTTGATTCCACAAACTAAACGATCTCTCAACATTATTTTGAGAGTATCTCCAAAATTGCAGTCCAGTGCGAGCTTCCGTAGCTCCACCACATACTCCACAACAGATTCCCCTTGCCTCCTGTCTCTGGAGTTAAACTTCCACCGCTGTACTATTTCACTCGGTTTCGGGTTGAAATGATTTCTCAGCAGACTCACCAACTCTTCATACGATCGCTCTCCCGGGCGTTCAGGACTTAACAAGTTTCTCATCAATGTGGATGGCTGATTTTATGAATGGTATCTGAAAGGACAAATGCACACTAAATATTCACAGTGCCTACAAACTTAGCTTACTGGGAGACCAACCTTAACACACGTATGGCTGTAATGTTCAAATACATTAGCTGAGGCTAACTTAGCTTGCTAGAGCCCTGTTAGGCTACCATAGATGGCTACCAATGTTAACCTAACAACATGATTTAGCATAGCAAATACAGGCAAAAACGAACTTTTTTAGAGAACACATAGATTAATTAATTGTTGCAACATCAATTACAATTGCACTGTACAAACAAACAATGAGCATACTTCCTGAAGAACGCACTGTTTGTGTAGCTGCATGTAGAGTTGCAGCTGGACTGCAAGAGGGTGAAATCCCCCCTCAACGTCTTCAGACAGAAATGTCCGGCCCATTCAGAGCCCAACCCGCTGCATCCAGCAGTCCAACCCATTTTCGCCAGCAGCCAATAGAATCAAACTTTGCTGCAGCCAATGAGATGGTATTTCCCCTTGCGCCCACCACAACAGTTAAATTAATCCACTTGGTCATCTCGGTCGCTTGTGCACTACTTGGAACTAAGCTTAATTTGTTTGATTCTACACAATACAAGCTTCATTTGATGGTAAGTGCATGTTTGACACTAACATATCTAACACTAGCGTTAGACTCTTAGCAGTTGAAGGCAGACATGCTAGTTAAGGTTTGTTTCCATTGTGCTCCGAAAGCTACTCATCACATTTTATTTCTGTCAGAAAGGCATTCATCGCACTGCAATTCTGTCAGAAAGGCATTCGTCACACTGTATTTCTGTCAGAAAGGCACTCACCACACTGCTATTGAAGGCAGAAAGCTGCTCACTGTATTTCTGTCAGAAAACGGCCATAGCGGTCAACACATTTGGGCATATTTGGGCAAGTGGCTATGGCCAAACTAGGGGGTCTATGGCCAAACTAGGGGTCAAACTAGGGGGTTTAAATGATTCTGTCCCGTTCCAATTTCCAGTTATTTACACAGTAATAGACAGTTGGACCACATACATTTTCAAAACATTAACAGGTAAAACCTTTCAAGTTAACCTGTAAGAAAGGTGGAACTGTGCTGTGAACCGAAGCGTGGCTTATTTACATGATATTACCAGGCATTTACCCAGTATTTAGTAGATTATTAACCAATAAACTGGTGTTTATATCAGGGAGTGGTGACAACCCTAACACATAATGATCAGTATACATTAAAATAAATCCAAAAAGGTACTACATCCAAAAAGTAAACAAGCGGTGGACAAAGTACTCACATTTCCATTTCTTTATTGGCACACACCAAAAAGGAACGCTTACGGCTATGAAGCCTTCATCAGAACATGCTCATGCTGATGAGCAAGTCAAAGGACATATGTGACAGATCTAACTACTACTAAATTAAAACATTATAAAACTTGGGGAACAAAAGTGCAAAACAGTCACATTCTAAAACTTATTTTAGAAAACTGTGCAAAACAGTATAAACAAACATTTTTAAAATTAAATGTGCACTTTAGCCTGGCAAATCTTGGTCGTGGTAATTCACATTATCAAGTGTTTTGTAGACCAGTCTAGCCCCAAGTACTGGGTGGGCATTTTTCAGAAACCAAAAAGTGGAAGATTTTTGGAAAATACCCACCCAGCACTGGCACCCACACTTGATAATGTGCAGTCACACGACCGGGATGGTTTATCGGCACTTAAAATCACTTCCTTGACTCGTATGAAATGGGGAGCAGCTCTGTGGCCTGCTTCATTGAAGCATTTTTTTCTTGAAGGGGTTTATTAGTCTCTAAAAAGGTCTTGTAGACTTTTGCAAAATCTGCTAGAGTCTGCTTGCTTGTTATCTGGGGCAGTTCTCCAAATCCTGCACCCTCTCCGGCAATTAACACATCTGCAATTACCGCAGTCCCTGCAATCGTGTTGCGGTCAATGTTCAGCACCTCGCAGGTGTTTGGCAGGCTTGTACTACATCCTCCGGGCTCTGAACTACAAGACAGATAATACAATGACTACAGCATTATGTCATACTTTAGCTATTAAAAATAGCACATCTACAAGCTCAGCACGCACCACGCTATGAGTTTGTAGTTGTGCCATTTTTTTTAAATCATGAAAATGTGGCACAAATCTCTGAACATTCTTTCAGAGCGAAAGTTTTTAACTAAAATCTTTGCTTTTGGGGGGTCCCTGGAAATTCATATTTTCAGATGGGGGTCCACAGCCAAAAACACAGGTTTTTCAGAAAACTTAATTTTGACGCCAGGCCGAAATGGTATTCTTGAATCCATAGTTAAATTGTCCTGGATACGGTTTCATAAATGGGCCAGCCTTGACTATGGTAAATGTAGCATCATCATCTTTCAGAAGCTGGTTCTCGCCTTTCTGTCTGTGCAGGTCATTTTTTATTTTGGCCATGGTCGACGATGGCCGCTGAATTTCTTCAACTAAAAAGATACAGAAAGATATATTTATTACCTAAAATGTTATTTTACCATGTTTACTCAACACTCACTTGCCTGTAGGAAAAAATAAAACAGGGATGTGGGTAAGGAAACAAACCTATACCTTCACAGAGCATCATGAAGCTCATCCACCCACCTCAGACAGAAACATTATGAAAATCACATAATTGTCTGGCACCTGACAACCTGCTGCCATGCAAGACCACTGTATGAAAAACAAAGATTTGATAAAAAGATTACCTGCATTGTCAGACTCCTCCAGTGCAGGGGACTCCAGTGCAGGGTTCTCCTCTTGTGCAGTCACTGCAGTCACCTTCCTTCTGCGTGTGGTCTTTGTGGTTTTGTGAGTGTTTGACATGACTATGGTGGAAAATAAATTAATTAAGAGATTATATAGCCACCCCATAGGCTACATCACCAACACCTGCTAGCAAATAAGTACCGCACCCCCTCCCCCCAAAGGCTAAAGTGAAATGGAACACTGGGCTTTTTTGCCTTTTACATTAACCACTTTAAGCCTAGGGATAGCCAAAAAATAGGCGAACTATACAAGCTCACAATGCAAGCTTGTTGTAGATCAGCAGAGCTATGACATGCTCAACTAAAAGCTACACCAAGTTAACTGTCTGGAAATACACATCAACATGAATGCAACACAGAGCTACACTATTTTAACCCCAGAAACGGGGTCATTGCCCTGGAAAGCAAAGCAAAGCAAAGTTCTTTGTTTACCCAGGGAAGTGGACTAAGCTCGAGATGCTTGTTTACAGCCATACCCTGCTCATAGAACATTTCATGGTAGGGGTTCAATGCCTTGCTCAAGGGCACTTCAGCGGTGGTAATTTTAATGTGCCGGTCCGGGGATTTGAACTGGCGACATTCCGGTATCAAGACCGCTCCGCAAACAGTTCGGCCACCGCTGCCCCAACAGTGAGCAGCTTTTTTCAGTTACCGTAAATCCTCCAGTAAACGCCTCCTTTCTATTAATTACCGGGCCCCTATTAATCACCGGTGATGGCGTTGAATTAAGTAAATAAATTCCGGCCTCCTTTAATGAGCCGGGGTTTTTTGTGTTTTTTTTTTTTTCAAGTGCCGTATCTGTTACTTTCCCTGCTCTGGCTGGCTGTGCCTGTCACGTCAGCGTCCACTGTCCAGATGCCGTGGCCGTGGTGCTCGGCTCGCACACAATACAACAACAAAGTTAATAACTTCGGGAGAGAGCCCCCACAGATCTGCCCTTCATGCAACGAACGTTGGTTCTATAAACGGCAGATCGATGAGCGCATGGGGGGTTTTGCAGCCTGGCGCAGCCCCATGCGCCTTTTGGATCTCTCATTTTATGGTATGCTGTTAGCTTGTTGCTAACGGGACCCCGTTAGCAACACGTCTCTCTCTCTCAGACGTTCTCTACGTCTCTCTCTCTCTCTCTCTCTCTCGCGCGCGCGTTAGAGAGAGACGCTCTCTCTAACACGTCTTTCTTTCTCTCTCCCTCTCTCTCTCAGACGTTCTCTCTAACACGTCTCTCTCTCTCTCTCTCTCGCGCGCGCGCACGTCTCTCTCTCTCTCCCTCCCGTTGAATGAAGCACTGCAGTGTTGCACTGTTCTGATTTGATATTACCGGTATATGAAATAGCGGCCTATCATACATTTTATTTTTATGTTATTATTTGCATCTGAACTTGTCAGTAGCCTAACTGTAGGCCTTTACCACAGTACTGTGGTAGTCTATCTCAGTTGAAGTTATACCGGTATTTGTGAATGTGACCAGATTTTACTGAGGGACTGCCATTGTATTTTTATTTGTTTTATGTCATATGAAAGCAGGGAATCATATAGCTTCAAATGACATAGCAGGGAATCATATAGCTTCAAATGACATTGGTTATTCAAGTTAAATTGATGTGTTGATGTTATTATGGTATTTACCATACTTGGCTGCTGTGTCGCAAGACAAATTTCAGTGTGAACTGACAATAAAGTACTATATCATATCATATTCATGCCCTGATGCAATCGTGCAGGTTGATGCTTTTATTCTGTGAAAAATCTACCTAATTTAGAAATAAATGTTGCTTTATTACTGGCTGGCTGCACAATGTTCCTGTTCTGAGCGGCTGTACTCATTGCATGGCACAAACAGCCGTTTAAATGAACCCATTAAAACCATATTTAGCAGACGCTCTTCATCCAGATTCCAGAGCGATTTACAGTAAGCAACAACAACACGTGGTAATACATAAAATACATAGAAATAGTCAACTACAATGAAACTATGAGTAAACACTATAGAATTGTCTACATAGTATGCTATCTAAATGACATATTTTAGCCTTTGCATGTGTGCCTGCAAGGTTGTGAGGCTTATACTGTAAGAACAGTGTACTGTTGGTGTGCTATAACTTATTACTCCAGGAGAGGGCGGTGTTTACCTTTTTGTTGCACTCATCATTGGTCTCTAGTCTAGACGGTTCACAGACTGTAGACTAACTGATGTCTGATATGTGTATTCTGTACTGTATCTGATGTCTGATGTGTCTATTCTGTACTGTGAACCCGCAGCACTCCAGGTTAGAACAGAATCCTTCACGGTGCAAGGCTCGAAGATACAGGAGGAAATCAAGAAATGTCCTGTTACAAATGACATATAAGGATATGCTGGCATTTTCTTGATTTCATTCTATTCTGTACGGTATCTACAGTATGTAACAATGTGTGGAAGGAGCCATTCTGTCTGCAGGGAGTTCACCTTAGAATATCTCAAACTTATATGGCGCTTTTCTGAGTACCAAAAGACGCAGAGGTAACGACAAAATAAAAACAACTTCATTTAGGGAAAGTAAATAAACACTAAAAAGCTATAAAATAAACTGAAAAGAGTTAGCTAGGGGAAGCAATAGGGAGGGCATTCCACAGTGTTGGGGCAGCAAAGACAAAAGCTCTGTCCTGAGATCAGATTCTATAAATGTCTTCTACATCCCGACAGTTTTCTGACAAAGCTATGTTTCTATGTCAGTGGTTCTTCGATTTTTCAAAAATAGCAGACCTACAAGCTCGTATAAATGCTAAAGCATAGCATGATGCTAACACCAAAAGGGGTTTCCGCCCCAAAATGGGTTAAGTGCTTTGTAGGTGGTCAGGAGTGTTTAGAAATGGATTCTTTGTTTGACCCGGGGGGGCAGTGAAGGTCACCTTGAGGGGCGGGGTGCCGTAGCAATGGGACAGTGATGGGGTGCACAGGCGTAGCCAGCCAGATGATGTTACTTTGGAGGTATGGCAGCACAGCAGCACGCTGGAGAGAGATCACACCATTTTTACCGTTGATAATGAAGTTTATATTATGCATCAAACAAAAGGTGGTGTAATTCCTATTTTATGTTCAATACATTGGGAACCCGACAGCAGTTTGAGGTCTGGACATTACTCATTTTGAATGCGTTAAAAAATTGTTTCTATGCATGTGCCCAGCACTGCCCGGCCAAGTGGCAATTTGTTTATTTCAGAGTGCCAATAATTCACACGACTCATCAGTCATGCCAATAATTCACACGACTCGTCAGCATAAGTGTGTTGGGGTCAAGGGATGTTCACTCACCGACTTCCTCTTTGTGTTTCTCTTCAGTCATTGACTAATATCGACGACGTGGTGAGCAAGATCCGCATGAAGATTCGGTGAGTATCTGGGGCTAATCAGTGTTCATTTGGGGGTCCTTGGGGAACCAGAGCAGTAATGATTGTGTGTTTCTCAGGACAGAAACAGAACAGAACCAGAGCAGTAATGATTGTGTGTTTCTCAGGACAGAAACAGAACAGAACCAGAGGAGTAATGATTGTGTGTCTCTCAGGACAGAAACAGAACAGAACCAGAGCAGTAATGATTGTGTGTCTCTCAGGACAGAACAGAACAGTAACCAGAACAGAACAGAACCAGAGCAGTAATGATTGTGTGTCTCTCAGGACAGAAACAGAACAGTAACCATAACAGAACAGAACCAGAGCAGTAATGATTGTGTGTCTCTCAGGACAGAACAGAACAGTAACCAGAACAGAACCAGAGCAGTAATGATTGTGTGTCTCTCAGGACAGAAACAGAACAGAACCAGAACAGAACCAGAGCAGTAATGATTGTGTGTCTCTCAGGACAGAAACAGAACAGAACCAGAACAGAACAGAACCAGAACAGTAATGATTGTGTGTCTCTCTCTCAGGCGTCTGGACGACAACATCAGGACGGTGGTGAGAGGCCAGACCAACGTGGGCCAGGATGGAAGACAGGTGAGCTGACTGTATTACCTTAATAAACATGGTCATGAATACTTTCTGCTTCCAGTCACTAGTTTAAATAAAGTCTCATTTCTCATGTCATATTATTCTTTTTGGAAAATTATGGTCCCATTTATTAAAGATATGACCATAAAGTCGCGTATGTTCTGAGGGGCGTGGCTACCGTTACAGTCTATGAACGGGAGCCACCCCCCCGTTCAGTCAAAATAAAAACCAACCAAGAGTAAGGGGGGAAGTCCTGCCTCGTTATCTGGGCCAGCCAATGGCCAGCTGGGCCCAAACGGAGCCAGCCAATGGCTCAGCTGGGCCCAAACGGATCTAGAAATATGGCGACTTACAGTGCAAAGAATTACAGGCTTCGATTTACGTCCATGTTAGACCCGGGGAACGCTTTGTCCATATTTTTTTACAGTCTATGTGTTAAACTCACTTTGCATGTTGCAAAGTATGTCGATGTGCCATATTCACGTTAAGCATGCACATACCCTCTATAAGGGACCACCGTTCTTGGTGCGTGCGTTTGTGTGTACGTGCATGTGTGCATGTGTAATAGCACTACTACTGGTTCACAACAAGTAGTACTGCCCGAAGCACAACATGGCCAGGCGGAGGATTGTAGATCTGCTATTTTTGAACCTGAGATCAGATTCCAAAAAATGTCTTCTACATCCTGACAGTTTTCTGAAAAAGCTATGTTTCTATGTCAGTCGATTTTTCAAAAATAGCAGACCTACAAGCTCGTATATCTGTAGATCTGCTATTTTTCAATAGCTAAAGCAATAGCATAATGCTAACACCAAAATGGGTCAAAAGTCAGCGTGCTCCCAGATCCTCCATCCTGAACCCAGAACAAGTATGTTCCTCCTCTCCGTTCTGCTGCCTCGGAAAAGTACAGGATGAGTCAGATCCACCGGCATCTCCTCCACCGTTTCAGACCAAAAACCAACCCTCTTTATGGAAAACGTCGATTCCCTTCAACCTCCATACCGAGGTTCCATTTTCAACCTGCGGTTTTCTTTTTTATGTCTTGACTTGTATTTTTTGTTGGTGTGTCAGAAAAAAAAAGCAAAAAGCTTTTCGTCTGATTTAAGGCAGAGCTTTCGCTCTCCCGTCAGCAGGGAAGGTGGTTAGACAGAACATGACACCTGATGGGGGGGAGCGGTGTGTGTGTGTGTGTGTGTGTGTGTGTGTGTGTGTGTGTGAATGTGTGTGTGTGCGTGTGTGTTTGTCTGTTTGAGCCACGCGGATTATGTGCAAGTTGTCGTCGGCATGTCTAGTCTGTGGGGCCTGTCAGGATGTAGAAAGACATGTTTAGAATCAGATCTCGGGTCAGAATGGTCTAGTCATGTTGGGGCCTTTCTGTTTGTTGCAGTCTGCTACTGTTCGGAAGCAGAAACATCCTAACCTCCTTCGGCCGCTCCACCCCACCTCCAGGGCCATGACATTAATGCTCTAAACTTATAAACTTATCTCTCACTCGCTGTGACAACATCTCCCTCCAGGGTAAACCCTGCATATAGAGATCGGAGTGTAGGGTGTGTGCAGAAATGTCCCGTTTTGACCTGCGATCAGATTTTTTTTTTAAAAGTATTTTACATCCTGACAGTTTTCCTGAAAAAAGCTATGTTTCTATGTCAGTCGTTCTTCGATTTTTCAAAAAATAGCAGACGGCGCGTGACGAGCTTGTAGATCTGGTTCTGCTTGTAGATCAATAGCTAAAGCGCAACGTAATGCTAACACCAAAAGGGGTTCCCGCCCCCAAAATTGGTTAAAGCTTGTATAGGACGGAGAGATATGAAAAAAAAAAGAAAGATATGAATAAAGATTGTTTCTGTCATGGCAGCTTGATTGTCTGTGTGTTCTAACTTGTATTTCTATGTCCTTTAGGTTGGAGCTGCATTCTACCTGTGGAGAGGTGTGTCCTGGCAATCACCTGGCTGGCTACTTATACCTGGCTGTGATGGCACGCAGTGCTCAGTGATAATTCCTCTTCGGCCAGTGCACACCTCTGTGCTTTTGTACTAGGTCAGTTGAATTCTAAGACTCAAGAACATTTTCCGCTCCTCTACTGGCCAGATCCTAATTGTTACTCTCATTTCTCAGTACCTGCCTGCCAGCCTGATCACCTCTCCATGCAGCTCCAACTGAAGACCTACGTATTATTTTCTGCCTTGGAACCTGGGACCTTTTGGACTTAAGTTATTTTTGCCTTGAACTTTGCCAACTTTTGTGTTTTGGAGTGAATACCAAGTTTCCTTGTCTGATCTGTCTGCATCTGGGTTCCCTGTCTGCCTTGACAGTTTCAGTCTGTTGTTGTGGAGTCTAACCCAACCACCAGGCGTGCTTCAGTAGTGTCTGTTGTTGTGGAGTCTAACCCAACCACCAGGCGTGCTTCAGTAGTGGCCAGGCGGTTCCCACAGAGGAATGTGTGGGCGGTGGTTTAATAACAGACTGTGTTGTACTGCCAGTTAAATTGGTTGAACATAAATGTCCCCCCCTCCCCCCCCCCCCCCCCCCCAGAAATAGCAGAACAAAACCATGGCTAATGTTTAGTTTGACCTGGGTTTGCTCTAGCTTGCGCACATAGCATGTAAATATAGGACCCGTTATTTAGCTATACCTCCTAATACGATACATGGCCAGCTAATTACTTTTATTTTATTTTACCTCCGACGTTCAATAATGAGGACTTTTTTTTTAACCCATTTAGGCCTGAAAGAAATGTCTTCTAAATCCTGACAGTTCTGAAATACCTCATGTTTCTAGGCCTACATCACTCAATATTTCATGTCAAGGACCCCAAAAATGATTTGAGTGTTGGTCTAGTTTTAGTCGACTAAATCTACAGTTGATTTAGTCGACTAAAATGTATTTTGGCGGGCCTTGATGCCGTCGTAATGGCTGATTTTTACACTGAAAATAGCCGATCTACAAGCTCACAACGTGTCGCGTTACTATTTTCCGCATTTTTCAGTGTAAAATGACTTCTATACTGGATCTCAGTGTCCACTAGTCCCTTCCTATTCCTAACATTTTAGTCTAGTTTTTATTTGCTGACGAAATTGTCAATATATTTAGTCTTAGTTTTAGTCATATCAAGGACGACTTCACCCCTTTTAAACCTATCTTAAAATAATAGGTCCGCACTAATAATCATGATAAAATGGCACGATTGTTTTCTACTCAGTCTGTGTCTCATAGGAGGGCTGTGGGCAGTTTAGAAACCGTCTTCCAGTGTCATCATCATTAGGCAGATTTTTTTAAACAAGATTCTTTTACAAAAATGTTTAGATTTTCATTATCGTGAGAATGACTGCTTCCATTTTCGCATTGCAACTTTTCAGGACTAGAAAGCCTGCAGTTTCTATTAGCTTTTATTCCCCATCGATGATGTCACTGGAAGACGGTTTCTGAACTGACCACAGCCCTCCTATGAGACACAGACCGAGTACAAAGAAATTGCGCCATTTTTTCATGATTATTAGCGAGGACCTATTATATGAAGATGAAAAGTGCGAGCTTGTAGGTCTGCTATTTTTGAAAAATCGTGAAAATATTTAGAAGATTTATTTTTTTAACCCATTTAGGTCAGGCCTAAATGGGTCAGCTATTTTCAGCATGCAACTAAGTGTAAAATGACTAATACTGGATATCTTGTCCACTAGTCCCTTCCTAACATTTGGTTAGGAAGGGACTAGTGGCTAGGGATTATTGGTCAACGAAATTGTCAGTATAGTTTCCATTTGTTTTTGTCAGTGAAAATAGGTAGTCGATGAACATTTTTCGTCTTAGTTTTAGTCGACGAAAACAACACTGTACTATATCCCACACTAGTACAGTCAGTGCAGTATAAGAGTATATGATTGTACGTGAGAAGAACAGCACCAGACATGTTTCCCTCTGAACGATGACACATTTTCATTTTTTGTTCTGATTCTGAATCAAAAGTAAATCCCAAATTTGAGAGGAACCCAAACCCATTGCTTCTATCTATGTGCGTTTTATTTTATTTTATGAGTTTGTTTAAGCTTATTATTATTACAGTAGCTTACTGCGGAGACAGAATGTCTGTCCCTCGCGTCCCAAACTGTAAGGTTTAAAAAACGCTAATCTCTCAAGACATATTTGAACCAAATGGGTTCCCAGATTGGAAACACTATGAACACACGATTAAAACCCATTTTGGGGCGGGAACCCCTTTTGGTGTTAGCACTAGTATGTCATGCTTTATTTTAGAAAAATCATGAACATGTGGCGCACAGCTTTGAATATATATATATTCAGAGCGAACATTTTTAACTCAAATCTTTGCTTCATGGGAGGGGAGGTCCCTGAAACAACACATTCTCAGATGGGGGGGTCGGCGGCCAATTTCATATATTTTTGGGGGTCCTTGACATGAAATATTGAGAACCACTTATATAGAAACATGAGGTTTTTCAGAAAAAACAGACATTAAAAAAAAAAAAATCATCTGCCTTTTGGGAGCTGCAGCAGCCGCACTGTGGCGTGAATGAGTCTGCTAATATGAGGCCGTCACACGGGGCTTACAGTATGCCTGATTCATATCGAGTCATGCACCGGAAATAGCAGATCTGCAAGAGCTTGTAGATCTTGCTCAAGAGCTTGCTCAATGTGCCTTTTTATTTCAGTAAAGGGGAAGCTACTCACCCCTGTTTCTAAAATGATCTTGACGCATTTTTTTGACCCGAGATCGGATTCTAAAAAAAATGTCTTCTACATCCTGACAGCTTTCTGAAAAAGCTATGTTTCTATGTCAGTCGTTCTTCGATTAAAAAAAACAAATAGCAGACCTTCAAGCTCGTAGCTATTTTTCCACCAAAAGTGGTTCCTGCCCCAAAATGGGTTTATACTGAGTCATGCACCGGAAATAGCAGATCTGCAAGAGCTTGTAAGATCCGCTATTTTTGGCGCACGGCATGGTGCTCGATGTGTCAATTTCAGTAAAAGGGAAGTTACACACCCCTGTTTCTGAAATTATCTTAACGGCCTACGTGTGCTATGGAACGTGGTTTATTTTTTTTGGAGGGGGTTACTGTGTGTGTGTGTGTGTGTGTGTGTGTGTGTGTGTGTGTGTATGCGCGCGTGGGTGGGTGTGTGTGTGCGTGCATGCATTTGTGCGTGCGTGTATGTGTTTATGTTTGAGAACAGATAGCATCTCGTGCATGAGGACGCACGCTGGGCAGTGGTCAGAGTGCTTAGGAAGCCAGCCAGACTGACTGAGCCTTCTTCACACGTTTCCTGCCTCTAATATGAACCCTTTGGGGCACGGTGGCACAGTCGATAGTGCTGTCGCCTCACAGCTAGAAGGTCCTGGGTTCAATTCCTGCTCGGGACGCTGTGGGTGCTGGCGGCGTGTTTCCTCCTCCGCGTCATCAGTGCCCATACCCGAAGGCGGGGTTGGCGAAAGGGCCTTTCTGTGTGGAGTTTGCATGTTCTCCCCGTGTCCCCTAGGGTAGGTACCCTCACATGTTCTCCCCGTGTCCCCTAGGGTAGGTACCCTCACAAAAAACATGCAGTAATCCTGGTCACTAAACTGCCTCCCCCTGGCCAGCTGGGGCGCCTGATGGAGGGGAAAGGAACTGGTTGGAATAACATGTTCCTTCCACGCGCTACGTCCAACCAGGGAAACTCCCCCCTGTCAGGTGTAAAGGAGCAACTTGGACACTCAGGCATGAAGGAAGCATGAGTTCAAGTCCGTTGCTCTCCCCTTGTCCCCCATATATGGGGACTAGGTTGGTGGAGGGTGTGTAGAGCCCAGGATCACATTAGATGATGAAAAATGCGTTACAAAATCGTGGGATAAAAAAAAAAATGAAAACTTTGTTTCACTGAGATCAGTCTCCAACTGTCCTCTGTAAAGATACAGTCACCTCCCTATACCTTCACTGCACTGAGATCAGTCTCCAAGTGTCCTCTGTACAGATACACAGTCACCTCCCTATACCTTCACTGCACTGAGATCAGTCTCCAAGTGTCCTCTGTAAAGATACAGTCACCTCCCTATACCTTCACTGCACTCAGATCAGTCCCCAAGTGTCCTCTGTAAAGATACACAGTCACCTCCCTATACCTTCACTGCACTCAGATCAGTCCCCAAGTGTCCTCTGTAAAGATACACAGTCACCTCCCTATACCTTCACTGCACTTAGATCAGTCCCCAAGTGTCCTCTGTAAAGATACACAGTCACCTCCCTATACCTTCCAGGTGCGCTCCGATCTAAAACCATTTGGCTCAATGAGAGGCTCAAGTAGCACCGAAGAGACGACTTTAGGACGGTACCCGCCCCCCCCGAACCTCAAATGACGTCACATTGTAGGCTCTACAGCGCCGAACCAACTTTTATTCTGCTCTAAAATAGGAGTATGAATCGGCCCATAGGAGCCACACAGGGGAACGACCTCGGAACCAGTGTTAAACTGGAGGTCATTTAAACAGCAGGGCTTTTTAATAGCAGACAAAAACATGGCTATTGGAAAAGGTTCCCCTATAAAGGGTCATGTTAAACGGTTAGATAAGGGAGCACTTGTTTTATGTATGTATGTCAGTGGCGGCTCTAGGTGATGTTGGTTGGAGGGGCTGCCTAAGAAATCTTATGCTATGGGGCCAATATACGATAGTATATGCTGATTGATTGATTGATTGATTTATTAACAGTTTGTTTTTTATTATTACAGTACAACTCAATACAAAAACATGCTATCCATTGTTCACCCTATACTACAGCATGTTCACAGAATACTGGTCTCTACTCTACAGCAACAACAGCATCAGCATCACATTCCACAACAACCCAGTACCCATGCAGTGCTACTCAGAAAATCTATTACACTATGCTACCCAACTAGTTCAACCTGCAGCAATAGCATCATATTCCAGATATCAAAGTACAGCAATGACACTACTACAGGCCTATACTTTGTTACAGCAAATGCTCCACAACAACAGAAGTGCATCATGCCCACAACAAACACTCCACTGAACATTGTTTGTATTTGTATGTACAGATAGCTGCTCAGCCTACTGTCATTAATAATAACAGTACACATGCACGCACGCATGCACGCACACGCACGCGTTGCGCGCGCGCGTCGGTGCCGTTTCGAAACAAGCAACTTGCAACATATGACAGTGACAACATATGACAGTGACATATACAGTACATACTGTTGTATTATAGTGTTCTGATACTTGGTGCTGTGTTCGGATACTCGGTACTGATACGTGCAATGTACTTGTATGTATGGTGTACTGCCTGCCTGAATGGTAACATACTGTGGAGCTGTGTTAGAGCACGCTGAAAGCCGCTGCTGGCAGACAATGATTGTGGTCTAGTCTGTGACGTCATTAGGACATGAAGTATCCAAGCTATATATGCTGCTGTAAGTGTAATAAACCTTGTGAACGTTTTAATGTGACCATGTCTCCGTGTCATGTTAATCTCGTCTCCCGGGCCGGCCTGTCTGTCTGCCGCCGAACCATGGAAATGCCAACCGGGTCGTCACACACCAGAACCAGACGAGGGTCCAATACGTAGAACACAGTTAATTATAACACATACAATTATTGTATGTACTGTATATGTCACTGTCATATGTTTTGTATTGTAAGGTGTTTAACTTATTGGTCTGACCTCAATCTTGTGTAATCCTCGAATTGCTGTTTTTAATAATTGCTTTTCTAAATCAATCAACCGGTCGATTTCATCTACAAGGTAACAATACATCGCATCACCAACTTGTAGATGAGTTGTGTTTGGCAAAAGCAACGCCCTCGTGCGATCGAGTATGAATTGATCTTACAACTAACTCCACAGTGCTGTCTCCAACAAACATAATCCCATTGGATGCACCTTTCAGAACGGGATAGAAAACTGTCCAATTAGACAACAGCGTGTGTTGTTTTTGGCAGCAGATTTAGATTTTAGTTTCAGTCGTAGTCTCTTGAATAGTTTTAATTTAGCTTTAGTCACATTTTAGTCACCCGGAATGTTTTGGTGTTAGTCTAGTTTTAGTCGACTAAATATCGTGAGATGTAACTTGGCGGGCCTTGATGCCGTCGAAAGGCCTAGTTTTACACTTGCTGAAAATAGCAGATCTATAAGCTCACACCATGTTGTGAGCTTGTAGATAGGCTATTTTCAGCATGCAACCAAGTGTAAAATGACTTATACTGGATCTCTTGTCCACTAGTCCCTTCCTAACATTTTAGTCTAGTTTTTATTTGTCGACGAAATTGTCAGTATATTCAGTCTTAGTTTTAGTCATCGTAGCTTAGTTTTCATTTAGTTTCCATTTGTTTTTTCTGTGAAGTGAGCAGTGCAATTGCACTGCTCACTTCACAGGGGTGTGATTTTTATTATTATTACAGTATTAGTATTTTTCTTATGAAAGCAGAGAGTCTACTGTTTCATACGGTATATAGTATGTACATGTCGCTATAGGCCTTATTTTGTGAATAATAGTTATTCGGGTCCATGCCTTCTCTAAAGTTCTCTGGTGGGCGCAAGCTGCATTCAATAGCCAATTAGTGACAAACTGTACATGGGATCAATGTGTATTTGTTTTCCTCCTAAAAGTAGACATTCAGGGCTTTCATTCAGTTATAGTATGTATATGATATTATTTGTGTTCATTTTTATATCTGTCTGTCAATGTCTGTCAACTTCAAGCTTCCATATCTCTGTTGTTTTTTCAAACGAGCAGCGTGCAGGCAAAAGCAGGTGTTAGAAAAAGGTCAATATCTCCAGAATGGAAGATGGTAGAATCATTTATTTTAATTTTTATTGAAGTGGACAAGTTAGGCTTTCTTTTGATTTATGCGGTGTGATTCTCCCTATAAGAGGCCCCTCGCTGTGGGCCCCCAAAAAAGTTCAAAAATCCCATGTTAATCGCTTAGCACCAGAAATCTTTGGTCCACTAGAAACTGTAGCACACTAAAGGGCTGTATTTTGTGTGTCTTAAGTACCAGGTCTTATTACCTAACTTGAGTAAACTAAAGACCTGGAGGCGCGATCAATGCCATTTGGCTATTCTGAGTGGCCAAAGAGCATTGATCACGCCTCCAGGTCTTTAGTTTACTCAAGTTAGGTAATAAGACCTGGTACTTAAGACACGCAAAATACAGCCCTAAGTGTTAATATATTAGTGCCCCTCACTTCACACAGGTGTGATTTTTTTAATACCATGGGACCCTGGCTGAAATTCGCCAGCAAAACCTAAGCCTAAACCCAAAACAAACTATAAGCTGGTTACCAGCTAAAACCAGCATAAACTGGTGACCAGCAAAACCATCAAAATACCAGCTAAAACCAGCATAAACTGGTGACCAGCATAACCTGGTGACCAGCAAAACCATCAAAATACCAGCTAAGACCAGCATAAACTGGTGACTAGCTACCAGTTTAAACCAGCATGGACCAGCAAAACCTAGCTGGTCAGTCACCAGCTAAGACCAGCAAGATGGCGTCCAAAACACACTCTAAAGCTGGTCACCAGCTAAGACCAGCAAAAGGTGGTCACCAGCTAAGACCAGCAAGAAAGTTGCTGGTCCAGCTTATGCTGGTCTATGCTGGATTTTTCAGCAGGGAATTATCCTACGTTAGGCTATATCTCGCCTACTTACCATCTTCGTCTATCTCACAGCCAATTTTCAGAAATGCTGCCCATCTCATGTCCTTCCTGCAGTGGAACGGATGGCTCTTGGTGTACAAAATGGGGTACTTGGAAACACAAAAAAAATGTATTTCGTCAAATGACGCCATGATGCTCTCTCCTGCGTGACTGCGTCTCTGGGGGGTTACCTGCACACAATCAGTGCCAGATAGAATCGACAAATCTGGTACTGATTGTCGAACGAACTTAGTACCAGACTGGAGACAGCTGCGCGTAACTTGGAGACTCCAATTTGCGTCCGGGCGCACGGCTGTCTCCACTTTATCAGTACCACTACCACAGTAGGTGCCAAGTCTGGCACTGGTTACGTGTGTATGTATAGTAGCCTCCAGGTACGCAGACTAGCAGAGAGCATGGCATCATTTGAGGAAAATTAATATTTTCTGTTAGCAACCACTCCATTATTTTTAATAAAGCGCATCCATTTCACCACAACACGCTCAGACGACTTGCTGCATTTCAGGCTGTTAGCCATGACGCAAACGTCGATGGTAGGCTATAGGTGAAATATAGGATAAGATGACATGCTCCGAGTTGGAGCCTCCAGGTTGCGCCTGGGCGCACGGCTCTCTCCTATCTGCAGTCAGACCGTTCAGCGTGACTTCAGGAGAGGAGACAACGACAGATTGAAGAGTGCATACCACTGCTTTGGCATTGCCACTGGACACCTCGATGTTAATGTTATTAAAAAAGAGAGAAAAAAAAGGGGGGGATCATATTTGAACAATAATCTGAAGTAGGCCTAATGTACAGAGACACCTGAATTATTTGATAGCTTGCATGCAATCTCTTTTGATATGCTACTGTACTGTTTGTGCAGGTAAGGAGTAGCTCCGGTCCATTCTGCCAATGCAGGGTGTTGTGTTTCTCTAGGTACTGGACCCTCGTCCGGTTCTGGCAGACCGGTAGTGTGTGTGTGATAATCCATCTGAATTATTCCTTTGGTCCGGCAGCGATCGGCGGGCCCGGGAGAACGATAATAACGGGACACTCAGACAGTATCTCGCCAAGGGTTCACAATTTATTATACACATACAGAATTATATATTTAGCTTTGGATCCTCATGTGACGTCTCCAGTGGCTAACAAGAAGTCTGTTACAGTTCAGTTCAGGCAGTACACAATACATATCTAGTACATTTGTATATTCACGTACAAGTAGGCTACACAGCATAGGCACTCAGATCATAACACAGGGCAGAATCATATAAGCATTAGGCTATGGACCAGAGCTAGGTTAGGAGTGAATGATAAAATGCATGCACATTGAATTATAACGTTTGTTTTAATTTTCTGTTCGGCCACGACGGGCAGGGATTATATTTTCCTGTTGAATTGCTTACTGGAACAGACCAAACTACTTTACTTAACAATAAAATCATTTTCGTTCCGAAAGTGCATAGGCTCTTTCCTCTTCCGTGTCTGCACTCTGCAGAATAAAAACAACAACAGAGTGTGAAAAGACCGCCCAGTGTAGCGTAACAAACGGACCTTCTCTCCTATTGGTTGGCGGGTAAACCCAACCTTTTTTGTCTTGTCTGAAGTCCCACCCTGTTCTTCAGTCTGTCGCCTACAAAATGTTTTCTGTCTTGTGTCTTGCCCCCCATGAAACAAGTTTGTCTCATCAAACCATGTGACTCCCATTGGAAATTAATTGGGCGCTAATTGTCTGATGCTTTTCATCAGACAAGACAAAGATATTTGTCTGATAGGTGTTGTTAAGTTAATGTTGTTCCCTGCTTACTGTGTGTATGTGTTATATGATGCACTGTGACCTTAAGGGAAGCCCGGGGTTACGAACCGGATGTAGTTATACTGTGAGTCAGTTGTTGTGTTGGGGTCTGGCAACGGGCCGACAATAAAGTTGTGTTGAGAAACTACAGTTGTTTTATTCCAGTAACAGGTGTGACCGCGGCCTTAGGCATTTTTGCAAAATGCTCGTCATCAGGAAGAAGAGGAGTCGTGTCCAATGTCTCTTGTACAGGAACTATATACAAGACAATCTTCCCTCCATTAGTTTCATCCTGGAGTTGCTGCCCAGTGTAGCCCCCAGTCTCCATCGGAATTGCATGCAATTTTGTTTGGCGACTACCACCTGTAAAAATAAATTGGGACTAAACTCACTTAGAAGCAATAGTTTACACCAGTCACAACATAGTAAAACCATGGGCCAAATATCTATATTTACCTGTAGACTTCTTGAACATCCATCCTGGAGAGAGATTAGCCAGTTTTGGATAACAGCGCTCCAATTCTGCTTCGATCTGTAAAGGAAACCCCATTATAAAAGCATGAAACAGCAGTAGATTCCACCTAAACTGTTATTAACGCACTAGTATTGTATTGGGACAAACTTATTTCTGCTCTGATTGCAATTTGGTCCTTTTGACATGACAAACCCCACCAATACAGTTAGTATCCTTCGATATTTTCGAGAAGATAGTTACCTGAGAATGGGAGGCATCCAGCGGAATGGGAAGAGTGGTTTTCCCTAGTCCTGCTTGCTGAAGGATATTAATTTCCTCCTTGTTTGGAGTGACTGTGGTTGGTCCAGGGAGGACACAGACATGGACGTTTACTACAACTCCAACTCCAGGTGCAGAAATCCTCCCACGTTTCTTTAAAAAATTTAATGTCCTATAGGGAAGAACATTTCAGCATTAGAATGTAATTACGGCATGCAATCATACATAAATCCTTCGCCAAGTCCCTCCCCAACCCACCCTTGTCCAATATACAAGTTAGCAGCGAGGATACAGGGCAAGCCGTCCTTCTCACCCATCGTGAATCATGTTAAATGACGGGTATTTCTCCATATAAATAATTTCAGTAGCAAGAGCTTCGAGATGTCTTCTAAATCTAGTCAACCAGGCCTGCAGTAGGCTATGCACTGCACAAAGGGGGGAGAAACAGTATGCCAACAATCAACTTTACCGACCGTCCGACAGCAGTTTGTATTATAGCCATCAATAGCCATCATCTGGGTGGCTCAGTATAACTTTCCTGACCTTAACATGTGTTCAACAACACAGCCATGCAAAATAACATTGACAGCTACGAGGTCATAAAAGGGTTTAGCAAAGGGCCAACTTAAACTATATGAACTAACATTGACCTCCACACACAAGGCCCCTGCTGCAGCAGGATTGGCCAGGGGTGTCTGTGCAGGAGCAGGAGTCCCCAGTACTCTAAAAAAAAACTATAATGAAATGTTCTCTAGTGTTCAGAGAAACAGACACTGTACAATTTATGCATTTAGCAGATACTTTATCAATTTACAATTTACAATTTAGGCATTTAGCAGACGCTCTTAATCCAGAGCGACTTACATTAAGCAAGAACAAAAAAGCATGGGTATACATCACATAAAAACATTTATCATGAAACATGCGTAAGCTAAGAAAGTAACAGTGGAATATCTATAATGAAACTATACATATAAGCTATACATCTATACTACTATGCTATACATATGTGACCAGGGACAGTGGTTTGATATACAAGGGGGACATGGTCATTTTTCAGTTCTTTACATATTATGAAACTGCACACTGTAACCTTTCATATGATCTATTGCTCATTGAAATTGGGGGAAAAATGAAGAAGATATGACCATTTGAAACTTGTTTAACTGGAAACACCAAAGTACAGAATTTGCCGTTTTAAGATTTCATAGTATTTAGCATCTCTGAGCCCAGGAATGGGTGTGACAATAGATACTTGTCTCCACCCCTAGATACTTGCATAAACACTCCCCCCATCCTCTAACCACTCCACACTGTCAACTGCACAGAATGACTTGAGTTGACACTTAGTAAAAGAGGAATAAGGACATCTAGAACTCTTAGAATAAAAATAAATAGAGATGAGAAAGTATCAATATTGCAATATAGAAATATAGGACGGACGTTGTTTAGTGTATGTTTTGGTAATGATACAATCTAAAAAGTAACTAGTATGCTGGAGTAAAACTACTTGCAGAAAGTAGGCTATAATTTATTCCATGAAGTTACTTGTAGTTTTAGACCCATGCTTTTAATTGCTAAATAAAAAAATGCTGTATGTTTACATTACATTATTAATATGTACAAAGGTACCTTTTTACCCCTAAATGCATGGCTTGAATCAGCCATGCACTGATGTGAAAGAGTCAAAACCTTACCAACAGAAAGTCAGGGGGAAAAATACCTTAGACGTGTGTTATGATCCTTCCACTTTTAAGAAGATCACACCAGGATTTGTACTACACTATGTCTTCACATTCAATATTTGAGCTGTTCTTCTAACAACAATGTCATGGATTGATCAAATTATATAAACGACGGATTTCACCGCGACGCGTGATCACGCATGGATGTCATGGATTGATCAAATTATATAAAAGACGGATTTCACCGCGACGCGCGATCACACGCGATGTTATTCATTCATGTATTGATCATCAGGCAGCAGCATCCAATGGTAATAAAGTTACAAAGATTAAAACACAGTGATAAACATGCACATGTGTGCACTGAAATAAAGGGCAGAAGAATGGATTTACAACTAAGACAATCTCGTCAGAACGCGTGTGGTGTGGAGACCTCAAACAAACATTAAACTGGCAGCAACTTTTTTTTCTTCAGTGGACGACGGGTAAATCAGTTAATTTATACTTTTATTACAATATCCAACAGCATCATATCAAGTTAACAATAATGCTGATGTTGTAGGCTATTTACTATTGTCACAGAAACACACTGCACGGCTACTGTAACTGGAGAACAAAGATAGCTACGGCCAATCGAAACGACTCTATGTAAATACGTGCAGGAATGTTCACACCCCCAAAATACGGCAAATAATCTGTAATTATAGAGACATTTTTGCAATGTAAATACAACGACTTAATGACACTAAAACGACTTTCTGATGGAATAAAAACATTCTTTAACATTCCAACTGTGTTAATGTGGCTAAAACCGAAAACCACCAAAAAAATAAAATTATTCTATTTTGGTCTATTGTGAGATTTAATTAGTGCCGACTTGTGGTTGAAAATACTGGCACTGGTCACATATGTACTATGACGTGCTATGACAATAGCACATACAATGCACTTATGCTGTCTACATAACATGCTATAAGTCTGTATCAAATGCTATCTAAGTCTACAAAATTGCTATCTAAGGGGGTGGGGTAAGTGCTATGGGCCATGATGGAGTCTGAAAAGGTGGGTTTTCAGACTACGGCGGAAGATTGGGAGTGATGCTGCAGTTCTGACTGCAATGGGAAGTGCATTCCACAGTTTTGGAGCCAGAAGGGAGAAGAGTTTGGGACGTGTGGAGTGTTGTCCCGGCGTTTTTAGTGAGGGTACTTCCAGCTTCCCTGCGTTGGCTGATCTGAGTGAGCGGGAGGGTTTGTAGGGTTCGATCATACTTGCAAGATATGGGGGAGCCATACCTTTGGTTGCTTTGAATGCCAGCATCAGAGTTTTGTATTCTGTGCGGGCAGCGACCGGGAGCCAGTGGAGGGAACGGAGCAGGGGGGAGACATGTGAGAATTTTGGCTGGTTGAAGACCAAGCGAGCTGCGGCATTTTGGATCAGCTGGAGAGGTTTAAGTGCACATGCTGGTAGGCCAGTATCAAAAGCAACTTACAGCAAGCAAGGTAATGGACATACTGTACACTGTGTAGTACCCCTAATCTCAGATTGTTGGTCAACCAAGAAAGTAGCATCACTAATGCACTGTACACTTTAAATGAACACAGTAAAATGTTGATATCCTACAGAGATGCCTATTTTCAAATAGCCCTGTGCCCAAAGTGGGGTCCGGGGACCCACAGGGGTCTTTGAGGGAGTTCCAGGGGAGTAGTATACATGGGCACCCTTTTATGAATAAGGGCGTGTTTTTATGAATAATTAACCCAGGGCACTCTGGCCGTGGCATTCGGCCATTTTGGTGACGTCACCAGACATTTTTGTTCGAGGGCACTTTTTTTTCAGTCAGTTTGACAGTTAGGGTGACAGCGTAATTCTACTGTCACTTCCTCTATACGACTTCCTCATGTGTTGTGCGGGAGACAGATGGTCAAACTGACAGCCTGTGTCTGGGCGGGTGTATGCATGTGGGGGGTACGACCATCTCAGTCAGTATAATTCTACTTTCGCTTTAATTTCCTCATTTCGAGCTACTGGTACTTCCACAAATTGTCTTAAAGTTTGGGTGTAAGGCAAACAGCCTGTATGTGTGTGTGTGTGTGTGTGTGTGTGTGTGTGTGTAGCCTAAGCACCACAGGGCACCACAGGGAGGGTTTGTAATCTTATTAACAGACAGATTGCCAGGAAGGCAGTCCCTTGTAAATCAGTTTAACACTAGCCAGTCTGAAAAAAATTCACTACTACTCAGTCGGCTGAACGGTCAGAGGGACCGTGTTTTTGGTGCGATTTGATTGGCCACTCTCTCCCCCACTCCCTGGAGACTTCCAGCTGGAGACGTTCAAGCCGGCTGCATCCCATTTCCAACGAATTAAATCATATATGTTTGGCTGGTTAATTAACTTGGAATTTGTTTACTATTTTGATAAGAATACAATGATTATTATCCATGATGAGGGCAGAGGGATGTTATTATTTAATTCTCGGTTTCAATGGAGCGAGAAGCTAGCTAGCCTAGCCTAGTTAGCTAGCTGTCTGTGTCGTGTGTTAAGTGTTGTTAACAATGGGACATTGTCTGAACTGCTGAGATGTTGTCATTTCTAAACACGTTTTCACTCCTAAAATGTATAAAACTAATAATACATGTAATACATATTTTGCCCGGTTAGTGCTATATTGCAACATAGGCATAGCCATGGAAGAGTGTCGCATTGCTGCTTCTTTTTGTCCTTCCACCCTGCAAAGATCACTCGTCTTTTCTCGTGTGTTATCGATGTAACACACGATTAATATATGTGACCCCACGCCATGTACAGACTGCTTGACTAGGCATGTAAAGATGACATAATTGTATTAATGTTTAAGTGTAATGATGTTATTGACCGGATTGTCCGTAGTAACAGACCCCCATTCCTCCAGCCGTTAGCTTACATTTGCTAATATTATAAGCTAACCGCATTACTAAAGCCAATGTATTGCAGTAAATGCGGCATGTCCGTGGTAAATTACTTATACATGTGAGTCGCGTTATATTTACCTAAATTACCAGCCAAAGTACATTCCAAATAAACAATTATTAGCCACGTTATTGTTATAATAACTGTATTCTACGTATTGGACCCTCGTCTGGTTCTGGTGTGTGACGACCCGGTTGGCATTTCCATGGTTCGGCGGCGGACAGACAGACAGGCCGGCCCGGGAGAAGAGATTAACATGACACGAGACTTGGTCACATTAAAACGTTCACAAGGTTTATTACACTTACAGCAGCATATATAGCTTGGATACTTCATGTCCTAATGACGTCACAGACTAGACATCACAATCACTGCCTGCCAGCAGCGGCCTTCAGCGTGCTCTAAGGCGCCTGTCACACCTATCAGACAAGCGTCTTATCAATGTTTTATCGTTTCATCTGTCTTGTCGTTTGTCGCATCAATTGACCACAATGCTTTGCGGAATCTGGGCGGTGCGTGGGCGGTGCGAGGACATGCGGAAACAGATCCACGTGTTGCCCCTGTTGTTGTCCTTACGCTGTTAGCTGCGGGACACAGTAGCTAGTAGCTTGTTGGTTGTGTCAACGTGTTGCGTCTCCACTTTATCAGTACCACTACCACAGTAGGTGCCAAGTCTGGCACTGATTCCGTGTGTATGTATATAGCCTCCAGGCACGCAGACTAAGCATGGCATCATTGTGGAAAATTAATATTTTCTGTTAGCAACGACTCCATTATTTTTAATAAAGCGCATCCATTTTACCAAAACACACGACTTGCTGCATTTCAGGCTGTTAGCCATGACGCAGACGTCGATGCAGGCTATAGGCGAAATATAGGATAAGAGATGACATGCGTCTCCAAGTTGGAGCCTATAGTTGCGCCTGGGCGCACGGCTCTCTCCTATCTGCAGTCCGACCGTTCAGCGTTACTTCAGGAGAGGAGACGACACCTCGATGTTAATGTTATTAAAAAAAGAGAGAAAAAAAAGGGGGGGAATCATATTTGAACCATAATCTGAAGTAGGCCTAATGTACAGTAGGCCCATTGGGCATAGCCAACACGGCACATCATTATCACATCTACATTTATCCTTCAACATTTCATGCCCAAAATGATTGTTTGGGAGCAGTAGCATTTTCAGAAATATAAGTCATGGCTACGACTGTTTCATAATATCCAGTCCAATGCGCACTGCCCATGCGAACGGAAAACATGTTCATTCATATTAACAGTTTTATTTTATTTTAACAACCATGGAATCATATGGAATGGTTTGAAGTAGGCCTTCATTTATGTCGCATCCTCTGTGTAAAGCACTGATGTCCTTTTATATCGTTGGTCCGTGCAGTCAGAGGGATAACTATTGATTATGGGTCGGGTGGAATAACAAACTGATACGAGGTGGAACGAGAGATCTGAACGGAGTCGACGCGACACCTGAATTATATAAGCATTAGGCTTTATAGACCAGAGCTAGGTTAGGAGTGAATGATAAAATGCATGCACCTTGAATTATAACGTTTGTTTTAATTTTCTGTTCGGCCACGACGGGCAGGGATTATATTTTCCTGTTGAATTGCTTACTGGAACAGACCAAACTACTTTATATTTTATTCAATAAAATCATTTTCGTTACGAAAGCGCATAGGCTCTTTCCTCTTCCGTGTCTGCACTATGCAGAAAAAAAGTGTGAAAAGACCGCCCAGTGCAGCGTAACAAACGGACCTTCTCTCCTATTGGTTGGCGGGTAAACCCAACCCTTTTTGTCTTGTCTGAGGTGCCGCCTTGTTCTTCAGCTTGTCGCCTACAAAATGTTTTGTGTCTTGTGTCGTGCCCCCCCCCCCCCCCCCCATGAAACACGTTTGTCTGATGAGACCACGTGACTCCCATTAGAAATGCATTGGGAGCTGTCTTGTCTGATGCTTTTCATCAGACAACCATAAGACGCTTGTCTGATAGGTGTGACTGCGGCCTAACACAGCTCCACAGTATGTTACCATTCAGGCAGGCAGTACACCATACATACAAGTACATTGCACGTATCAGTACCGAGTATCCGAACACAGCACCAAGTATCAGAACACTATAATACAACAGTTATGTTGTTATATCAGTTTAATTAATAAAAAACATTTGCTAAGCTGTGTGTATTTCTTTGTCCCAACTTGCAAGTAAATGAACCACGTGACCGGGCTGTTTTCTGCCCCCTCAATATCCCAACCGAAATATTTTATAAGATGGCTCTCCGCATCATAAGTGCATAATACTTGTTTATTTGGAGTGAACATGACAATGACGAGTAAATAAATATTAACGCGACTCCCGTCGATAAGTTATTTAGCCTGGACATTTCCGCATTTAGCTGAAAACGGGCTTAGTAGCCTACTATTATATTTCATTGATTGTGCCAAAGAAAGAATCGCGTCAGGTCAAACCGGCCATGCACACCATTGCTCACGAAAGCGACACCCTTGATCAAGCAGCCTAGTTCACATACATGACGAAATACAACATTAGAGTTATATATTGTAATTTTTATATAGAGGGGGAAACATTATAGGCTACGCGTGTTATCGATGTAATTAATATATTTGATTGATCCAAATAATCGCCTAGTTAGCTAGCTGTATGTGTGTTGCGTGTACTTTTTTTTTCCTCCACCCCTCTTTTCTTTAAATCATAACTCGCTAATTTTTTGCTCATTTAAAAAAAATCAAAATACCATGTAAACTACGGAATTCGGTCTTTCATTTGGTATATAGATCGGTTGTGTAGGCTCTCTACGAAACGATATCAAGTGAAAAGGAAATGTCGGGGAATCGGGTTATAAAAGACACCATTATCAAGCAGCAAAAAGGCGAGTAGGCCTATGGGGGAGGAAGGGGGACGGCGGTTCATTGTGCCGATAATAGCCAGACAGAGTAAGAGATATATGCCTAAAATCATATTTACAAAACGTTTCAAATGGGAAAAAAACAGAGATGATTTCAATCAAATATTTAGACAAAGTCATGCAAGGGGAACTTTCTCTTGACTCCATGGGCTAAGAAAATAAACTTTTAAATCTCAAATCCGGTCAGAATGACCGCTCCGACGTCGTAGTGTTAAGATGGCACCTGAACTATTGCACCCAAAGAACTTTCTAGCACCTCCAGATTATGAGAGGTGCCGACGAAACACGCACGCATCTTTTGCACGCACAAAGTGATTGCTCCACATGTGTGTGTGTGTGTATGTGTGTGTGTGTGGGTGTGTGTGTCTTTGTGTGTATGCGTCATGGGCGCGCCCGCTTGGGCGGCTGTGACAAAACTTCAAAGGGACACGGAGTCAGGGAGAAAGATAAGTGTGAGACCTTATTTACATTTCATTTCACCAGATGCCCCTATGTTAATTATTTTAAGAAACCGGTTTAAACCAACTTCTGCTCCCCGCAAACAAAGGAGTTTAGTTTCTGCCCGCCAAAATAAATAAGGACTACCTCCGTTTTATATATAGTGTGTAAAAACATAGTCCGCTCTCTTACAAACTTTGGAACGCGACGCAGCCAGTCGCTCCTGACAGCCAGGACGTCCACGACACGAGGAACAAACCACAGAGGCCTATTGGACTTAAGAGAATCCACTCGGCTAACATAAAAGGCCTCTGGTTCCTCCGTGGAATCATTTTGTTAGTTATTAACTAAAACAGTCGTGTTAATCCTAGCTACAGCACGCCTACGGAAGAGCAACAAGAACTTGATTTTTTCCTGGCTTGCAGCTCTCTGAGGATTCACAAGGAGCGTTTTCTGCTAAAAGGTTGGTTGGATTATAGGACACTATATTCACTTGTCTAGCGACGACTTGGCTTCCTTAGCAACCAACTAAACTAGTCTTAAACTATAACACAAGCTCCCTCTCCCGGTAGGGTTTATTATGAGCATAGAGGATAGAAGAAATCTCTCTCTGTTTCCTCTCTACCACTCTCTTAATGGACAAGTTACCAGTCCATTTTTTCTCATTTCTTTTCTTATTTCTCTTGCACTGTTGTTTTATGAATACTGCCAATTCCCAGTGAAATGCCCGTGAATAGATACTTTAAACGGAAAGTTTGCTATGACTATTAATACCAACGGTATTTGTGGCCATAGTGAATTCACACCGAAATCTCACGGATATTTCATCACTCAGGAGCGCATTTTAATCAACTGGACTCATGTTCCAATGTGATTTTAATGACGCGCGTATTCAAGCTAATGTGTTTTGTTTGAAGCAATACCCCATTTGATTCGTAGTATTCGTTCTAAACAGATTCACTTCAATAACGCTAGTCGCTCTTGACGAACGGGCAAGCACTGCTAGCCTGTTGTCAACCGCGATAAACACGCTTATCTGTCTAGCACAAATCCGTACGATTTTGCCTCGAAACGTTGTATGACTCATGTCAGACGAACGGATTCAAGGACAAAGGGTTTGCAAGCTGTGTGTTTTAAACATTTGTGAACAGTAAATCGATATCAATAAAAATACACAATTGATTATATTATTCACTTGTTTATTTGCAGTCATTTCGATGTACGTTTCTGTGTCATGATACATGTATACGATGGAATTCTAGTTTACATTTATTAGTAAGCAATCAACAACTCACGTCCGTCCGACAGACGAGACGTTTTTAATGTGATGCGCTGAAATAGCATTGAATATTCCCGAGTCATTTTATTATGATTTTGGAATATTATATTGCTGATTAATCATATCGGATCAATCTACTAAATAGCACTGACTACGTGTGTGTGTGTGTGTGTGTGTGTGTGTGTGTGTGTGTGTGTGTGTGGTGTGTGTGTGTGTGGCGTGCGTGCATGCATGTGCGTGTGTGTGTGTGTGTGTGTGTGTGTGTGTGTGTGTGTGTGGCGTGCATGCATGTGTGTGTGTGTGTGTGTGTGTGTGTGTGTGTGTGTGTGGCGTGCGTGCATGCATGTGTGTGTGTGTGTGTGTGTGTGTGTGTGTGTGTGTGTGTGTGTGGCGTGCGTGCATGCATGTGCGTGTGTGTGTGTGTGTGTGTGTGTGTGTGTGTGTGTGTGTCAGCACAGAAGAGGAAGCGATCAATCAAGCTTACATGCATAATGAGGTTTTGGCATGCTATATAAAACAGCTAGATATGTTTCACTGTTTTTCTTAATGGCTTAATGGTTTTTCTTTTAAAAATAAAAAAGATTTTGCTCACAAACCTAATGAGACAACTAGGAAAGCAAAGTGGGTACTGTGCAGAGCATCCATATGCAAGTTGTCTAGACATAGTCAATCTGATACTCATAACTACTTTGCTTTTAAATGGTCAGAGTGCGATGCACAACTGCCTATACGGTTTCCATGTAGCTCTCAAATAATGATTTATAGATCATTGCTTTTCAACAGCACATATCGGACGGACAGCAACCACTAAAGAATGCTTAATTGTAATTTAGTCAAATGTTGCAGTCATTGCTCTGTTTTGTGAAAGACCTAACATTTTTCACTGTGCAGTTCCACATGTTGACAGAACTAGTTGCTCTGGCTGAACATTAAGGGTAACAGTCAACCAGACAGCCCCAGACACCTCACAGTGTGCCACATCATAGCACACGTTGCGGCCTTGTACATCTGCTTTTTTTCAATTGTGAGCATGTAGATTGGCATTGTACACCAACATTAAATTAACAGGATTTGACTGAAGTAAAATGAGATGTGTCCATTATGCCCGCTTTCAAAATACTGGGTGCATTTTCTGTATGGCTTATTGCTAATCTCAGCCTATTCCTCAGTGGTATCTGCCCTCCATAGAGTTGGCCTTTTGCACATGGCCATTCATTCTATATTCCGTTTTGATATTAAAGTTGGGAAGAGAAATGCATCCGCATGTGCTCAAAGTTAAAACAAATTATGCGAAAGTAGCAGATCTACAATCTCCCAATTATAATCTCCCAATTATAGTTGACTTGTATGGAAAAGTGTCTTCATACATGATTCTAGGTCATCTAGATCAAAAGTTCATTTTTGGCTATGGCGCCGGACGCCATTTTGAATTTGGCCCTCTAGCAAAAAATGCCAGGATTTTTGCGAGGGACCTGGGAGCTAAATATTTTATAAAGGGTCCACAGTGGATGCCTCTCTCAGGCGGCAGATAGATTCAGAGGGAAAATATTGGAAGGAGGTTTTGAGACGTATTGTTGCTGTTATAAAGTTTCTCAGTGAGAGAGGCCTAGCATTCCGAGGCGATGATGAACTTTTGGTCTCAAAAACAAATGGAAATTATCTCGGAATGCTGGAAATGATCGCACAGTTTGATTCATTTCTTCAGGAACACATAAACAAATATGGTCAAAAGGGGAGAGGAACAACGTCTTACCTGTCATCTACTGTGTGCGAGGAGTTCATTTCATTAATGGGTGAGAAAGTCAAGCAAAGCATTGCAGCCGAACTACAGATGGCGAAATATTTCTCGTCATTGTGGATTCAATTCCTGATTGCACGTTGACCAACTCACATTCGTTTTTAGATTTGTCAGCCAGGAGGGGAAAGTGGTAGAGAGGTTTATGGGATTTTATTTTATGGGTCACGGAACTTCTTCAGATGACCCAACTATTTGAGCCTATTCAGAGCCACTGTGGATCCAGTCTCGCTGAATGTGTTGTTAAAATGGTTCGTGGTCTGGGATTGGATGTCAAATTACCGAGGCCAGTCATATGACAATGCTAGTAATATGTCAGGAAAATATAACGGACTGAAGGCACATCTGAAAAAGCTAAACCCTCTGATTGAGTACGTTCCCTGTGCAGGACACTCGCTGAACCTCGTTGGTGTAAATGCTATTGCCAACAGCTCTAAAGATGTACGGCGTACTTTGGCCTACTTCAATCGCTTTATGCATTTTGTGCTGCATCAACACACCGCTGGGATTAAATTTTTAACAAGGATGTCAAAATCAAAACGACTCTAAAGCCTTTGTCTGGTACTAGGTGGAGTAGTAGAGCGGATTCCACCAAAGCTTTAAATGAAAACTACACTGCATTAAGACAGGCCCTGGGCAAGTTTGCAACAGATGAGGAGGAAAAAGATGATGCCAAAGACGAGGCTGCTGTGCTGTGTAGTAAACTTGATAAGCTGGAGACTGCAATAATGGCACAACTATGGGATACACTGCTGACTAGATTCAAAGCCACAAGTGAGTCGTTGCAAAAGCGTGATACAAACTTAAAAACAACCCGGGGACTGCTGAAATCCCTGCAAACGTTCGTGGCCTCATACTGAAATAAATTCTCCCAGTTTGAAAAGTCAGCACGTGATGTAAAGGGTGTGAGTCAAGATTACCAAGACCAGACACAGCGGGTGAGAAAAAGAACAAGATTTGCAGATGAATCCACTGAGAATGACACGGTGCTAAACGGGGGTAAACACTTTGAAGTCGAAACGTATATTGTGACCATTGACAGACTGGTGTCATGTCTTGCTAAACGCACGGACGAATACAGGCACCTTAATGCCCTATTTGGTGTTTTATTTGATGATCCCGAAGAATCCGGACCCCATACAGACAGTGCAGTGCTTAAACGTGGTGCTGTGCTCGCCGCTGCCTACCAAGACGATCTGGACAAAAACATTGGAGATGAACTCATTCAATTAAAAGATTTCGTGCGGGATGAGAGAAGTCATTTACCCGGAGATTTGATGAAACAGTTTGTGCATAAGAAAACGAAAGCACTGCATAATTCGTTCCCAAATGTGTTTGTTGCACTGAGGCTCTTCTTACATCTTCTATGGATCTCAGTGTGTTTGTATATAAAAAAAAAAAATCTGGCATTTTGTTCTGGCACTCTGGCACTGTTAATGATTGATAATTATTACAAAATATGTTTGCTCCCGGCCAAGTCCGCGGCAAGCTGCATCCGGTTTGTCACGCCATCTAGATACATGGGCACCCTTGGACTGTTTCCGTATCCTGTCTAACAGGATCTCGACCATATATCTATGACACTATAATAATAATAATTATTATTATTATATTCCCAGCGGTCTGAATGCATGTATTTAAATATATTTAACTGTAAATTATAGAATAAATTGTTGTTTACATTATCCATGTTTACCTTAGTTTTGTTTGCTAGAATAAAATATTAATGTTTGCATGAGCCGATGAGGTCACTGCCTCGGCGCGCATTGTGATTTTTCTACTGATCAGGTAAGATGCACTTCCAATATTATACCTGTATAATCTTATATTTGTACTTAAAATACATACATCGTTAATTCTGCACAACCCCTAAATGATAGAACAACGCCACAGGGTTATTGTTTACGTTGACGTTGATGTTATGAGGTGTATGGCTATGTAAGATGACAACAATACATCTAGCTAAGCTAAGCTAATTGCTAACAATGCTCCATCAGTTAATGTGTTTTACAGTGTTTATTTATTTGATCTGCCTTTGTGAGTGATGTTTCTTTGCATAACACTAAAGGCAAAACAAATTATTACGATGTCAATTCGTGTAAAGCAATATGTTCATAATATATTGTAATAATATGCCAATGAGTTTGAATATTAATTACGTCTTTCTATTACACATTTGCCACAATAAAAGGGCAACTACCCCTTTCACAGCCATTATTATACTTTTTTATTTATTTTTCTAAGCACAACATGACATTGGTGGAGGGGTGGTGGGGCGGCCTGTATTCCCCCTCGGCCGCTGAAGCCTAAAGTGGTCTGCTCCATTTTAGCCGGCTAGCAGCAGCCCCGGCGCTGCTGCTGCTCCAGTTCCACCACCACCAGTACAACCACCGTGCATTGTTGTTATCCCCGAGGAGTCGGACCCCGGCCCCGAGGACTTGGAGCCGGAGGAGGAGAGTCTGACTCTGAGTCAGGAGTCTGACGAGAATAATAATGTGACGGCTGCTCAGGCTGGGAATGAGCAGCTGCCTGTGGTGGAGGAGCAGGAGCCTGTGGTGGAGGCATTTAATTTACTTTACACGGCCAAAATCGGTGGATTTGGATTTATTTTTTAAGTCTCATCCATGTCAGTCAACCACCAACAGCACAGTTAAGACTAACTTTAATTGCAGCAAGAATGGGACATGGCGATCGTGGTTAACATACTGTGAGAAATCACATACATTATACTGCTCTTTATGCTTGGCATTCTCAAAAATGCAGACACACAGAAAAGCAAACGGCTGCACGTCTCCGATGCAAAGGGTGGCAGAGGTTCACTGGTAACTCCTCTCCAAGACAACTGTAAATACTGTCATAGAAGCTATTGGACGTCTCATCAAAGAGAGTATTGCTGCTGAGGTTAAAGAGGCTGATGTATTCCATTCAAATCGATACCACACAAGACATTACAGCTAAAGACCAGTGTTCAGTGGTAATGCGTTATGTGACTGACACAAAGATACATGAGCGAATGATAGTTGACCACTGGCCAGGGCTTTGTTGATTTGGTGAAACGTGTCATTGAGAACATGGATATTAATCTGGCAAACTGTGTTGGCACTTGGCAATGCCACAGATGAGGCAGCTAACATGCAGGGGCTCCGCAGGTACACGTATGGTGTTATAGCCATGTACTGAATGTAGTGCTAATGGACAAAACTAGTGCCGTTCTACAGGGTGCAGCCCTATTTTCCTTGTTAAATGACATTGCTGTTTTCTTGCGAGACTCGTACCAACGAATGAATGTATGGGAAGACGTGAGCAATGACACACGACACAGGCGGTTGTCAGCAATAGGTGAAACGCGATGGTGGGCTAAAGATGATGCCCTTACAAAGGTTTTTGGGAGGTTTGGGAATCCAGCTGGATGTCTTTACAACGACCTCATAGTGACACTCAGGGCCCTGAGTAACCTTGCAAATAATATGCCGACTATGCGCACGAAGGCCAATGGTTATGCAGATAACCTGCTAAAATACCAAACTGTCCTCACTGCCCAGACATTTCTCCGGATCTTTCAAACAACAACTCCACTATCCAACTACTTGCAAATGAGTGGAATGGATTTGATAACTGCCCATCGGTTTGTCACAGGCACACAAGAGGATGTGAAGAAATGTGTAAGAGATTTTGCAGGCGTAAAAACAGCAGCAGGCGGCTTTGTGAAGTGGGCGAACGAGCAATTAGATGAGTGTGAATATGATGACACGGAGGTGGAAGTTGCTTTGCCAGAACTGAGACCAAAAAAGAAAATAATGATGCCAGGCGAATTGTGTGGTGATGTAACCATGTCAAATGCGTATCAGTACGAGATTACAGTACACAATGTCATTCTGGATACAATCAATGAAAGTCTTTCCCAACGTTTTGCTAAAAACAGAGAACTGTACACTGATTTTTCCCTGCTTGACCCACGGCGATTCAATGATTTGATACGTGAAGGTGTCCCTGCCGGCGCACTGAACGCGCTGAGCGCAAACCTGTTACGGCACAACTGCAGAGCTATCTGTGAAAGTCAAAATGAGAAAACAATGTCGGCAAGGCAGTGTCTAAAACGTATTTGTCAGAGGGAAGTGTATGGAACATTTCCAAATGTTGACATAGCTCTGCGAATATACCTCACATCACCAATGCATCTGGAGAGCGCTCATTTTCTAAAATGGCCTTAATCAAGGATTGTTTAACACTAGCAAGGCTGAAAAAAATTCACTACTACTCTGTCTGAGATATTCCGGCCCTTTCGACCGCTCTCCCCCATTAACCGTAGTGTTAATGTAGCCTATACCCAAAGGTAAAAAAATTGCATATGCGGCGGGCCTATGCCAATAAACCATGTATTTAAAATGTTAAATGCTACATCCTACATTGCTTATCTGTCTATTCTGTCTATAAAAATGTTTTTTTTGTACCGTAGGCTATATGCATAGTTTCTGTAAGCCTGAATTAAAGTATTTTTCCCCCTCTCACAAACAACGTGCTTTGAAGCCTATAAATATTGCTCAACTGTATAATCAATCAGTATAAATAACGAGTACTTTGTGTTAATTCAACCATGTTTATTGTTTCTTATTGTTCACAATATCAGAAAGCATGCATGAAACAATATAAAGCGAAATAAAATCAGGGAAAACACAAATCCTATGCATTAGTTTCATTTATCTGGTTCAACAAAAAATTCGCTTCTTTCGCTTAGACACACTTGACACATGTCATCGTATATGTCCCAGTGCATGATCCACATGCGCGTTTTCCACATTTATGGCAGCTGGATAGCGTCTTGTTTCCACATCTGTCAAGCCGACACTGCCTTCTCTTCTTGGGCGTAGGGGTGTCTGGTGTCTCTGGACCATTCTGGCTCCTCTTGGTGCCTCTTGGTGTCGTAGGCTGGTTCTGTGGTGTCGTGGGCAGCGGCTGCAGTGCGCTGCGCCGAGGCGTGCAAGGTGGTGGTGAGTCCTTTTCAAGCATGTGTTCCTCACGGAGCTGTAGTGCCAAGTCCTGTAGGAATTCTCTCCTGGTGAGCTGCGGTTTGTTCAAGCACTGTTTGAACAACACATAGGCATTGATGGCAGCCAGGTCCAGAATGTTGTAAAAGACAGCCATTGGCCAACGCCTGGTGCCAAGTCTCACGCTGTAGTTTCGTGCCATCTGATCCAAAATGTCGACTCCCCATTTCGTGTTGTTATAGTCCGTTACAGACTCTGGTTTCGCTTTGGGGTCTGACAGGGAGAAGGTGTAATGGTTATTACAACGCAAAAGTATATACATATAGGCTTTGATGTAAAGACATTTTAAATACATGATTATTAGAAAAGGAAAATAAATCACCTGCTGCGGTACTGGCCCTTCCCAAGGTAGGGAAATCCATTCAGGAAGTATTTGCTGTCCAGGTCGGCAGCGATCCAGAACTTAATTCCAAATTTGTCTGGTTTATTGGCCATGTATTGCGTAAATCCACATCTTGCCTTGGAGGGGAATAGCTGCTCATCGACCGTGATGTTCTCTCCAGGCACATAGCAAGATATGCAGTTTTCTGTGAACTGATTCCAAATGTCCGTTATTGCAGCAAACTTGTCCGTTTCTTTGCGTATTTCTCTGGTGTCTTTGTCGTCAAATCGCAGGTAGCGCATTATGGATTTGAAACGGTCACGAGCCGAGAGACAGCGAGATCAATTCGTGGCGGTGGCGACTCGCCACGACCTATTTTTTTACGCCATGGCGTATTCTTCATTATCCGCCATGGCAGAACAGAATCCGCCGTGGCGAGTACAGAATCCGCCGTGGCGAGTTGATCAATTCGTGGCGGCAGCGACTCACCACGACCTATTTTTTTACGCCATGGCGTATTCTTCATTATCCGCCATGGCAGAACAGAATCCGCCGTGGCGAGTACAGAATCCGCCGTGGCGAGTTGATCAATTCGTGGCGGCAGCGACTCGCCACGACCTATTTTTTTACGCCATGGCGTATCCTTCATTATCCGCTATGGCAGAACAGAATCCGCCATTTTTTTGCGTGCTTCATCGTATTTATTATTATTATTATTATTATTAATATGCAGGTAATAATCATAAATACGATGAAGCACGCACGCACGCACACACACACTGTATACGCACGCATACACGCACGCACACTGTATACGCACGCACGCACACACACTGTATGTACGGGTAAAAAAAGAACTTTAAAAAAAAACAGTTTGCTTTTTGCAAGAATCGAACCTGGGTCCGCACGGTGCCTTGACTATAGGGGCGAGAGCGCTAAACGTTACTCTAGCAGAGGATGAAATAATTCCGAGAATTGTACTACTAGGACAAATAACCTGCACCACGGCACGCAAAAAAAAAATAAACAATGGCGGATTCTGTTCTGCCATGGCGGATAATGAAGGATACGCCATGGCGTAAAAAAATAGGTCGTGGCGAGTCGCTGCCGCCACGAATTGATCAACTCGCCACGGCGGATTCTGTACTCGCCACGGCGGATTCTGTTCTGCCATGGCGGATAATGAAGAATACGCCATGGCGTAAAAAAATAGGTCGTGGCGAGTCGCCACCGCCACGAATTGATCTCGCTCCACCTGCACGAGCCATTGTTTCTCTTACTGTCTCATTCCCCCAAGCACCTCTGGCCCACAGTTGATTCAATGGATAACCACATGTCGACATCGCACGAATGAAAAACACGCTGATGAATGCTTTCAGTTCAGTAACAGACAAATCCCAATCTTGATTCTGTCCATCACTGCGGGCAAACTTCACTGTGCAGTTTTTGACGTTTTCCAACATCTCGGGGTCAAACATGCACAAAAAACTGCTCAACTCGTCGTGGATTCTGACCTTTGCAAAAGCAGTAGGACCTGGCCTGGCTGTGAAGATATTATGCTTTGGAAGTCTGCCGCGGCCAGCACCGGTTTGCATAGAAGACCATATTGTTCCATCTTTACTTGTCTCAGTCGTGGTAGTCTCGGGCTGAGATGTTTCAGGTAAATCTGTGTCATCTGCCTCACATTCAGATTCGCTATCTGATGAATCTGAAGCTGGCGGGTAGTACTCTTCAGTCTCGACAGCCTGGTCCTCTCCTGTGTGTGTGTGTGTGTGGGGGGGGGGGGGGTGGGTGTGCTTGTTTGGAATCTGCCTGGAGAGAATAAAAAAAAAGAAACAGCTACACTTTAGAAACAAGAATTGTTTCTAAAGTGTTTCTAAAATAATATATCTAATATAATAGACCAAATAAACAACTACACTTTAGAACAAGACCAAATAAACAACTACGCTTTAGAACAAGACCAAATAAACAACTACACTTTAGAAACAATTCTTGTTTATTTGGTCTTGTTTCTAAAGTGTGTGTGTGTGTGTGTGTGTGTGTGTGTGTGTGTGGGGGGGGGGGGGGGGGGGGTGTGCTTGTTTGGAATCTGCCTGGAGAGAATAAAAAAAAAAGAAACAGCTACACTTCTTGTTTCTAAAGTGTTTCTAAAATAATATATCTAATATAATAGACCAAATAAACAACTACACTTTAGAAACAAGACCAAATAAACAACTACACTTTAGAAACAAGACCAAATAAACAACTACACTTTAGAAACACTTTAGAAACAAGTCTTTTTTTTAAAATAACTTTTTATTTAATTTTTACGTTCTCACATACAGTAGATAGATCATGAAAGGTATAAATTATAAGCACAAACAAGACCAAGTCTTGTTTCTAAAGTGTAGTTGTTCATTTTGTCTTGTTTCTAAAGTGTGGAGCATACTGTCATATGGACACATTCCAGCAGTTGTCACCTGCATGCGGGGAAACGCCCTCTCTATAAATGCATGGAATTATGTTGTAATAATAGCCCTATCAGAATCAATTCACATTGAAATTAGCCTATACAACTTCGATGCAAAAAATGTGTATAAAGCCACATGCAGTCACAGGTCAGGTCATTTCACGATCATGATTCGAAGAAATAAGACGAGAGAGAGGCGAATTTTTTGTTGAACCAGATAAATGAAACTAATGCATAGGATTTGTGTTTTCCCTGATTTTATTTCGCTTTATATTGTTTCATGCATGCTTTCTGATATTGTGAACAATAAGAAACAATAAACATGGTTGAATTAACACAAAGTACTCGTTATTTATACTGATTGATTATACAGTTGAGCAATATTTATAGGCTTCAAAGCACGTTGTTTGTGAGAGGGGGAAAAATACTTTAATTCAGGCTTACAGAAACTATGCATATAGCCTACGGTACAAAAAAAACATTTTTATAGACAGAATAGACAGATAAGCAATGTAGGATGTAGCATTTAACATTTTAAATACATGGTTTATTGGCATAGGCCCGCCACATATGCCATTGTTTTACCTTTGGGTATAGGCTACATAATTGCGTTGGGGGGGGGACTAAGCGAGGGCCGCGGATTTCTTTATTTATTTCCCAAATGGTCTAAAAATGAGTTATTACTCTTCACAGACGGCACAGAGACAGCAGCCAGTCCGCTGAACGTGTCAGCATAATTTTTGGGAAGGCTAAGCCTTACACACCCGCCGCCTAAATACAAATACAAATACAAAAAAAAACAGTGAATGATTAGACAGACAAGCAATGTAGGATGTAGCATTTATTCATATTATACAAGTAGGCCTAATTTAATTGAAAACAGCACGGCTGTCGCACAGCTCATCTCGATGATGCCTGGAGAAAAGAGAACAAAAAGCATGATCCACGAAATTAATTAATTTATTACAGAACAGTCAACACACCATATTTCACAATATATTTATTCCGTTTCGGGGGAAATAAAGTAATTGAAAGACATTGTTACATGACGAAGAAGAATGTATTCAAAAGAGAGGGAAAAAAAGAAAGGGGGGGCAGCTTGCAGATTAACCATTTTCGCCGCTGGCGGAACAAAACGGTTGATATTTAAATTGTGCTATTCTCGACCAATTTTCTACAGATTGTTCTAATTCCAAATGGCCTATAATCCGTGAAGTGTACATTTTCATTGGGTGTATAATAATGTATTTATAAGAGAGGGAAGAAAAGAAAAAGAAAAGTGCGTGCGTGCGTGCGTGTACTGTAGGCAGCAATGTCTCCAGCTGAAGAGGTGTGAACGAGTGAGTGGTGCGGGGGGCGCGGTTAATGGGGGAGAGCGAGTAGGAGATATATGCCTAAAATCATATTTACAAAACGTTTCAAATGGAAAAAAAAACAGAGATGATTTCAATCGAATATTTAGACAAAGTCATGCAAGGGGAACTTTCTCTGGACTCCATGGGCTAAGAAAATAAACTTTTAAATCTCAAAATCGGTCTGAACGGCTGCTCCGACTTCCTAGTGTAAGGGTCGATTCATACTCCTATTTTAGAGCCGAATAAAAGTCGGTTCGGCTCTGTAGAGCCTACAATTTGACGTCATTTGAGGTTCGAGGGGGCGGGTACCGTCCTAAAGTCGGCTCTTCGGTGCTACTGAAAATTTCTGACGAGCCGAAATCATTTCGGCACTACAGCGCCGAAACAGGAGTATGAATCGGCCCTTAAGGTCGTCAATGGGGCAGGGTAAATTATGCAATCTCTCTTGCATGTCAATGGAGAGTGACATTGTTCGAAAGCTGGATTTTGCCAATATTGTAAAGGATTTCTCTGTGCGCAAATCCAGGAAGAAGACATTTTAGTCTTTTAGACTAAAAGATTTGCTAAGTTTTAGTGTAAATGTTTATTATTCTGCACTGTATTATTGTGTTAAATTGTTATTTTCTAATCCTGGCCTTTTGGTCTGATTTTGCTCTGACTTGCACTTTGCAGTAAACACTTATTTATTTGATTCTGTTGGGGAAGTTACTTTGAAAGCGTAGCTTGTAAAGCTACAAGTAGCTCACCATTTTTCAGCGTTAAATTGAGAATGTACATGCGGGAGACCCCTCCTCCCCTCTGGGAGACCCCTGCTCCCCTCTGGAAGACCCCTCCCACCCTGCTCCCCATGCGGGAGACCCCTCCTCCCCTCTGGCAGACCCCTGCTCACCCTCCTCCCCCTGCTCCCCTCTGGGAGACCCCTCCTCACCCTGCTCCCCTCTGGGAGACCCCTCCTGCCCTCTGGGAGACCCATGCTCTACTCTGGGAGACCCCTCCTCACCCTGCTCCCCTCTGGGAGACCCCCCCCCACCCTGCTCCCCTCTGGGAGACCCCTCCTCCCCCTGCTCCCCTCTGGGAGACCCCTCCCACCCTGTGATACCAGGGCCAATCAGAGGCCAATTAGAGGCAGCTGTTGGCTTGTCAAGTGCTGACATGCCCTCAAAGCAATCAGAAAAAGGAACAGTCCATTTTATTGGGAAGAAAACCCGGACTAGGAACCGTGGATCCGGATCCAGATCTTCAAATAGTAAAATCAACAGGAATCTAAGATTTTTATGAAAAAATAAAACCACATGAGTTTTGGTGATGCTCTATATTGTCTGAATCAACATTGTTTGTGTTTGTTTACGTACTAAAATAGTGACTTTGAGAGCTGTTTTAGCTACACTGTAAGTCAATGAGGAGCATATTTTTAATTATCAATTTCTAATCACTTTGGTCTGATTTTGCTCTGACTTGCACTTTGCAGTAAACACTTATTTATTTGATTCTGTTGGGGAAGTTACTTTGAAAGCGTAGCTTGTAAAGCTACAAGTAGCTCACCATTTTTCAGCGTTAAATTGAGAATGTACATGCGGGAGACCCCTCCTCCCCTCTGGGAGACCCCTGCTCCCCTCTGGAAGACCCCTCCCACCCTGCTCCCCATGCGGGAGACCCCTCCTCCCCTCTGGCAGACCCCTGCTCCCCTCTGGGAGACCCCTCCCACCCTGCTCCCCTCTGGGAGACCCCTCCTCCCCCTGCTCTCTCTGGGAGACCCCTCCTCCCCCTGCTCCCCTCTGGGAGACCCCTCCTCACCCTGCTCCCCTCTGGGAGACCCCTCCTGCCCTCTGGGAGACCCATGCTCTACTCTGGGAGACCCCTCCTCACCCTGCTCCCCTCTGGGAGACCCCCCCCCACCCTGCTCCCCTCTGGGAGACCCCTCCTCCCCCTGCTCCCCTCTGGGAAACCCCTCCCACCCTGTGATACCAGGGCCAATCAGAGGCCAATTAGAGGCAGCTGTTGGCTTGTCAAGTGCTGACATGCCCTCAAAGCAATCAGAAAAAGGAACAGTCCATTTTATTGGGAAGAAAACCCGGACTAGGAACCGTGGATCCGGATCCAGATCTTCAAATAGTAAAATCAACAGGAATCTAAGATTTTTATGAAAAAATAAAACCACATGAGTTTTGGTGATGCTCTATATTGTCTGAATCAACATTGTTTGTGTTTGTTTACGTACTAAAATAGTGACTTTGAGAGCTGTTTTAGCTACACTGTAAGTCAATGAGGAGCATATTTTTAATTATCAATTTCTAATCACTTTGGTCTGATTTTGCTCTGACTTGCACTTTGCAGTAAACACTTATTTATTTGATTCTGTTGGGGAAGTTACTTTGAAAGCGTAGCTTGTAAAGCTACAAGTAGCTCACCATTTTTCAGCGTTAAATTGAGAATGTACATGCGGGAGACCCCTCCTCCCCTCTGGGAGACCCCTGCTCCCCTCTGGAAGACCCCTCCCACCCTGCTCCCCATGCGGGAGACCCCTCCTCCCCTCTGGCAGACCCCTGCTCCCCTCTGGGAGACCCCTCCCACCCTGCTCCCCTCTGGGAGACCCCTCCTCCCCCTGCTCTCTCTGGGAGACCCCTCCTCCCCCTGCTCCCCTCTGGGAGACCCCTCCTCACCCTGCTCCCCTCTGGGAGACCCCTCCTGCCCTCTGGGAGACCCATGCTCTACTCTGGGAGACCCCTCCTCACCCTGCTCCCCTCTGGGAGACCCCCCCCCACCCTGCTCCCCTCTGGGAGACCCCTCCTCCCCCTGCTCCCCTCTGGGAAACCCCTCCCACCCTGTGATACCAGGGCCAATCAGAGGCCAATTAGAGGCAGCTGTTGGCTTGTCAAGTGCTGACATGCCCTCAAAGCAATCAGAAAAAGGAACAGTCCATTTTATTGGGAAGAAAACCCGGACTAGGAACCGTGGATCCGGATCCAGATCTTCAAATAGTAAAATCAACAGGAATCTAAGATTTTTATGAAAAAATAAAACCACATGAGTTTTGGTGATGCTCTATATTGTCTGAATCAACATTGTTTGTGTTTGTTTACGTACTAAAATAGTGACTTTGAGAGCTGTTTTAGCTACACTGTAAGTCAATGAGGAGCATATTTTTAATTATCAATTTCTAATCACTGGAGCAGTATTATTTTTATTTCTTGTCCACATTTGGAGTTGCATCATGGCAAAGTAACTACACAACCCACACCTCAAAAAAAGTGGTCTTACCCTTTAACTTTATTTTTTGGGGGGTGCTTGGAACTAGCCCCTCCTACATATGGCTTTCTGAAATTACAGTTATGATGTAGTTTGCCAGTCAAGTCTATGGCACCAAACAACAACGTGAGAAGACGTAAACTGGCTGATATAAATAATGCTCTCACTGTGCCCCTCACTTCACATGTGTGTGATTTAAAATAGTTATAACAAAATTAGAGAGGGCTTGGGGGATGTTATGAATTCACATAACCATGTATAGATTTCCAGTGCAGTGTTGACTCAACTAATCCTCCTTGGCCATTAGCATTAGACCAGACAGCTTGCAAAACAGCGTGAAATGGAATAATGATGAGTAGTGCTCTAAGTGCATGTTGCATATTTCTGTAAAAGGCCCGAGGGCAAAAGGTCTCGGTCTTAAGAACACATACTTCCATTCCTTCCTGTATAGAAGTACTTTCCATGTAGTCGTGTACGTTTCGTCTCGCACCTCTGGCCTGTAACAACAGAGGTGTTAGGTGCAAAGGCGAGTTTCTCCTCGCATAGACGAGAAAGTTCCTTCTCAGGTCTCTCTGTTCTCGCATCTCGCATCGCTGCACTCGCATCGCTCGAGGGCCTCTGAGGGGCACATCTGTCGCTGCTGAAGGAGACAGGAAACCAGTACACGGCAAACCGCATGGCGACCTTCGGTTTACCTCTCGGAAGCAAGCACCATAACGAACTCTATGCACCACCTGAAACCTGTTCATGTGTCAATCAAATGTGTTTCTCAGAAATAGCTCACGTGACTTATGACCACTGGGCGGATACCAAATGTTGTCTTTATATACTGTAGTACATACAATAAACGTCAGTTCTGTCATTTGAATCACTCCGACTTTGTGAATCATTCAAAGGGCATTCTCAAGGCGCCTCTTTTCTCTACCTCTGGGTTACGGCTGCAGGGATAAAGTTATCCAATTTCTGTTCCACATTTGGGGCCTCCACTCACACCACAGCCGGATGGCGACAGCTGACCAGAGAGATAACTGACAAATGAATGATCGTTACAATTGGTGGCAGCGGTGGGATGGTCTATTAAAGGTAAGTCTCATTAAATCTATATTCAATATATTTGATGTTGACTTACCTCTGACGTACCCCAACATTTTTATGTAGCTATCTGTCAGTGAAAAGATTTGAACAGATAAGGACCACAGTGTACTCTCCTGTGGGCCCGCAGGAGAGGAGAGGATGCTTGACTATAAATGGCATTTATAGTAATGTTGAGTGATAGGCACTCAAAGTGTTAACACCAGTGGACAAATTAATTTGTCGCATTTGGTGGACAGTACCGGTACAAGTAGAAGCACCTCGTTTATAAGTAAAAGTCTGTTTACTTAAGAGTATTGTGTGTAGACAATACAGTTTGGTCCGATAAATTGTTGTCAGAACGGTCGATCCATGGCTGCTGTGTGAGCTGTATGCTAAACCCAAAGGTTGACTTTATCCATTGATATATAACACTAATATCTTCTTGTGCTGCTAAATATCCCGGGAGTTGGAAACATGTCTTGGTTCAAAAAGAAGGCTAATACCGGGAGCAAAGGCTCCGTTATTATCCCTTTTAAGGATAGTACCAAAGTCCCGGCTAAGGCATTTGAATCATCCACGACCCCACCTACGGATAAATTACCGTGTGAGACTCCCTGTCAGTATGTACAAAGACAGATAGGAGGATTTTATGTAAATCCGTTTGTGGACTGCATGGCAGGATGGAGCGAGTCTCTGTTTCCCCAAGTGGACAGACCTTATCCTCGGACAGGTTCGTTTGACGATTACGAAATGGGCCTGGCCGACAGGATGATTAATGGGGGTTTAGGAGATCCAAATTGGGAGAGACCCTATATGGTGGAAGCTTTAAAGGCATGGGTGATTCTGAAGCCTTCTTGGGACAAAGGTAGAGCTAATAGCAAACATAAGGGCATTGTCTGTCTGTCCTCCCGATCACCCGCCGTGAACAAAGTTCACGGCCGAGACGATTCGGACGACATACTGGCAGTGACAAGTTATGCACATATCTATCCAGATCTGACGGCATTTACAAAGAAAAGCCCCGCACCAGCCACTTCAGATGACACCTCCCCTCCTGTTTCCCCTGTGGTTACGCGAAGCCGTGTTGCGGAAAGAAAGAATCTTGATTTGGATATAGAACAAGTCTACCAGCACCAATTAGCAGTTAGAGCAGAGCTAGCTATATTAAAGGAATTAAAGGAAGGGGCCAATAGCCAGGAATATGATGAGCGGATTGCCCAGTGTGAACATAAATATGACCAACTCAAACGACGGTCAGCGGCTCTGCGCGAAAAAGCCGACACACTGGGCGACGGTACAGCACTCAATGTTGCTACACCGGTAATTAATCAGTATCCCTTTCTGAGAATAAATGACAGCTATGTGCTAAAGCCACTTGACTTTGCTCAGATGAATCAATTCTGCAGGGATGCCCCTGCACCAGATCAGAATGTCAACGCTTTCCTCCGTTATACTACCAAGCTTGCAGAATATCATAGTCTGACTGGCCTTGACTGGAAATACTATTTAGAGCATATGTTTCAGAATACCTCTGCTTCCGGATGGAAGCAGGACTCGATGATGAAAGAGTGGGCCGAGGTTGGTGCTGTGGAAAAAGGCAATTATAAATGGTCTGATGGCTTAGAGGTCTTTTTGAAAACGCTCGATGGATATTGCAGGTCTATTTTCCGCGATAAAATTGACTTCACTAAGGCTTTAAGCGTTAAGCAAGAATCCGGAGAATCTGTCATTGCTTTTATTGAGCGTTATGAAAAAGTTTGGAAACAGGATGCTAGATTGCCGTTGGAAAGTGAGTCTGATGCATGGAGCTTTTTCTCCAATGCCATGGCAAACATGCTGCCAGGCTGCAGCGATGTCATAAAATTGTTTGTGGACTTCACTGGCAATTTAGAAGATGTGAAAAAGGCAATTAGGGTTAAGGAATCCTATGGCGCTTTTGATCTTGCTAAAGCAGCTGCAGACAAAACAAAGGTGAAAAAGGCCGCCTTGGTTACTCAACTGCTACAGCAACATCAAAATCCCCATTTTTCACACCAGCAACGAGGTGGTTTCCAACGAGGTAGGGGCCGCGGGGGCCAGTCCTCGCGTGGAGGCCCTCATGGCCCCCAGCGAGGTGGATTTAAGCAGAGAGGACGTGGGGGACATCGTGGTGGTCTTAACAAAAATGGTTTTGACCCAAACAGCTGCTTTAACTGTGGTGCACTAGACCACTGGTCTAGAAATTGTCCATATGAGAGGAGACAGAAAAATGCTGAATATGACGAGTTTCAGCACCAACAGCACCCGCAGCAACAGCAGCCGGCCACGGCGCCTCCCCAACTCCCCTCTGCTCCCCCACAGCCACAGGGAAAAGTTGCTTTTCCCCTCCCATGGCCACAATGAAGCTGCCCACAGAGTAATAACGATGTCCCAGAAAAGCAAATGTTACAATTACAACTATCTGATTCGGCAGACCAGTTACCCTTAATGATTATTGACATACAGAATGTCCAAGGAGAATGGGTGCCTTTCTCCTTCCTAGTTGACACGGGAGCTGATAATACTTCTGTGTGCTCGTGGGCTGGCCCGCTTTCATCTGCTAAAATACGCTCTGTGGGAATAGATGGGACACCTTTTTCATGCCCAAAAACGAAATTTGTCCGTGCCCGCTGTGCTGGGGATCATTCGGTTAATTTTCAGCACAGTTTTGTGGTCATCACTTCCTGTCCATATAATCTAATTGGGCGAGATGTGTTGTCTAAAATTGGTTGTACACTAACATTGGGACCACGTGGAATGGCTCTCATAGCAGGGCCACTACATGTATTTTTATCTTCCTCTCCCCCAGACTCACTGCCTGTGCAGCCACACAGCTTCCTCCCATGTGTCACACTCAAACCACGGGATATGCAGGTGGTTGAAACGTTACTACGTTCACTGTGCTGTGACCTAGTTTGCAAGCTCCAGGCTCACTTATTGTGTGTGCACAGGACACCCACCATGGGTGACGAGACCCCCCCCACTATCTCCTTTACGCGCTTGATCGCGTATACAAACATGGCTTTGTTGAGTGGTCCACAGGGGACCTTTCTGTTGGCCTTTGATGATTCTATGATAGCGGACGGCACCACGGCTGTGGTCTCTCCGCTGTCGCCGGCTCTGATTGCTGTGCAAAGTAATGATCAGCGCTTGTGCATTCCAGAACAGTTCAAGGACATACCTATAGAGGTATGGGCAAGGCACAAGAACCACACTGGCTTTATTGATTGCACGCCTTACAAGGCAAAGTTAAAGGATCCAACACAGGTTGCTTTTCGAAAACCGTACCCTTTGACCCAAGAGAAGAGAGACGGCATACGGCCGGTTATCCACTCTTTGCTTGACCAAGGGGTCATTAGAGAGTGTTCTAGCCCTTACAATAGCCCTATACATCCTATTAAGAAGGCAAATGGTCAATACAGGTTAACTGTTGACCTACGACACATCAACGAACTGATTGTCCCATTACCACCATTTGTGCCAGATATAACTATGATTATTACGGCAATTCCGGCTGACCACGCCTATTTCACCGTGTGTGATTTAAGCTCTGCTTTTCACAGCGTTCCCGTACACATTGACACGCAGCCACTGTTGGCCTTTGAATTTGAACACAGGCAGTTCTGCTTCACGCGCCTCATTCAGGGCCTCGTGGACTCGCCTGCGGCTTTTGCACGTGTCGTCCACACTACGTTGGAGGGTTACCGTCCACCAGAGGGGGCCTGTTTGCTCTCATACTGTGATGATTTGCTCGTTTCCGCGGTCACGCACGAATCGTGCGTCGTGGCGTCGAAGGCACTGCTTTGCCACTTAGCAGCCACAGGCCATGTTGTCAGCCTGGCCAAACTGCAGTGGGCATTGCCCTGTGTACGCTACTTGGGTTTCATGCTGTCTCAGGGGCAGAGAACTTTGGCAGCAGACAGAGTGTCGGTGATCCGACAGCTCCCCCCACCGCGCACGAAAGCCCAGATGCGCTCCTTCCTCGGGGTGACCTCCTACTGTCGTCATTGGATACCAGATTGCTCCTACTACGACAAGATCCTGAGAGAATGCACTCTCACGGGGGCCCCTGAACAGATTTTGTGGACTGAACTAATGACACAGACTTTTCATGCACTGAAAGACTCTCTCTGTTCTAGTCCCGCCTTAGGTTTGCCGAGATATGACACCCCATTTCATATCTACGTCAGCGAGACTGGCACAACGGCAGCAGGAGTCCTGGCGCAGTCCCATGGTTCAGGGTTGAGGCCTGTTGCTTATCTGTCTACGTCATTTTCAACGATCGAACAGGGGCTGCCTGTCTGTCTCCGCGCTGTTGCAGCATGTGCCCTGATGGTAAAAATAGCAGACAAAATCACCTTGGGTTTTGACACTATTCTGCACGCTAGCCATCAGGTTTTAACGATTTTAAACAAGGTTAATTCACAGCACATTACTGTTCAACGCCGGAGCCATTATGAAGCTGTACTAACAGGCACACCCAAACTGGTCATAAAAGCCGAGACACAGACTAGTCCTGCTATCTTGCTCAAACAGCTCTTGCTGGCTAACGACGTCCAACATGTGGAGCTAGGCCCACACGACTGTCTAGAGCAAATAGCTGCTACTACAGGGGCTCGCCCGGACATCTCTTATGTGGCATTCGAAGAGGGCTCGTACCTGTATGTAGACGGATCCTGTTCAAAGCCGTCTGACGGCGTTTACAAATGTGGTTATTCAGTTGTGCAATTGCCAAATACTGTTGTGGAATGCTACAAGTTGCCGTTTAACAGCGCCCAGAAGGCAGAATTAATGGCCCTCACCCGTGCTTGCGAACTGTCAACTAATGACATTCTCACTGTCTATACTGATTCCAAGTATGCATATTCAGTTCTTGTTGATTTTTGCAGATTGTGGAAACAACGAGGGTTCGTTTCGGCAGACAAGAAGCCCATAGCGCACAAGCACCTGATCTGCCGCCTTATTGAAGCGGCCCAGCTCCCCTCTCGCCTTGCCGTGATTAAAACGAAGGCCCACGACCGCCTCATAACAGAAGAGGCCCGTGGGAACAACTTCGCGGATTTCGTGGCAAAGGCAGCAGCCAGCGACGACCCTGTGCTGATAGGAGGTACATTGATGGTAATTCCGATGTCTCCTTTCCTCACAGAGCCGCTCCCAGACACACAGGCTGACTCTCAGCCTGTGCAAGCTGTGCAAATGTTTGTTTCTGACTTAGTCCCCCAGTCAATTGACCTGTTAATACTACAGGCCAATGCTAACGACTTTGACAAAGCAGAATGGGCTAAGCACCATTCCACTCTCGACCCGGACGGTGTCTTGAGAGACAAAGACAAACGCATTTGTTTGCCCGGTGCATTATTGCCTTTGATTGTCCGTCATTTTCACGGTGTTTCACATGCCGGACAAACAGGGGTAATAACAAGAATTAATGCACAGTATTGCATACATAAAGTCAGCAGTACTGCAAAGTTGATTCTTTCCCAATGCCTCACATGTGCACGGGTACACTGTGGGAAATCTATCACTAAATTTGACGCTCTGGTTCCTGCTGAATATCCATTCCAAGCAGTACAGATTGATTACACTCAAATGCCACGGGCAGTAAAGGGTTTAAAATATCTTCTGGTCATCATTTGTCGATTTTCCAAATGGCCAGAAGCATATTGTGCACGAAAAGAAGATGCAGCGACGGTCATAAGGTCACTTGTCACTGATTTTCTACCACGATGGGGGCTCCCAGAATCCATAGACTCAGACTCAGGTACCCATTTCACTGCTAAGGTTGTAAAAGGGCTGTGCGAAGCCCTCAAGGTTAAGTGGAAACATCACTTGGTACACACCCCCACTAGCAGTGCATATGTCGAGAGGTCCAACCGTACTATAAAAGAGAGGTTGGTAAAGGCTGGTCTGGAAAATGGGCTAAATTGGGTAGAAAACCTACCAGCTGTCCTGGCAGAAATCCGCATGACTCCCAATGCTAAGACTAAGCTCTCACCATTTGAAATTGTGCTAGGCAGGCCGTTCCCGACTCCTTGGGTACACAATAAAATGTATCGCCGACCCGTCGTCGGTCCATGTCTAAACGGGGACATGGACACCATTGTCTCTGACTATACTGATGCCCTAATCCAAAAGCTTAACAGTATTCATGGTGATGTGTCCCTTGCTCTCCCTATCCCCGCTACTAAACCCTCTCATCCCTACAGGCCTGGAGATTTTGTCTTAATTAAGGCACTGCAAGCGACAGCGGGAGAGCCCCGATACAGCACACCCACGGAGATTATTGCTGTAACCAGAACTGCCGTTCTCACCGAGAGAGAACCAAGGTGGTTGCACGCTACACGCGTCAAAAAGGCGCCAGGAGGTATTACACCATGCAATCCACTTGGGGCCGCCTGCACAACAGGGGACCCTGGTGCTGGGGCAGGCCCAGGGGTCCTGTCGGAAGGGATGGTGGGAGAAACCCCACCCCCTTTCCTCCTGACAGACCTGTCGGAAGGGACTGTGGGAGAAACCCCATCCCCTTTCCTCCTGACAGACGACACCCCACCTCCTTCTACTTCCAGCGTGACAACCCCCTTAGACAACCGTTCCAGCGTGTTTAGCACAGGAAACCCTTAACATCATGGTTATCGCCATGGCGCTGGCCTTGGCCGCTACACTGGCGGCCGCATGTGTGTGGCATGTCCTTTGCCCGGCTGGGCTAAAGGAATGCAAAAAGAGCCAGCAGCTAGCCATTCGCGTCCTGGCCCCTGACCTACCACCTAGCTATGTTAAAAACTCCACTCTGAACGTCACTACTGTTGGTGAACGTATAGAAACACAAGATGACTTGTACGACCAATACTATGACTTGCCTCAGCCCCCACTTGCTAACCGGAAAATACTGAGTGTTGCGACTAATGCTAACCCCTTCCCTCGCAGGAAAAGGTCTTCCCGATTCCCCAAGAGGGCTGGGAAGAGGAAAAGGCCCAAAGAACCTGAACTTAAACTCGAAAGGCCAAAAAGGGGAATTGCACCTGATCCCGTTCCTCTGCTGATTGCTATAAGAACGGGCCACCCCCCTCCCTATGTAGGAGGTGCTGACTCCGTCCCCCTAGGGTTTGATCATTTCCCTCTCCCAAATCCGAGGCCCGATAATTTTCCTGAAGTTAAACCCCCTAGCAAGAGAGTATCTGGTGACCTCCCTGTCTCCTCTGCGGTCTCCTCCCCTAAATGGGATCCACCTAGCAGTGTGGTCAAACATAATAATTTGGCTCTGACCATCATGTCTGAATTTGCTCATAAGAACAACATGTCTGATTGTTGGATATGCGCAAATTTGCCCATGTCCTCTAAATCCGCCATGTTGACCCCAATCCCTTTTACTATGGCTGATTGGAATTTGATTAATTGGCAGAAACTGGCCCCGAAAATGAGCAAAGGTGATTCTGATTGCTATACACCACCTCCCTTTAAGCAAACTGCTACATGTGTTTCCCCAGAGCAATGCCAATATCTTGTTAACGTTCATGGACAGGAACTTGACAAATTCAGTGGCGAGGAGAGGAACGTCCTGCAGACAGCTATTCTGGAGTTCAACAGAAAACACCGCCCCAAAGGTATGCGTTGGACCGATCTGCTTCGGCTTACTCATTATGAGAAAACGATGCAGAAAGGTTTCCGCTTTAACCTCCAAATGACACTGGTCGAAACTGATTGTTGGGAAGAAAACGATTCCCGTAGTAAGAAATGCATTCTCCAGATTAATACTGATTCAATTCGACTTGAGGCGGTGGTGTTACTTGTCCCATGGACGGCTACAATTTCTGTTGTAACCTTGTCATGGGCCAAACATTTCTGTCAGGCAGCTGTTTTGCAGGAGGTTCCTGAGATGCGTGATTGCAGTGTGTCCTGGCCGTCCACTACTGTCTACCCTTTGAAGGACGTTAGCCACTGTGTGACCTTGCAACCGTGGGCCCAACCGCCTTCATCCAGTCTTGGTGAAAGTCAGTGTGTCGGGCCTATGATTCAGGTCCCGTTTGCTGGGGGCCCCGAAAATCCATTACCAGAAAGAGTATATCTTGTGTGTGGTGACACTGCATATCGATGCCTTCCTCTGGACCCGAAAGACTACTCAGGTACCTGCTATTTGGCATATCTCGTCCCGCTAATCAGAAGAGCGGACGCTAAAGAATTAGCACCCTACCATGTGCGTGCACGCCGTGATATTGATCATTTCTTTGGCATTTTGGTCCCAAATTATGGCGTGTACCGATCTCAGCAAGAGATACGGTCTCTAACTGAATTATTGGAAAAACACATGAATGTGACCTCCCGTGCGTTCTCTGCTATGCAACAGGAACTTACAGAAACACGTGATATGGTCTTAACGAATCGCATGGCACTTGACATAATTCTCGCCGCCAGTGGGGGCGTTTGCAAGGTCCTAAAGACTGAATGTTGTTCGTATATTTCGGACTCTACCGATAAAGTACGTGATGTAATTGCGGACACAGCGGAAGGTATAAGACGTTTGCATGAACAGCACAGTTGGAATCCATTTGAGGGTACTGAGAGTCTGGTTGGGTCCTGGGGAACTTCAGTGATACAGGGGCTGTTTAAAATAGCTGGAGCAGTGTGCATAATCCTTTTTATATTGATTATTGTGATAACTGTGGTCAAGAAATGTGTCAGCAAAGTGACTAACAAAGTGATGCTTAACAATGTGATCCCACTAGGAGGAGGACCCGTGACGGTGTATCAACGTGTGCCCTGGTTCCCTGCTCTGTGGGACTCAAAGCCAGCAGGTGTTGACAATCCAGGCCGTCCCCTCCCAAAACTACCTACGGACAGGGTGATAATCTCCCGGGGGGCCAGCTACGGCGACCAAGTTGTCCCAGGTGTTCCACCGGGGAGCCTGTCCAGTCTAATCACTATCCCCGAGGAAGGTGAGATCGAGACAACTTACGAGGTACTTGTCAGTGGCCAGCCCCGTAGAATCCATTTTGATGCTGTGTAAAGGACTTTCCATAAATATAGACATCATCAGAATGGTTGAGGCCGACCTTTATAGATCCCGAAGATCTGCTTTTGTCCCCCAGTTTCCCCCATGGGAACAACCCTACAACCGGCGAAGGTCTGTTTTTGTTCCCCCTATTCCCCAGTTAGCGGAGGCTAACGCGTTAGCACCAAATATTCTCCCATGGGACCAACCCTACAACTCAAACCCATATGAAAACACCCCTTTTCATAATCATCCCCTTAGCATGATTCCCCCAGGGCCACAGCGTCGCTTGGCCCACAGATTGCAAAAGCATAGATTGAGGAGATGTCTAGAGCAATTGACTGTCTCTGCCCCTAACGTACCGTCTAAACCATGGATGAAAACACATTATACTACATTTGTGCCCGCCCCTAGACTAGACCCTTTTCCGGATGTTAGGTGTGTGGCAGGGGTCTGGTGCCATTGCCCACCAGAACCTCTGCCTGACAGTGGACAGGTGCCCATTGTGCCCCTCACTATTCCCAGTCCGGTGCCGCATCCCCGTCATCTGACCAGGTGGCCCATGCCTCGGTTTATGGCTGGGCGCGCATGGCCGATGCAGGGGGAACTGGCCCCGGATTGGTATAGAATTTGTGCAATGATGGAATATGAGGCCCCGGACTTCCGCTTTAGACTCCTCCATTATGACCCTCCCTATATGCATCATGCTAGGAAATGTACATTCTTTATCCCAAATACCTCTCTTAAGGTGCAGCTGATCCACTTCCACCTGTCAGAACCATATGCCATACAGTACCCCGCAACCTGCCTGATCGCTCACCACCTCGGAGTGCCCCCAGAACATGATTTTTCTAACCCCTATACCCCCACCCTCAAGCGGGTGCGGGATGTACATGGCTGTATTGTCAACATCTACAACGGCTCCGTCTTGATTTGGTGTTCTCACGAGGGATTGCGCAAAGCAATCCCAGAATTATTAAAGGCAAGAAACAATTATCCTGTAGTAGTTTGGCAACGTTATCTGGAACAAGACACGGCTGTGTTCCCAGAGAACTTGCCCATAGAATTTAGGTTGGACTAAGTTTCCAAGAGGGCACATCTAAGGGAGAAACTTGACGTGCCAGAAATTCTATTTTCTTATAGCTTGCATTTTGATATAAACATATATAACCATCTTTATATTTTTGTGCATTTAGCAGTGTTTTAGTAATAATACTGTTCCATTAATATGTTATCCTTTTTGTGTAGGTGATAGTTGTTTGCAGTTAGACATTTATGTTATGTGCAAATAACCACCTAGTATGAGAATCTAAAAAGCAGTGATACTCAGTGCAGTGGGGAGGCTTTCCCACTAGCAAAAACAGCAGAAAATGTATCAGAGGAGATCCCTGTTCAGCATATTCCCTCTCGGGGAAATATGCTGTGGGACAGGTATTTTGTTCTAGGTCATTACGGGTTCACTCATGATGTTGTACATACATGTAGTCCTTGAACAAAAAAAAAAAATTACATAAAAGACAAAAAACAAAAAGAAATGAATTTAATAATAGTATACTGGTAGTATGATTCAGATTCCGTGCGTGTCCGCTGGCTGCGAACATTTTTCCAATGTTATTTCTCATGGAAAAGTGACCGTGTCCAGGGATCATTGGCGGTTAATAACTTTTGTGATGTCCTATTCTGACCGGATAATGCATGGGACACACGCCCCTCTGCTCTGGCTTGTCGTGGACAGTATGCATGTTTGTGCAGCCTACTGCTCTGACAACCACAAGCAGATGTGCTTTGAAATACCTTTCCCTCTTCATTGAATGGAGGGTAGAGCGTTCGTATGCGACCCGTTGGAATCGTGGATAGTTGCATGAGCGATTCTGAAGGGGCGGGTACGGCTGATCTGTTTCTCAATTTGACTATCTTGTCTTCGTGTAATCAACTCCTCTCAGTGATGATTCTGGTGACTCTGTGCATCCTCTGATGATGAACGACCATAGGGCGTGTGACGGTTGACCCATGCTACATGTGCGTTCTTCAATAGGCGATGTCTTTGACTCTCATGTGGGCCACTGTACAAACGTGGCCGCATCATTGTGTCTGGGTTACTATTATATGTACTGCTATAATTGATATAACCATTTTCCTTTCCACTTTATTGTGTGTACATGTCAAATCTATACATTTTTATGATTGTCCTGGTTAGGACAAAAGAGGGCAGTTGTTATGAATTCACATAACCATGTATAGATTTCCAGTGCAGTGTTGACTCAACTAATCCTCCTTGGCCATTAGCATTAGACCAGACAGCTTGCAAAACAGCGTGAAATGGAATAATGATGAGTAGTGCTCTAAGTGCATGTTGCATATTTCTGTAAAAGGCCCGAGGGCAAAAGGTCTCGGTCTTAAGAACACATACTTCCATTCCTTCCTGTATAGAAGTACTTTCCATGTAGTCGTGTACGTTTCGTCTCGCACCTCTGGCCTGTAACAACAGAGGTGTTAGGTGCAAAGGCGAGTTTCTCCTCGCATAGACGAGAAAGTTCCTTCTCAGGTCTCTCTGTTCTCGCATCTCGCATCGCTGCACTCGCATCGCTCGAGGGCCTCTGAGGGGCACATCTGTCGCTGCTGAAGGAGACAGGAAACCAGTACACGGCAAACCGCATGGCGACCTTCGGTTTACCTCTCGGAAGCAAGCACCATAACGAACTCTATGCACCACCTGAAACCTGTTCATGTGTCAATCAAATGTGTTTCTCAGAAATAGCTCACGTGACTTATGACCACTGGGCGGATACCAAATGTTGTCTTTATATACTGTAGTACATACAATAAACGTCAGTTCTGTCATTTGAATCACTCCGACTTTGTGAATCATTCAAAGGGCATTCTCAAGGCGCCTCTTTTCTCTACCTCTGGGTTACGGCTGCAGGGATAAAGTTATCCAATTTCTGTTCCACATTTGGGGGCTCCACTCACACCACAGCCGGATGGCGACAGCTGACCAGAGAGATAACTGACAAATGAATGATCGTTACAGGGGATAATGTCATATATGGCACTGTCTGAATATAGAGAGGGAGACAGCAAATTCAACAAATCATTTTAACTTCAATATTGGTAACTAAGCTTAACCAATATGAATCTATTTGAAATTATTCAACACAAAGTTGTATTGGCTCTTCAAAAGGTTAGAGGAAAAACAATTGTAATAATTATAATATTCACACAAATAATGCATCTGATCAACTTTAACTAAACAATGGAATAAGTCAGATAAATACTAAATTATAAACTAAATAAATGACAAACATTACACAGAAATGATTAATTCTATAATATCAAATATAGATAGACGTTACTAAGTGACACCACACAGCCTTTAGACAAGGACTTGAGGAAGGGTGCTAAATGCTACCTTAACAGCAATATGTTTATGTTGGCTTGTAGACAGTGTGTTAGTTTACCTCTGTCGTGCTGACACGGGACCCGGTGTTTAGTCTTTGACAAAACGTATTTTTCCGAGGCGTCTTTATGGGCGTAGTACGTTCCCTCTTCTCCTCTCGACTTGAGCATCCCTCGTCTGCTTCCGTCACATTATGCTCAGCCTCAGACTGCCACTTCTTTACAATACTCTGGGATTTTTCAACATTCTCAAATAGTCTGAAACATTTCATGTAAATCCTCCCAGAATATACACCGGGTCTACACGCGAGAACGACACCGATATATCTGAAACGATCACTCAATAGTCTCCCTTCTTTTGCATTTCCACTGAATAAAACTCGTGAAGTTACGACGTTCTTGTCATTTAACAAACTATGTTTGCAAAGACGGCAAGTCGTCTCAATGCTGTCAGCAGACATCGTATTTCCAGTAGCTGATAAACTTATTTGTTTTTCGCTAAAAAATGCTGCTCAAAAAATCCCTCCAATACTGTTGACAGGCTCTGTGTCGACTGAAAATGACGTTACGGGAAGGCAGATTCGCTGATCACCAGTGATTGGTTGAGGAGAAATCAAATGCCCTCCTCCTCGTAAATCGCTCAGACAGGAGCCAATGTCAGACTCAAGAGCAGCTGGAAGCTCTCAGAGTCTGACAATCAGGCTAGTCAGACGCTGCAGGACGCCAGCACATGTGCATGCTGTATCTGTCTGCTATTCCAGCCATCAGGTCACCAAGCAGCCACAGAGGAATAGTACAGTGTCAACGCCTGTGTGTGTGTGTGTGTGTGTCAAGTAAAGCTGTGTAAAGGCCAGCCAATATGAATACAGAGGGGCGGGGCTTAAACAATTAAGCCATTGCAGCTTGTTCCTCTTGATGGTCTACGTCCATGTATGTATGTGTGTGTGTGTGTGTGTGTGTGTGTATGTGTGTGTGTGTGTGTGTGTGTGTGTGTGTGTGTGTGTGTGTGTGTTTGTGTGTGTGTGAGATGAGAGAACGTATGTCCGAACAAATTGCTCTATCGCTATTTCGCTACAGTCTTCCAGTGGCTTCTCCCTCTGACCCGGTCAGAGGGAGAAGCAAACAAATCGTCCTCACGGCCAAAATATTTGGCCATACACGCATGGGTTTTGGTAATTTTGTAGCCACACTCGTCCTCTTTCACCCAAAGCACAGCCCAGATACATACGGTACGTGAACTACAGCCCTGAAAGCGACAGGTGTGCCATCATAATGTGTCATCAAACTCCATGTTAACTGCCTGAATGAGTCAGAATTTTTTTCATCACAAACACAATTTCTTAACTCGCTCTTATAACCACGTTTTTTATCGTACAAATACCACGATCGCACATGGCGTACCTTAATGTCTCGGGTCACTCACGGCGAAAACAAAAGACAATAAACACAATGTTTTGGGCCGATCAAATAATTTATAAGAAGTAAAACAAAACAAATAGTGTTTGTCACGATCCGAGTTGGCTTTGTCCGCGGCGTAACCGTCTTTAAATAAATACTTTAGGAAATGCCTATGAGGAAAATGACCGGCGATTTATTTTCCGGGTCTCTCGAGGGGGCGGGACTGCGGGGCCGCTCTATGGAGGGTGGAAAAATCTACGAGGGAACCTAGGGTACCGCCGTCCAAAATTCAGAAAAGGTAACCGAGGGTTCTGAAAGGGGCTAGCTAGTATGCGATCTTACATGATTGGTGGTCTGGTGAATGTAGTCCACAAAGCTGGAGACATCTTCATCGCTTGCGATGAATTTTCCATCAAAGATGGCCTGTTCCTCAGATCTAAGAAAGAAAGAAAGAAAGAAAGACAACATACTCAACATTGTCATTTTACAATATCTTTCAGGCTAAGGTTTCTTGGTGCAAATAAGACAAGTCTTTTGTTTTCTTGGTAATTTTAATGCTGTTACATTATACTCATTTTGAATTACCTGGCTGCGCTCTTAAAGCGATACAGTTTACGATTCCCATCCACCAAAATCGCTACCATTTCTGGCGTGCAAGCAGGACAACTGAAGGGCTCCACCTTGCAGATGTTTTCTACCTCGAACTGTACAGCTTCCCTCTGAAAGTAGCTTTTCAGGAAGGAATCGGCTGAGATGGTCCTAGTCTATTTCAAAATAGGAAAATCAACTGCTAATAACGAGCAACAAATTCAACGCACAATCGCACATGACAAAAAATACTGTAGGCTAAATGCCATACTCACTCTGCCAAAGTGGACAGTTCGAGCTTGTATCATTCTTAAAAATGCCTGACAGGACAAGCCTGGTGAAGCCATTTTCATTTGGTGAAAAGAAAAAAAAATATCAGTGTCATAAACCGTAGAAAACTGAGGGGTAGCAGGCCAGTAGTTCCTGTGAATGAGATGGTCCACTCCAGCAGTCCACGTGGCTTTGCATGAGTTACAGCTCAGGTCAGGCATCCTGAGATCATATCGTCCTGGAAAAATCAAAGACACTATAATGTAAAACTTAGCGTGGCATAAATTAGTCAATAGGCATGTGTTTGATTTAATAAATACACCTATGACAAACCTTGTGGGAATTACTTAGTAAAGATATTTTTTAAGATGTTTTAAAAAGGACATAAACAAAATCCCATCCTTACCATCCTGTGTGATCACAGCGATGTTCTTTCCTGGGTTGACCCTCAATGCAGATATTGTCCGGTATCCGCACAGGTACAAAGCGCTTTGAAAAACATCATACATTTGAATTTAGATAATTGAAGAGACTGAATCTTTACTTAAGTTAAAAAGATTCATGGCCGTAAGTAAAGTAGTAAGCAGGAATAGGCGTGGTTCACAGCCATGACAGGACACAGCAGCTGCATTTACGGCATACTGTTGGCACCAGGCACGGACTGGCTAAGAAAATTGGCCATGTGATGGTCACCGGCCCTATGACGTCATTATGTCAAAACCACGCACAAATATTTTGACATTTCCCATTACTTTTGGACATATAGTTTTACGGTTTAAATAACAGTGCAAATAGTGTTCTAAATGTATATAAAATAAAACATATCATTGTGTTAGTTAGTTGTATTTTGAATACTGCTTGTCAAGCTGTGGGAGGGGAGGGGGGATTCAGGGGGAAATGTAGAGCAGCAGGGGGCATCTATGACAAAAATCAAGGGCTGATGGATGATGGCACAGGGATGAAGGTAGATGCATGGCCAGTGTGTTTTGGTGTGGTGTTCTCCTTTAACCAGCTGGCCCGATCATGGGACATTGACGACTTCACCCAGACCAACAAGACCGTCTTCTCCTCTGTGCTGTGAGTACTGATGGGCTGATACTGAACACACTAAGTCAATAATGCTGGCCCGATCATGGGACATTGACAACTTCACCCAGACCAACAGACCGTCTTCTCCTCTGTGCTGTGAGTACTGATGGGCTGATACTGAACACACTAAGTCAATAATGGCTGCAGAGTTATTTTAATGTCATGATTCCACCACACCCCAGGTAACTATGATTTCTGATTTAGGTCATTCGGTGAGGTACCAGACAAATCAGGCAGCTGAAGAAGGGGCTGAAGGACACCCAGGTCTGGGGTCTTTTCACACAGAGACCAGACACCATTCCCCTTATGTTCCCCAGGGACTGTGAAAGTGCACCCAGTTCAGAGGTAACGGTCATTCACACAGGAGCTGTCCACAACCAAGTTGCAACACCATCCATTAACTTGCCCATTCATGAAATCATGAAAGCAACCTATCTGATTGTATTGATGATAAACTCACCAATATTGCAGATGCATCACACTACAGGGCAGCACTCAAAGAAACTGGTTTGACACAGGGCTGCACCGCTCTGCTGTTTTTTTTTGGCTATTCTATCAATTGCATTTGCTTCATCTTATTTTAATTTTTTGGTTGCAACAAATCAATTAACCACTAGCATTAGTTTCTAATGCGGTGCACAACCGTGTCGGGCAAAAATGGTGGAAACTGCAGGTCTACAAGCTCACAGCACATTGTGATGTGACATGTAGTTAAAGACAACTTCTCTTTTTGCAGTTTATCATCGAAAGGATAGTGTGGCCAGTCCTAGATGAGGAGGATGATGACTATGACGCCCAGTGCACTCTGGCTGAGAAGTGCAGAGTGGCAGGGTACCTCCGGACATACATCGGAAATGGTAATCATTATAGCGTACCGGAAGCTGTAGTGGACCTGAATGCTACAATCAAAGTGAAAATGGAAAACAGCATTTGTAAAGTGCTTTGACAAAGGGGCCAGCAGTCATTGCTAAAATTTTAAAGGGATGGATGTGGTCATGGTTAGTGCACTCACTTTGGTAGTGGTAGGTTTGGGTTGTGTAGTTACCTGGCAGTGGTGAAATGCTCAAAACACATTATGAACTTTTTTTTTCTTCATCTTTTAAAGATGGCAGATCTCCCGAACACATCGTGATGTATTGTGAGCTTGTAGATCAACTATTTATCTTGTGTTAATTCTTGGTATTCCTTTTTCCCCTTCATTATAGCTTCCCCTGAACAGCTGAAGGCGCTTCTCAAGTTCTGGATCACGTGGGAATCATCGAACGACAACGTGGAGGAGATGGTGGTGCAAGTGGTCCAAGGGGACTCTCTCCCGGTGGCTCTCCCGACGTCCTCCACATGCTTTAGAACCCTTCGACTGCCAGCCCACTACGAAGTATATGATGTTTTTGTCCACGAATTTGAGGCATGTATTGGCACCAGTGACACAGGGTTTGGCATGGCGTAGGCAGGGTTGGGTGTGACTCTGCACCAGTGCTGGAGTACTAATACTGCAAGGTAGAAGTACTGTTACAAGCAAAGTAAGAGTATTGGTATCAAAAGGTACTAGGTATAAAACGGGGGTAAAGTGGTTAATGTGTGTTTGATAATGTAATCATTTATATCTGCCAAGTAACTTGTAACTAAAGTTTTCAAATAATTGTAGTGGAGTAAAAGTACAATATTTGCCTCTGAGATGTAGTGGAGTAAAAGTACAGACAATTGGAAATACTCCGGTAAGAGTACCTCAAAATTGTACTTTTGCATATTTGAGCTCTGATGTGTATCTTTCCTGTTTCTCTCTGAGTTGTGTGATTTGGTCATGAATGAGATAACACGGGCTGACACAGTTGGGACATGCAAACTGTGGTGACTTCATAGAAAGAGTAATCTGCGTAGAGTTATTTACAATCGGGTCTGTGAAATCATGTCTTTGTTAGAAGCTGTCAAGACCCCCGGGGTGGCGGGACAGTTCGAATCTTGGTGAAATATCTCATACTGCAAACCAACAGTTGTGTGTGTTCAGGGGGCTCCTGCTCTCTGCTCTAGCCTAGAATGTATTTGTGCTTAATCAGTTAGACTGTTAATAATACATTCTACCTTTGTGACATTAGGGGTTAAATAAGGTTCTGCATACTTCATATATAGTATAGGGTTAGGGCCACTGTGCCACATGAAGCTACATGCAATGTGTCCCTCCTACTCACAGGCAGATCCTGTGAATGCAACAATCTGATTGACTCCCATACAGCGGAGGTAGCCTGTTTGTTTCCGGAAGGAGGGACTTTGAAGTTAATATACTGCAATGTTTGGGACCACTTTTGTGTGTTCACATAGATTGGCTACTGTTGAGTTTCACAGCTGTAATACTGCGTGTTGTACCAGAAATATAAAGTGAAGAAATAGTAGACGGAGGAATAACACTAGAGTAAATAAATATCACACCAGGAGGCATCAGCTGTAGTGTTTCTTCTTCTTCTGTTGCTGGATCAGTACGACACACGTCACTGACAGATTTATTTACACCGGGTTATATACCTGTTAACAAGCACTTCCTGTCTAGGCTTTGTTACTTCACAATAAGAGTAATATCAATAATAAAATATATATATACAATAAAGATCATATTCCAACAGCTACGATGTGACTCCTGAGGGCACGGGGCCTTCTGCCCGTGTACTGCCTGCCTTGTTGTACTGAGTGAATTCTGTTCAATAAAGCTGATCGATTTCTTCTCACTCATTCAACCATCGCCGCTACAAGACAAGGGTCATTTGGCACAAAATATATATCAGTATCAACCAGCATAAATCAATTTACCACAGTTCATGAACAAACCGTTAAATCAAAATGTTTGTAAATAAACTGTAAAATGTATGTCATGAAATGGGGTTACACATTTACACGTTTACCGTCCCAAGTTCATAGATAAAGAAAATAAATAACAGTGTACCACGGGTAGTGTGTTCACTTAAACGTACCAACAACGTGGTGAATCGAGGGGCTCACTTCCTTGTTCACACACACCGGGCCAAGTCATAGGCTGTGTTCGAATTGCTAGGGTTGTTCCCTACTCCCTACTCCCCATACCAAGAAAGCTAGAGAAGGAAAAGACGCCAACGTCATTTTCTCTACCATGCAATTCAAGCTGGCAGATTCGTCACAGTGTGTGCCAAATCTGCTGGCGAAACTGCTGGGAATGCATTGGAGTGAATGGAGCCGAGTGGACAAGCACATAAACAAACTCTATTTCTGAACGTTTGTGACCATTGTAAAATAATAATTTCTGGAAAATAACAGAAGACATATAACACATTATTGTCTGCTGTGTTGCTTTTCGATGTGTACACTGTGTAATTTTATAGGGCTATCCAAAGTGCACAAAGTACGTTTCTGAACGTGAAGACTGTCTGCAATTCCAGCCGGCAGATTCGTCACAATGGGTGGCAGGCTAGCAAACTGAAGCAGACACTGCAGTGAAATGCATTGGAGTCAATGCAGCCGTGTAGACCAGCGGTTCCCAAAGTGGGGTCCGCGACGCATAGCCAGGGGGTACCCGAAATAATTCCCAGATTAGTGTTTTTTTTTTTTTTTTTTTTTTTTATATTTAAATTTATTACATTTATTTTTATCTACGTGGTCATTTCTGCCAAGATGCGCAATAAACGTATTTTTGTGTTGTTCATTGTGTTTCGCCCATGTTTGCTTTGGGCCAATAGCTGACATGTTTACTACCGTAAAACTACAACATCAGTCAACGTCAACCTGTCGTGACCCCAAACAGTGTAAGGACGCATGTGGCGGAAACAACAAAAAGAAAGGTTTCTGCGGCGGCTTCATGTTGGGCTATTTTTAGCCAACTAACATTCGAGCATGGATAGATATGTGTGTGCGTCCACGTCGTCAAGTGATGATATGCCCGATGACAAGTACGGCAAAAAAAGAAAATATAATGACAGTTATCTCGAGTTTGGTTTCATTGAGAACAGCGACGGGAGACCAAAGTGTGTGCTGTGTCTTCGGTGCCTAGCAAAGGAGGCTATGAAGCCAGCCAACATGAAGAGGCATCTGCAAAGCATGCACAAAGAACATGTCGGGAAAACAAAAGAATTCTTCCGCCAACAGAGTCAGAAATACACACACCAGAAAACACGAATGGAAAACATTTCCACAGTTCCTGAGAAAGCACAAAGGGCGTCTTATTTGGTCGCTCAACAGATAGCCAAAAAAAAAAAAACACACACCATCGGAGAAGAACTCATACTTCCATCAGCAGTCATAATTAACGAAGTTATGTTTGGGAAAGAGTTTGCTGATAAAGTTAAAGCTGTACCTCTCTCAAATAACACTGTGCAGAGGCGGATTGAAGAGCTATCGGGTGACATTCAGACACAGCTACTGGATAGATTGCGTTCCTGTCAACAATTTTCAATTCAATTGGATGAGTCAACAGACGTTGCCAATGCTGCTGAGTTGGCTGTTTTCGTTCGCTATCCATGGGAAGGAAAGATTTTGGAGGATTTTTTATTTTGCAAGGAAGTGCCAGGGAGGACAACGGCTGGGGAAATATTTGCAATCTTGGATAATTTCATGACTGAAGCAGGACTGGGAAAAGTGTGTCGCTGTTTGTACGGATGGGGCGGCAGCGATGACGGGCCGAAAGAGTGGAGTTACTGCACGGATCAAGGCTGTGAACCCAAAGATGATTTCTACCCACTGTATGCTCCACAGGCAGGCACTCGCATCAAAAGGTATGGAACCAGCCCTTCACTCCGTTTTGAACACAGTTGTGACTGCAGTTAATTTTATAAAGTCGAGGGCACTGCAGACTCGTTTGTTTGCACAACTTTGCAATGAGATGGGTGCTGATCATGACTCTCTGTTGTTTCACTCCGAAGTGAGATGGCTCTCTCGTGGTAAAGTTTTGCAGCGGGTGTTTGAGCTACGTCACGAGATGTCGGCGTTCATGAGTGAAAACAAACCTGACGTTGCACATTTCTTTTCCGACCCGGAGTGTGTAGCCAAATTGGCCTATCTTGCCGACATATTCAACTCGTTGAACGACCTCAACCTCTCAATTCAAGGGGGATATTCATCTATTCTGGAAGTCAGCGACAAAATCACTGCTTTCATGAGGAAAACAGAGCTATGGAAACGAAGAATGCAAGCCAGCATAACAGACATGTTTCCCCAGCTGACAGAGTTTCTCCACGAAAACAAGCTGTCTGTGGATAAAGTGAGAGAGGTAGTCACCTCTCACCTCACTGCACTGAGCGAGCAGTTGAGCTCATACTTCAGTGATGTGGACACCGCTGCCTGGGACTGGGTGCGGGATCCGTTTACTTCAGCAGCAACAAGTGGCCTCACTGCAAAGGCAGAAGAGGAGCTGCTGGAGTTATCCTGTGATAGGACACTGATGCTTCGATTCAAGCAAGTGCCTCACGCTGATTTTTGGCCCCCCCTCTCACGTGAATATCCTGAACTCACTGCTGAAGCTATGCGAATATTGCTACCCTTTCCCACCACGTACCTCTGTGAGTCATCATTCTCCACCATGGCTGCGATTAAGACAAAGTACAGGTCTCGTTTGCATGTGGAAGACGATATGAGAGTCTGCCTGTCATCCATCAGTCCAAGAATATACAAATTGTGTGCTCAGAAACAAGCTCACCCATCACATTAATTTATGCCTAAATATTTCTTTGTTTTGCAGCAGTGTTATGATTTAATTTCAGATTATTTGTTATGATTTGTTCAGATTTGTTGAGAGTTTTGTGCCAAGGATCAATACGTTTATTATTTTGAAATTGAACCACCTACTTTACTGGTCATTATAATTTATACATGTTTTTTTATTAGGACTATAGGTGTGTTAATTGTATGAAGTCTTGCTGCTGTTAATTTTATTATTTTGAAATTGAACCACCTACTTTACTGGTCATTATACATGTTTTTTTATTAGGACTATAGGTGTGTTAATTGTATGAAGTCTTGCTGCTGTTCATTTTATTATTTTGAAATTGAACCACCTACTTTACTGGTCATTATACATGTTTTTTTATTAGGACTATAGGTGTGTTAATTTTATGAAGTCTTGCTGCTGTTCATTTTATGACGTTTCTGCTGTTTATGTTTTTGATAACTGATTTAATTTTGTTCAGATTTGTTGAGAGTTTTGTGCCAAGGATTTAAGGACCAATACGTTTATTATTTTGAAATTGAACCACCTACTAACGTCACCTTGCTGCTGTTCATTTTATGAAGTTTCTACTTTTTCTGTGTCAGGTTTTGCACAAAAGCAATATGAATAAAATTACTATTGCATTGACACATGATTGATATTGTAGTAGTGGTTTTGTATATTTTATGACTGAAAGGATTTAGAAATAATTTAGATTGAAAGGTTTTTAACATAAATAGTTAGAATGGCATCTAAATGTACACTTGTGGTTGTAAGTATATTCTTATCGGTGTTGCGAGGATGAGGGGGTACCTGGAAAAATGTCTACCCCAAAAGGGGTACCTGGTCCAAAAAAGTTTGGGAACCCCTGGTGTAGACAAGCATAGTAACTCTTTGAGTTTCAAGTCAAATCAATATAGTTGTTAGAATTCTCTACAATTCTCTGTTGTGACTGTGCGACAACGAAAGATCTTCAGAGAAAGCTTGACTTGTCTGCTTCCAGGAAAGAATGAACTGAGTTGATACAATGTTTAGTTTTTGTGTTGGAAGCTATTTAGAAGAGCCTGCATTTACACCGTGTAGTGTTTCTAGGACAAAAAAAATAGTTATGGTTGAAGTTTTATTTTCCAAATAACTTTTTTTCTACTGGGGGTACATACCTATAATGATAATGAATTTATTTATATAGCACATTTCAAGACATAGTCACAAAGTGCTTTACATAACAGGGTAAAAACAACAACAACGTAGTCACAGCTACAACAAGATATCAATAAATGGACAACATAAAAGCATATACACAAAGTGTGAAAGGAAATTATAGAGAAAGCCTTAAAGGCGCCGTTTTTCACACTTTTAGACCATATCCGTGGTCATCATATGGGCATACCTAACAATGGATGCCAATTTTTTTTGAAAATTCTCATTTCTGTGTGTTTTTATATCAAAAGTCCATAAAAATGATTGTATTATTTATTTATTAAAACGAAAACGTGCTGCGTGATGACGTGTAGAGATACACATCGATAAAAGCCAATAAAAATGAAGCTCATCTGTTTAATTTCCCATGTCTGCGCATCCGTGCAACACAGCTGCTTCTGATTACAGATTACTCCGTTCTTATTTCCATTCAAGATAACATTCAGACAGTGTATTACTCGGTTTCAACTTAATCATCACTCTAAAATATGTTTCTGAAAACATTATAGGGTAGAAATAAGCCACATAACAGTAAACTGGTTGTGCTGGGCGACCGTCTGATTTATAAACAAACACATACCACGCTGTAGCGCATAGCATAGCTACCGTCCCTAGCTACCGTCCCATCGCCTGAACGGATGCGACCGGCGTTTCATGTGGAAACACCATTTTCATGTTGTTCACCATTTCCGTTTCACTGCGCCTTTAACGTAAAGGTGGGTTTTTAGAAGGGATTTAAAACATGACACAGATTGTGCAAGTCTTAGATGAATAGGTATAGGGCATTCCATAGTTTGGGAGCCCGGATTGCAAATGCCCTGCCACCTTTTGTGCTAAGATGGGCTGTGGGGGTCTCAAGGAGGGCTTTATTGTCTGAGGACGTGTAGGCTTATAGGGAGCCAGCATGTCGGAGACCATTGTGGAATATGGGATTCCATAATGCTATGGTTGACATATACACAACACCGCCGTACGTCGAAGCATAAATTGGGCATCGGTTCACTGCAATCAAGCCTGTTGCCGATTGATACTTTAGCGTGCGTGGTGACAGCGTGTCACTCGCCAAAAATATTAAGTAACCACTTGTACAACTAGAAGTTGCACAGATTTTAGTTTCAGCAAGCGAAGTGACACTGTTGAACCCCTAATTACATGCACGCTGCACGCAAGCACAAACATTACAGTGAAATTAGCCATGGCACAATACATCGCTATCGTTGCATATATAGTACACTTGTAACGGCTTGGCTTGAACAGTTACACTTAAGGCATCATCAACATCCTTTAATGTAGTCTATACGGCCTGTGCAACCAAACCAGTAAAAATAGCCTACAATCAATCATGATGCACGTACCGTTGCCATTGTTGTCTTGCTGTTCCGCAGGTTTAGTTAACTTTCTGGTCGTTTTTCCCTTTTTCTTCATTTTCGCTTCAGTGGAAATAGGAACACTGGAGCTAGGCATATCTGTCATTTTTAACCCTGACCCAGACTGAGTGTACGGATCCTATGCCTTAGGCTTAGGATAATAAATGAGTGCGTTATCTATCAGCACTATATAGGTCGAGCCAGTGAACCTATCTAACAAAAAACGTTTACAGGTGGCTGATCCCTAAAGATCATTTCAGAGCTCTCCTGCTGCGCGCAGTGGGGTGCGCTGGAGAGCGGCTTGGCTTGGAGACGCCTGAGGCAAACCAAATGCTCAATCGATTCAATTGAAACTGTTAAGGCTGGCTCTTGGGCCTTAACAAAGAGCGGAGACCAGACGGAGTTAAAGCAGCAAAAAAGTGTTTATTCAATAATTAATTAATAAATGTAAACAAATAATTCATTGTCATGTTCCAAATTAAGCTGGCAGGGAACACTGCCCAATTAACAAAAGGTAACCAAAAACGACAGTTGCCCTGGTGTGGCTGCTAGTCTGCAGCTTGCCTGAGGAGGAATGGAGAGACCAGAACATGAACACAGCAGGTGCTTTAATAGTGTTTGGGGAGGACACTGGCCAGGTGTCTCCCCTTCTGCAGATTGCAAGCTCCGCCCTCCCAATCCGGCACTGCAAAAGGATTGGGTTAAGCACGCCTGACACAGAACAGCATGCAGACTCCTTAAAGGTACAGGACTAGCGCCCATTTGTTAAGGCTGGCTCTTGGGCCTTAACAAAGAGCGGAGACCAGACGGAGTTAAAGCAGCAAAAAAGTGTTTATTCAATAATTAATTAATAAAGGTAAACAAATAATTCATTGTCATGTTCCAAATTAAGCTGGCAGGGAACACTGCCCAATTAACAACAGGTAACCAAAAACGACAGTTGCCCTGGTGTGGCTGCTCTGCAGCCTGCCTGAGGAGGAATGGAGAGACCAGAACATGAACACAGCAGGTGCTTTAATAGTGTTTGGGGAGGACACTGGCCAGGTGTCTCCCCTTCTGCAGATTGCAAGCTCCGCCCTCCCAATCCGGCACTGCAAAAGGATTGGGTTAAGCACGCCTGACACAGAACAGCATGCAGACTCCTTAAAGATACAGGGGCCGTCACAAAACGAGAACACACATTGGAGACCACGTTGATCACCCTTTTGTTTCCGGCTGGAACTGTGGGTGCTCCCCGCGGTGAGAAGATGGGCGAAAAAAAAAACCCCGTCACTCACGCCTGATCTCAAAAAGATAGTTTGTCACGGTGAAACATGATCGGACATAGACACAACACACACACACACACACACACACACACACACATGTTGTACCAGGGACCCCCATCTGAACACTATGTTGTACCAGGGACCCCCATCTGAACACTATGTTGTACCAGGGACCCCCATCTTAACACTATGTTGTACAAGGGACCCCAATATGACACTATGTTGTACCAGGGGGGTCCCCAGACCCCCAGGGATCCTTCAGGGGGTTCCAGGGGGTCCCCAGCTATATGTGTCGCCGCTTCACCTCCCAATGTATGAATGAATGAACCATTGTAAAGCGCTTTGAGCACTTGGAAAAGCGCTATAAAAATGCAATTCATTATAATTCATTGTTGATACCCAAAACTACATAGAAATCAATCAAGAGACACTTCTATCATCCATAAACATTTATTTGATGCCGGACATTTTTAACTTGGTTTCAGAAATGCTTCCAGAGCATTAGGAATATAACGTATTATAATGTGTAGCTGCTTATGAATACTTTATGAACGCTAGACATTTACAGTGTACTTTTATACATCAATATTATAACAAGAACATTACAGAGTACTTAATAATTTTTCTTATTTTTTAATGAAATTAAATACATGGAAAAAGTAATAAAAAACATGGCCTCCTCACGCATCAGAAGGACAATATCCGAAGCAGAGACGTGTGTTTTCAACCAGTCTAACATTCATTAGAGTTGGAAAAGCGTCTGAAAAAGTCTCCTGCCGACAAGCTCCCGTCGCTTGCCGTGGATATCGCCGTGCCGACTGGTCGGAAACCCGTGGATGAAGAAGCGAACATGGTGGGTGGATGGCCGACGTGGGGAGTCGTGGCTGTCTGCGTGGTCTTTATGAGAGGGTCAATATACACCTGGGGAGTCGTGGCTGTCTGCGTGGTCGTTATGAGAGGGTCAATATACACCTGGGGAGGCGTGGCTGTCTGCTTGGTCGTTATGAGAGGGTCAATACACCTGGGGAGGCGTGGCTGTCTGCGTGGTCGTTATGAGAGGGTCAATATACACCTGGGGAGGCGTGGCTGTCTGCGTGGTGGTGACTCCACTGTAGAGTGGATCTCTAGTCTGCTCGTCATGTTGTACAGAAGGTCTGTCTGGACCATATTCTCACTTCCTGAACCAATCCATCAACTCCAAATCAACTCACAAAATTATAGTGGAAAAAATAAATGCTGTGTGTTATGTTTTGGTCTCTGTGAAGCTTGCGCGTCGGCAAAGCGTTTGGGGTTTGAGTTAAAAATATTCGCTCTGAAAGAATATATATTCAAAGATTTACTCCACTTTCATGATTTTTCAAAAATATCAGAACTACAAGCTCGTAGCGCGGCACTCGGCCCTGCGCTATGAGCTTGTAGATCTGCTATTTTTTTCAATAGCTAAAGTATAACATAATGCTTTAAAACACCAAAAGGGGTTCCTGCCCTGAATGGGTTAAAAACCAGGAAGTGATGCATGGTGTTTTACACTTCAGAAACAAGCATAAAAAAGCAACTACACTTCAGATACAAGCCAAAAATTAAACTACCCGCATCTATGGATATTTACAAGAGACTTTACAGGAAAACATGGCCAAAGTCGCTTACAATAAGCATACCTGGCAACCAGGGGGGCAGTCAGACATATATTTTGTGAAGCTACTAAGGAAATATAAGTTCATATAATGGCCTGTTGTGGTGCTGTCATTGGGCCCAAAAAAACCCATAGCCCCATAGAAGTCCATGTATTTGGGCCCAACTTCACCTAGACTGTATTACCTTAATAAACATGGTCATGAATACTTTCTGCTTCCAGTCACTAGTTTAAAGTCTCATTTCTAATGTCATAATATTCTTTTTGGAAAATTATGGTCCCATTTATAAAACAAATTACCATAAAGTTGCGTATGTTCTGAGGGGCGTGGCTACCGTTACAGTCTATGATCGGGATTCCCCACCCACTCGAGTCAAAATAAAAACCAACAGAGATGAAGGGGGGAAGTCCCGCCTCGTTGTCTGGTCCAGCCAATGGCCAGCTGGGCCCAAACGGATCTAGAAAGATGGCGATGTACAATTCAAGGACTGACAGGCTTAATTTTACGTTCATGTTAGACCCGCGGAACGCTTTGTCCATATTTTTTACTGTCTATGCTGGCAACACTGCAAACCAGCTCTGCAGGCTAATTTGCATATGATCAAAAGCCATGTTTCATTGGCCGACTGGTTCGTGCTGAACTAAAGGACCTCAACGTTCAATAGAAGGACAAGGTCTCTCTCTCTCTGTCTCTCTCTCTCCCCTCTAAACAATGTCTTTTCTCTCTCTCTCTCTCTCTCTCTCTCTCTCTCTCTCTCTCTCTCTCTCTCTCTCTCTCATTATCTGTCCTCTCAAAGACACACTGAGGAGGAGTCATAAAGCGTAAACCCAGGGTAAAGAGGTTCAGTGAATGTGGTCTGGAAGGTGTAAATGTGTCTCAGTGAGTCAGAGGACACTTCATAGAAGGACAGAGTCCCTGCAGGGCAGTCTAGATACACTGCTACTCTGGAAACAGGCCAACCCCTCTCATCCACCGCTCTGCTGGAGTCAGAGGGAACAACAGGGAGGCGAGTCACCCTACTATTGTGAATGGCATAGTAACCGCCTCCAGTACAGACCAGACTCCAGGAATGATCATTGGATCCAAGCCTACTACCGTCTCCTCTCCTGCTGATTGGTCTGTAAGCCCCTCCTATCACAACTCCTCCACTCCTCTCTACCTCCCACAGGTAAAAGTTTCCAGACAGACCTTCTGAACACAGAACCTGATAACGACTATCATCAAATCTATCAGGATGGTCAGCATATGACTGAAGCTCCCGTGACCTTGTAACCTTCCTGTTGTCATCAGACAGACAGAGTGTTCTGCTTGCTGTGTTTGGGTCCAGAGTGAGATGATAGGAATCTGATGAGAAAACAATACAGTAAAAAACATTAAATATTAAACATATTTACCTGTCTCACCCTCCACCCCATCTACCACCTGTCTCACCCTCCTCCACTCCAGCTACCCCCTGTCTCAAACTCCTCCACCCACCCCAGCTACCACCTGTCTCTATGATGATATCAAGGCCGTCAAAATAAATTTTTATTGCCTAAATCAATTGTATATTTAGGCGACTAAAATCTCATGATATTTAGTCAACTAAAACTAGACTAACACAAAAACGATGACAGATGACTAAAATATAACTAAAACTCTATTAAGTTTTATTCAAAAGTCTAAAATCGAAACACTGATAGGTTTAGTAGAAAACCAATTAACCCATTAAGACCTGAGTCCAGATTCTACAAAATGTATTTTTCTGTTTTCTGTAAATGTACTTAGTTACTTTCCACCACTGCAAATGCCAGTAGCAACACATACTGTTGCAGACAGACAGACAGACAGACAGACAGACAGACAGACAGACACTCACATTGTGTAAGGAGTTGAGGATTAGTCCAGTGTTCATGTCCTCCATGTTTCACTCTGTAGGAAGTAGAACAACAATGCATTAATGTCCAGTGTTGGGGAAGTTACTTTTAAAAAGTAAGGAATTATAGTTATCGTTACTTATCTAAAAAATTACTTTACTTTACATTAAATTATGAAAGTAACTACTTTACTTTACTTTAAAAAATAATATAAAAAAAAAATTAAAAGAAGGTTTTTGTGATTAATTAATCTCAATTAATCGCATATCAATAGGCCTATTTGACCTGATCATCAGTGAGCTTTTTTTCGAATGGATTTGGATACGAGTGAATGTGAATCAATGAATAGTGACTACATAAGCATAGGCAATTAAAAAAGTAGTAATAACAATAGTGATAATATTATTATTTATATAATGCTTCTCTGAGTACTTAAAGACGCTTTTCAACGGGAACATGAGAAAACAAAACTACTTTATTAGAGAAAAACTAAGACTATGGAATAAAATAAATGAAAGTGGAATGAGATAGCTGGGGAAAGAAATATTCTAGAGGTGTGTTTGAACTTATAGGTGGTGGCTGGCATGTCTTGTGAGTTTTGGGAAGTGCATAGTTTTGACAGGTCTGCCTGCTGTGGACAGTGGAACCCTGACCATTAAACACGGGCAGAAGCAACGATACAGTCTATCATTCAATGTGAAGCCAGCAATATGTTGATGCAAACAGACTTGTACAGTAGCTGCTCTGCCTGCTCCAAATGATATTCCCATTCGTCTGTGTCTGCCCGTGTAAACGCAGCATCGAGTGTGAGGGTTGGGGAACGGATGGAAAGTATCATAGTGTTATTAAGGAGGACTCCTTGGCTTCTAACGATATGGACCAGAGTTAAACTAATGTTAGCTCCCATGCTAACTAGTTGCTACCCTCGTCAGAAACAACACCACCATCCAAATCCGGTGGAAGCTGCTGATATCACTTTGCTTGTGCCCGTGGATGGGAAATGAGATTTAAAAGGCTATAGAAGCGTGGATGAAAGCACAGATGTGCAATACAGTTGTGTCGTGACTCGTATTTGCGTGTGTATTCCGTCTGACGACGAGTGGTTTAATTATGCTGCTAGTGCGTTAACTTGTCGCTGGCATCGTTGCTGGCTGCTGAGTGCTGATGCATATTTAAGAGCGTCATAAGCATGTGCCCGTCCTGCGCTGGAAGTAGCAGATCTACAAGTTATCTACCGGTCGCAATGCACAGCGTTTTGGACTTGTACATCTGTGTTTTTCCCGCAGTTAGTTGAGAGGCAGAGCACAAACGAAACTGTCAACACAGAGAGCGCTCTCTCAGCAGCAGTCAGCACAGAGACGCCTGTATGACAGTCTGACTCACGGAGCGAAGTTGTCATACTAACGCCATAACGCGGTTAACACACGCACAGTAATTATAGCACCGTTATGGAATGGGAAATGTAAAGCGTTAGGTTACAAATTATTGCAAATAGTAGTTTCGTTATGTAACGTAACGCGATGTAAGGGCGTTAGTCATAACACTGTTAATGTCTGACTGTCTAACACAACGTCTCTGATACTACAGTGTTTCTGCTACCATTATCTTCACCAGGGCAGGCAGCCTGACCGGACAAACTCACTGCCACCTGGCTTAGACCAGAGGACTTAGGCATTCTTGTTGTTTTTACATTTCTACAGAATAATGTGATTTCTTCTGGCCTCTAGCAGGCTGTGGTCGTACACTGAGGAAACTCAAATGGAACTGCAACAGTATGTGCTGCTGAGAAACTGTCATGAAATGTCTGAAAGGGAACATTCTGTGTTCTCTCCTGTTAGACTTGCTATTTGAGCTTGCAGATCTGCTAGTTGAGCTTGTAGATCTGCTATTTGAGCTTATCTGCTATTTGAGCTTGTACATCTGCTATTTGAGCTTATCTGCTATTTGAGCTTGTAGATCTGTTATTTGAGTTTCATCATAATGTTCAGGCATACTACGGTTCATGTGGTTAATCACTGACTCTAAAAAGTTGTTTTATGCCAAATTACAGCTTACAATGTTTGTATGTTTCAATTAAAAGTACATAACAGACAGAGAGACAGAGTCTACTCACTTGAGAGTTTCCAGTCCAGAGAAGTTCTCCAGTCCAGACACCGGCAAGACGTTGAAGGTCAAGTCTAATTCTCTCAAATGAGGATTATATCTGAGAGCTGAGGCCAGACGCTCACAGCTTCTCTCTGACAACCAGCAGTTTATCAGTCTAAATGAGAAATAAAACACATGTTTGCAAGAAGTGAAGTTGATAACTGATGTCACAGACACAAGAAGGACATCTGCTGGAGCAAAAGACAATATACAATTATTTTGTATTGTCATGTTTTAAACATGTTGATTAATCAATTAAAAAAAAAATATATATATATATATATATATATATATATATATATTATCTTCCCTAGCATAACATATTTTCAGATGAGGGTCTGCAGACAAATGCGTTTCAATTTGGGGATACTTGACATGAAAACGTTTGACAACCAACTCAGAGCAGGGGTCTTCAACAGGGTGTCCGGGACCGCCAGCATCACCACAATATTAATAGTATAATGTAAGTCGCAATTTTGAAAAATTGCAAAGTGTGGTTGCCGCAGTCGCTTACATATGCCCCTCCCACTAATATTGCTAGCCAGTTACAATGTCACGTCACCCCTGTGATCATGTGTAAGTAATTTGGAGGGGATTTATCCCCCCAAAATATTTTTTCTGCAAGAAACGGTTACATTTTTCGCATTTGTTGCGCCCCTATGGATGAAAATGGAATCGCTATTGGCTTTTGGTTGATTAAACCACCCTTGACATCTGATTTGAATTTGGGATGGATGGACATTCCGTTCGTGATTTGTGGATTTTTTGTAAAATAGGCCCCTCCCACTAACTTCGGACAGCGATTAAGGCCGGACGATAAGGAACAAAACATTTCTAAAATTTGAAAAAAAAAAAAAAAAAAAAAACACAGTTGGATACGTCCAGAGATCATGTGTACCGATTTCTTGGAGATTGGGATAAAATCTGTTGATTTCGAAAAAAGTGTGTTTGAAGAAAATTCAAAATGGAGGAAAATCTATCCTGACGGGCCCGTATGGGGAGATGCGTCATGACCCAAGGAATCCAGGGAAAAATACATTTTGATTTTACGAACTACGGTTCAAGTGTTATGAGCCAAAAAGTGGGCTGTTAACGCGCCACCATGAGGCTAAACGGCCACCATGAGGCTAAACGATATTATTATAAGTTCAATAATTGTATTAATTATATTTAATTTACCCCCCAAGTTTTGTAACTAAAGTCCTTACGGTCTCCGAGCAAAAAATACTTGAATGTGAGTTTTTGCATTTTCCCATTCATGTCAATGGGGAAATTTAATGCACGGATAAATTAATATCAATTAAACTACAAGATTTCTCTTAGCAAAATACAAGCACACAATTCCCGGTTTTTCGGTCAATTTGACATATGGCTCAAGTGCAGTAAAGTTTGTCTTCCTCCAGTAAATTAAATAACTAGAAAGCAGTTCCCTGCAGAAACTGCGTGGGCTCGCCAAAAATCGCAATGTATGAAGTTATAGCTGTGTCTGTGGGACCACCCACCAAGTCTGAAAACTGTTAAAAAGTATTACAAATTTGTAAAAAATAATAATATAAACATAAATAACTGCATAAAGCTGAACATGTTGAAGTTTGAACTACATTTCTAGCATAAAGTACATGGAAGTAGTATGATGCCCAAAAAGTGGCAGAATAAAATAAGTATATAACTGTGTCTACTAATGTATGAATAATGCTTTACAATGTATTCTTGATTAACTAAGAAAAGGTAAAAAAGGGTCAAATAACATATAGGCCTATCTTTTTTTTTTTTTTTTTATTAAAATTTTTATCCCACGATTTTGTAACCCAGTTTTCTTTTCACCCAGTGCCAATTGTCTAATGTAATCCTGGGCGCTACACTTCCTCTGCCAACCTGGGGGGGCAGCAGACTGACCTCATGCCTCCTTCTATGCATGAGGAGTCCAAGCTGCGTCTTTTCACCTGACAGATGGGAATTTCCCCGGCCGGACGTAGCGCGTGGAAGGGACACGTTATTCCGACCAGTTCCTTTCCCCTCCATCAGGCGCCAAGTCAAGTGAATATTTTGGCCGGGACGACAATTTGTTTGGTAGATTTCCGAGGGAAGAATTTCAGTTTCCACACTCTACTCAAGGAGGCCCCGCACTCTAAGGGGGCACTAATTAGGTGAAACGGCCTGCGATTGAACTGGGATTTCGGAAAAAAACGTGTAACATATTCGAATACGGTTTGAACCACGAAAAAGTCCAAAGTCGTGTGAGTTTAAATCACGTTTCTATGACAAAGTATGCCAGAGTAATGAGGCTGCAAAAGTGAGGTTGATTTAGAGATCCCATACATGTCTATGGGAGGAAAAATATGAATAAAGTTAAATATTTTAAAAAGTAGGCTATAAGCACACATAACTGCAAAGAGCTGAACAGTTTGAAGTTTGAACTAAATTTCTAGCATAAAGTATGTGGAAGTAGTAGGAATTTTAAAAAAGTGGCGAAAATTGGAATAAGTGGAAGAATAAATATAAACTGGCAATAGCTAGTGTGTGCTCGCTGGAGCGAGCCCACAATAAATATAAATTGGCGATAAAAAGTGTGAGCCCACAATAACGTGTTACAATTGCAATAGTCTGGTTGCCAACCACACTAATAAAAATAATATCTGACCGTAGAGTCTCCAGTCTACAATGTGGACTCCTCAGTGCTTCACAGAGCAGATCCAGGTTATCGCCCAGGTGGTTGTAACTGATGTCCAGGTATCTCAGATGGGACGGATTAGAACTGAGAGCTGAAGCCACAACTTCAATGTGTTCCTTCTGGAGGTCACGGCCAAAACCAACAAGTCTGTAATGACAGATTAAATGTAAAATCAGAGATGATCAAAACAGGTCAGACCAAGTTCACTGTCAAGGAATTAAACTAAGAGATATTCTATTGCAGATCTACAAGCTCACAATGTGTCACATTGTGAGGTTGCAGATCGGCTATTTTCAAAACATATTTAAGTAAATTGACAATAATAAATTACCACAATTATGGTGTGGGGGTCCCTGGCACACAATGTATTCAGATAGAGGTCTGTTACATAATACATATTTATTTATTTATACAAATTAAGTCATTGGTTTGAGAACCACTGGTTTACATTAACACTAGCATGTCTGAACTAAACTCAATACTAATCTGGCGGCTAACGGTCGGGACCGTACCTATGTTCCCTCAGCCCTATGTTCCCTCGGGTCCGTGTCAATATGCTGACGGTCTGATCGACAACCTACCTCAAACCCTCACCCTAACCCTAACCTCCCCCGGGGCAGACACCTAAACCTAACCACCCACCCTCTCCCGACCCCCAGCACACCTCGGACCAATGCTCCTTCTGAGGGAACATAGGGCTGAGGGAACATAGGTATGACCCCTAACGGTCGGTCAAGATGACCGTGTTTTTCGTGCAATTCCATTGGCCACTCTCTCCCTGCATCTCTTCACACCTCTCCCCCCGCGATGGGGGGTTGACGACTTGCCAGTGTCTACTAAATGTCACATTCAAGGCAGCAGTTTCAACTCGACATGCAGGACAACTCAAGTTATTTATTTATTTTCAGTTTACCAAAGTATAATTATAGTGACGGTGTGAGCGCTATATTGAATACCCTTGCGCAGCAAACACTGTCCGACTTTGAGCCAATAAAAAATAAGGCTACCACACGTTATTGTAACAGCCAGAGCCAGGCACATTGCTCAGAGTCAGACGAAATACGACTTTAGAGTTATATAATATTGTCATTTTTATATAGAGGGGGAAACATTATAGGCTACACGTGTGTTATCGATGTAATTCATATATTGATTGTGCCAAAAAAGGAAAGAGCCGGCCCGTGCGTGCGTGCAAATCAGTTCCACTGGTCGCTTGCAGACAAAGGACGGACGGACAGACTAACTTATCTTTTGACTGACAAAACATTTAGACGTTCGGGAGGTCTATCGCGTTGTACCCAATAGCCTTCTATATAATGCTGCGCACATATACCTATATATTTAAAAAATACCAAGCATATTTTGTGGGAAGGCTAAGCCTTGCCTAGCCTTACATACCCTCCGCCTATGACGATGTAATTTATTATGTTTGATTGATTGTGCCAGCATAGAGGTCCGTAGCAGAATGTTTATAGCAGAACGGTTTATATATACACCATAGGATAGATCAAGTCATGTGACGCATAACCGCCACAAATAGTGCTACAGCGTTATCTAAAATGCACTTCCGCATACCTCACCGGCAGTTACTTGGATAGTTGGATTCATGAACATTTACATCATGCCTCCGAGGCTCCGCGAGCAGCAGTGAGAGAGGGAGAGAGAAATGGAATGCAGGCTTGGCAGTTGAAATGCAAATGACCCATTAGCTTGAACAATGCCGTCTCCAGCTGTCGGGAGGTGTAAAACTTCACTGCTTGTGGGGGAGAAAGGGTGACGGGCTGACGGCGGTCAATTTGACCGCAAAAAAGACCAAACGTACTAGGTATAAGTATGCCTAAAATCATATTTACAAAACGTTTCAGATGAAAAAGAACCCAGAGATGATTTCAATCGAATAGTTAGAAAAAGTCATGCAAGGGGAACTTTCTCAAGACTTCATGGGCAAAGAAAATCCACTTCAAAATGGGTCAGAAAGACCGCTCCGACGTGCTAGTGTTAAACACTGCAGAATGAACCACAGAGGAGTCTTTTAATTTGTGATGATTCTACCTCTGTGTGCGTTTGCATGTGCATGTGAGTGCATGCATGCGTCCCTCCGTCCGTCCATGCATACGTGTGTACAGTAGGGGAGAGCCGCCACAATTGTAACGCTTCATGGTTGTAACATGAACGCTATCTCTTGATTGGTCAACGCCACCATGACGCCATCGCGTCAGTATGTGTACAGCAACGTACTCTACGTGCCCAGGAAGTTTGAAGTGTTTACCTTCATCCTACACGGAGTTATTGGCGAAAAACTGACTTTTCTCAAAAAGCGTAAAATTTTACACCTGGAGTATATGTGGGCTACAATTTTTTTCTTTGGTGTTGGTGAATAAAAATCCACATGGATGTCTTCATGCTTATGTTCTTCATTAGTTTGCATCGTGTTTAGACGGAATTCACGTTCATTCTGGTCTGTAAGCAACGGCAAAGAAAACTAAAAGTGGGCCATTTGTAACATGTTACAAATATATTTACATATTTGACATATTGGCCAATATTATGTTCAGTCAGCTGTCTTCATTACTGAGTTTATTCTAAAATTAGTTTAGGGTTGTATAACATTGTACAACTCAATCAATCAAACGTTTGTTTAATCAATGTATTTTCCCATTGACTCACACGCCAAAACTGGTACACCCGATACTATTTAATATTTCCCTTATGTTTGATACATTTCTTTATCACATACATGGTATGAAAACAATGCTAAGGAGTTGCTTCAATGAAATATAATTGCTTTAGGCTGAAAATGATATGCTTAATGGTGTTTTTTAGCGTTGTTACATTTATCAGGCATGCCGTTACAATTAATCCGATATGCGCAGCAAATGTAACACTGGAACAGCGTCCACGTTCGGTTTAATAACTCCCGACCTGTTTTATCAAAAAAATAACTTGAAGTGGTTTATGGTAGCAGACATGTGTAGGTCCGTTGCCTGGAAATATGTGTAGATAAAGGGATCTGAGTAAAAAAATGAAACGTGCAAAGTGTTACATCCTTGGCGGCTCTCCCCTACGCAAGTGTGTGTGTGCGTGGCATGTCTGTTTATTATTTGTAGAATGAATGTAGTAGAATAATATTAAATAGGGATGTACCGATGAGACATTTTGTCCGATATCCGATATAATTAATTGCTGTTATGGCCGTTATTTGTAATGAATGAATGTAGTAGAATAATATTAAATATGGATGTACCGATGAGACATTTTGTCCGATATCCGATATAATTAATTGCTGTTATGGCCTATAACCGATGTCGATATGATCTCATTCTGATACCGATTACCGATATATCCTTTTAAGGCCAATATCGGCCCATACCGATGTGTTTGCCGATTAATCTCTAATATTAAATATACCGGTAGTTATATTTGTAATGAATGAATAATGTAGTAATATTATATACAAGTCATTGGTGCTCAGTCATGTTATTCACAGGACTACTAACCTGGCTGTTGTGCAGTTCCTCACAGCTGGGATCAATCTCTGTCGCCCCCCTGGTGATGTGTTGTATTTGTCCAGGTCCAACTCCTCCAAAACCTCCTCTGACATCAGCAGCATGGAGGCCAGAGCTGAACACTGAGTCTCAGAGAGTTCCTTCCCTGATCTGCTCTCTGACTCCAGGTACTGTTGGATCCCCTGACTTACTGATGGGGCGTTCATCTCCATCAGACAGTGGAAGATGTTGATACATCTGTCAGGAGAGGCACGGCGATCATCCATCTCCTTCAGGTTGTTGATGGCTCTCTGGATCTCCTCTGGACTGTTCTCTGTCTGACCCAGCAGGCCTCCTAACAGACTCTGGTTGGACTGCAGTGAGAGACCATGAAGGAAGCGGACAAAGAGGTCCAGGTGACCATTCTCACTCTGTAGTGCTTTTTGCATGGCTCTCTTCAAGAAGTCCTCCAGGGAACTGACATGGCTGGTTCCCAGGAATGTCTTCAGGACCTCCCTGTTCCTCTGAGTCCTCTGAGTGAAACGGTGGAACCATATACTCTTGTTCCACTGAGTGAAACAGTGGAACAGGTAGACTGCAGCCAGAAACTCTTGGAGGCTCAGATGAAAAAAGCAGTAGACCGTTTGGCGGAAAAACACATCATCTTCTTTGAAGAAGGTTGTGCAAAAGCCAGAGATCAGCAAGTCCTTGTTCACATCAAGACCACACGCTTTGAGGTCCTCCTCATAGAAAATGATGTTGCCTTTGTACAGTTGGTCAAACGCCAGCCTGCCCAGCTTCAGAAGAATTTTCCCTGCATCTTTTATGAGCTTCTTTTTGACTTCCTCATCTACTTCAAGATCTTGTGTTTTCTCCCGCAGTATCTCACCGATCAGGAAGTAGCGGTACATCTCAGTCAGGGTTTTGGGCAGCTTGTATTTCATCTTCATGCTCATCACAACTCTAGCAAGGAACCAACAGAAGACTGGAATTTCACACATGGTGTGGAGGATCTTTGATTTCTGGATGTGTGAGTAGATTGAGCTGGCCTGGTTCTCATCACTGATGCTCTTCGTGAAGAACTCCTTCTTCTGGTCATCTCTGATGAACCCTCGTACTTCTGTCATTCTGTTAACAAACGCCTTAGGGATCTGATTGGATGCTGCAGGTCGTGAGGTTATCCAGATGTGAGCAGAGGGGAGCAGCTCTCCCTTGATGAGGTTTACAAGCAGATGTTGCACTGGGTACGAATCCATCAAGTTCATGAGGCCAAAGTCTGTTTTGAAATCGAACTGGAAATTATTTTCATCATATCCATCCATAACAATCATGACTTTGAAGGGGCTCTTGTTGTAGTGTCCTGACTTCTGCAATACTTTGAAGATGTCATTAAGAACGTCTTCTGCAATACTTCTGGTTTCCTTGATGCATTTGTGCATTAGCTGTGCCAAAGTGAAGTTCTGTCCCTTGAGAACATTTAACTGGCGGAACTTGAGCAGGAACACGAGGTGTGGATCTTGGGGGAAACATTTCTTGGCCCAGTCAGACAAAAACAATAGTATGAGGAACGTTTTGCCAATTCCTGCACAGCCAACGGTCAGCACTGATCTTATGTCTCTTCCAGAAGGGTCTTTGTGCATTTTACCAGGTTGGATATGTGTTCCATCTCCTGCCTTATTCATCTCCATCTGTCTGACCTCATGGTGGCTGTGAATGTCTGTGTCTTTGATGTCTACATTGTGGGGCGGGATGAAGACCTTTTCAGGCTCTGTGCCCAATTTTACACTTTGACAAGTACTGCTCATGTTGTCCTGGAGCTGGTCTTCATAGTAAGTAATGGGAAGCCCTGATGTTTCCACCAACAGACCTGTAGGAAATAAAGCAAGTCCATGTTGAGAGAGAGATTTGGCACATCTTACATATCCTAGAAGGGGTGCCCAGAGGAATATGAAATAGGAAGTGAGTTATTGACACAATTGAACCCCCTTTTCTAATTGGTCGACATTTGTAAACGCCTGTAATTTGCCATAACGTTTGACCTGCTAGCCACTTGTGAGTGGCCTCATAGGACGTGGTTAAAAGTCCTTGTCCTTCATTGGTGCTACTTAGCTCTGCCCCTCTTCTCATAGGTCCATATTTCATATTTGTTGCTATAAAATTATTTCAAAACTTATCACGCTTTCAATGAATTATGCAGTCAAACAAAGTAGACATTACTTCCACCTGGCACAAAAAAAACAATAACATTTATTTTCTTTACTTTCTTACCTGGCAGCGCAACAGAAGGATTCCATTCGCTTAGTTGTGGATACGTGACGAGAATCTCTGGTTTTTGGAGAAGTGTAAGGAACTGAGATGAAGTTCCCTCTCCTCTACTAATCACTGTATCAATAAGCTCAATACAAACATCTTCTGGCTGCGCTGTATGCTTCAGTTTTGTATAAACTCTATCATCAATAATTCCCTCACAATGAGCATGCTGTAGAATATGGAGATCTGATCTGAGCCACTTGATCAGTTCCACCTTGTTGGCCACCAATATCTTCACAGACGAGCCCTATAGAAATGAGTAGCAGGTATTATTATATTTTACACTATGCAAGATAATTGTAACAATGACACCTTATTTTGAGGGTATCCGGAGAACTTGACATTTTACCATCTCGCGGCGACATGTCCGGACATTCTGGGACCTTCGCGGTGACATGTCCGGCGAGATCTCTGCACTTTTCGCGGCGAGACGGAAAACTGTCTAGTTCTCCGATATTAATTTTGAGTTGCTATTTGCCAGTAAACCAACCTGTAGAGAATCTACGTGAGAGGAAGCCATGGTCTTCTCTGGATGAGTCACAGCTATTGAACAAAGAAGAAATGTAACCTTTTCTCATTGGAAGGTGTGTAAACTCCACATCAATGGACAGAACTAAGAGTGTGTAAACTCCACCTCAATGGACAGAACTCACTGGCCCTCATTTATCAAATGAGTGTAACATCTGCCCCAAATTTGAGCGTCAGTTTTGTAGTACACCCACGTCGCCACGGCATTTCTAAAGTGATTGTGTTACACGCCCCAGGGGTGTGGCTTAGTAAACAGATATATATTTTTAAACTGATCTGCCAGGTTAACCTGAATAAACAGGGAAAGACGGGAGACAGAGTCAGTTTTAGTGTCGTTCGTTTCTCTCTTCCTTGTCATCTGATTTATTAACAATTATTCAGGTTCAATTACCATTTGCTTTTCTTTCTTTGTTTGTTTTAAAGAGTTTCAATAACTGTATGAACATTCACAATTTCACACAATATCAATAAATCCATCTTTTCATACATATTCATCAACATCAGAATACATATTTTCCATTCATATTCCCATATGCTTACTTTTCTCAGCATCAAAATACTGTAATATACTGTTTGGCTTTTACCAATATGTTGCTTAGAATTACTTCTTTTTTTAACTGTCATGTCTCCATGCACTTATTTATATAACCATGAATTATCTTTATCATGAAATCACATTCTCATCAAATTAAATTGCTTCTGTTCTTAAAACAGGTTAACACTGTACTGACAAGCTACAATGCTACATACTAGGCTACAAGATACATTTCAAGGCATACTGGAGAGGATTATTACATAATATAAAAACGAAAATAGCATATCTCAATGTACACAGTATAAACACATTTAACATTACAACAGGAGCTTTTACCAGCAAGGGAGCAACACAAATACTGTCAGTGAAAACAACCAAAGTTTGAACAGCAGCAGTAATGGCTGCCATGGATCTGACTACTTAGATCTAGATTCAACTACGCACATCAAACTACTACAGAATCACGTCATTTCTGGCATAAAACCAAGCCAAGCTTTGTTTTATAGTACAAAGTGCTCATAGTAAACATGTTTTATGTCCTAATACTATATTTACCTGAATAAACAGGGAAAGACGGGAGACAGAGTCAGTTTTAGTGTCGTTCGTTTCTCTCTTCCTTGTCATCTGAAGAAAGACGTCACTAGACCACCTATCTAACTTGTCTCACAAGAACGCATTTGCCACCTGGTGGCGGAATGTGGAATAGGTCCATTCATACAACAGACTCCCTGCTCATTCCCAAGACACAATAAGGCAAAATACAAAAACATTTATATAATAAAACAAAAATGTGACTACACATTTGGGTACGTCACAATTGCAAACAGCTTAATTTCATTCCTAGCAGTGATAATGTGACGGCTTAAATCAATCTGGCACGCCCTATGAAATCAAGCCTCGCCCTCGTTTTTGCTACATGAAGAACTGCAATACGACCTGGAAACCATGGTTTCCTTGCTGCCCGCCTCACCCCCCTCTCTCACACATGCACACACACACACACACACACACACAGACGCACGCACACGCAACTTGCAAGCCCAACTGGTGTGTGGTATCTTAAATAAATAAAGAACGAACACCTGCATGAATTAAATAAAGCTGTAGGCCTACCCTGTCTTTTTCCCTCTCACCTCGTTTGCCTTGCTGTCATGTGCACGCATGCACATACGCACGCACCTCAAGGCTACATAACACATCGCATCGCCATGAATGGAATAAGTTTGTAGGCTAGGCCTATATTAATTTTACCCATTTGTGCGCAGTGCACGGCGAGTGAGTGAGTGAGAGAGTGAGTGAGTGAGTGAGTGATGCCTGCATGAGAGATAGCATGTCTTAATCAACGTTTATGGAGTCATTGATGAACGAATCATAGACATATGGATTAACAAGGCCAGTAAAGCACCAGCTGTTTGATTAAGCACAAACTAGTACATTGTAAACATGTTATATTGTTTTTAATTGCTTGCACACATGGAAATGTCCTACCAATTTCATATGACACGCCCACATCTTTCTTCACATGTATTATTAGTTTTAGAATCAGAATCAGAATCAATCTTTATTGTCACATCACATTACAAGTAAGGTGGGTGAAAAACTTGGTTGTGCAGGCTCATATTGCAGTTAAAGGTAGAGAGAAAGAACATAAAGTGCATAACATAACAAAGTGAGTGCAAAATAAATAGAGTTCATCATGGGTGCATGTATACATGCATGTATACGACTAGGCAAAAAGTCTAAAACTTAGCTCTTGTTCAGCAATCTGATTGCTGACAAGTAAAAGCTGTTCAAGAGCCTCGTAGTACTGCTCCCGATGATCCTGAAACGCTTGCCTGGCCGTGGGTGCGGCAGCGGCTTGAACAGGCTGTGGCTGGGGTGGTGAATGTTCCTGATTGTGCTTTCCGCTTTAGCCACGCAGCGTCTCTCATGTATTTCCTAGAGGGGGGGAAGCTCCCCGCCCACGATGTGCTGTGCTGTTCGCACCACTCTCTGCAGTGATCTGCGTTCCACAGCGGTGCAGTTTCCAAACCACGTGGTGCTGCCACTTGTCAGGACACTCTCTATGGTGCTGCTGTAGAACGCTCTGAGGATGCGTGGGCTCACTCGGAACTTCTTCAGGCGGCGGAGGCAATAAAGTATCTGTTGGGCTTTTTTCACCACTGTTTTAGTGTGTGTGGCCCACTTCAGGTCCTTGGAGCTGTGTATCCCCAAGAATTTAAAGTCGCTGACCTGTTCCACTGCAACGCCGTCGATGAAGATGGGTGCGTGCTCTCTCTCCTGTCTCCTGAAATCCACGACCAGCTCTTTGGTCTTACTGACGTTGAGAGTGAGGTTGTTTTCCTTATACCACTGTGTCAGTGTGTCAACCTCAGCTCTGTAGGCCGTCTCGTCGTCACTTTCAATGAGGCCCATCACTGTAGTATCATCTGCGTACTTAATGATGACGTTGGAGCTGTGTGTGGCCGTACAGTCATGTGTGTACAGGGAATAGAGGAGAGGGCTCAGCACACAGCCCTGGGGTGCTCCCGTGTTGAAGGTCAGGGGGTCCGATGTAATGTTTCCCATTCTCACAACCTGACGGCGATCTGATAAAAAGTTCAGTATCCAGCTGCACATGGCCGGGTGCAGTCCTAGATCCCTGAGCTTTGTGTCTAATCTGGTGGGAACGATGGTGTTAAAAGCTGAGCTATAATCCACGAAGAGCATTCGGACACATCTGTTCTTGCCCCCCCTGTCCAGGGTGAGTGCAGAGTGTAGCGCCAGGGCAACTGCATCGTCGGTGGATCGGTTCTGACGATATGCAAATTGCCATGGGTCCAATGTGCACAGAGCAAATATAGTCTTTCACCAGTCTTTCGAAACGTTTGCTCACAATCGGAGTGAGGGCCACCGGTCTCCAGTCGTTCAGACACGCCACCTTGGAGTGTTTGGGAACCGGTACCACAATGGATGACTTGAAGCCAGACGGGACCACAGCTTGGGAGAGGGAGAGGTTGAAGATGGTCGTAAACACTCCTGCCAGCTGGGCTGCACATACCTTCAGCACCCGGCCTAGGATGCCATCGGGACCAACGGCTTTGCGGGTATTCACCCGCTGGAAGGCTCTGCGCACGTCAGCTTCTGAGATGGTTAAAGGGCTGGCCTCCGCAGGTAGTACAGGCGGTGGGAGGTTGTGGCTCCCTGGGTTATACTCAAAGCGAGCATAAAAGGTGTCCAGCTCACCAGGGAGGGAGGCAGAGGGATTCTCTGCACATCTGGCTCTTCCTCTGAAGTCTGTGATGGTCCGAAGCCCCTGCCATGTGGTCCTCACATCCCCGCTCTCAAATTGGTCCTCCAACTTGACTAAGTATTCCTTCTTTGCTCTCTTGATGGTTTTCTGGAGCACTGCTCGGGTGTCCCCCAGATCACCGGATCTTACGTGCGAGTAGGGCGGCACGGACCTCGCTGTTGATCCAGGGTTTCTCGTTGGGGTAGGTCCTGATTGACTTCACTGGGACCACGTCGTCTATGCATTTACCAATGAAACAAATGACCGTGTCTGAGAACACATTAATGTTCTCAGCAGCGTTCTGAAACATCTCCCAGTCTACATGGTCAAAACAGTCCTGTAGCATAGAGTCTGATTGGTCAGACCATGTCCGAACCTCCCTCTCCTTGATGGGCTCATGCTTCAGCCTCTGCCTACAGGCAGGAAGCAGCTGGATGGCACTGTGCTCTGACTTCCCAAAAAAAGGGCGGAGGAGGGGCTTATAGGCACCAGGGAAGGTGATATAACAGTGGTCCAGAATTTTGTCACCCCTAGTAGTCCAGGCAATCTAGCCCATTTTAGACGCAAAAATCAGACTAATTAAAATAGTTTTTTTTTCAACAGATATCATTTCTATGAGGTGTCTAGAATAACATACTAAAAGTCCTAAGAAATCCTAGATGCGTGTGTGCTAATACCTCGAGAAAACTAAACACCCTAATGGGCTTTTTTTCTTTCTTTTGTCCTATCACAATGAAACTTTCCACAATGAATCTTAACATGAAAACTAAACTTTTTTTGTATTACAAGTTTCTCTGAAACTTAATTTGAATATGCCAATTAGCTTAATATATATTGAATATGCCCACATTTGCATATCACGAAAATTACTTTTCCCCAAAATGTATAATATTTACATTGTTGTTTGTTAATGATATCAAACACACTGATCAGACTTTCATGAACCATTTCATCGAAATATTGTGACTTCATAGAATAACATCAAAAACACCATTCATATGTATGACAAATGCATGAATCCGTCAAATCTTCCTCCAACCATCCTACTGCTAATGGTTGATGGCAATGCTGCTTATGGACTGGCCTGTAACCTGAAACCTGCCGGGCTTGGTTGTACCTACCGGGGGCATAACCCCACCGGTATAGTCCTCAGGGTCACAGAGGCACACAAGCCTCCCCACCACGACAAGGTAGCAACAACAGGGGAGGCCCTGCTAACGTGGCCCAGGAAAGAGAAGTCTGGAACTCTCTGCAACCCGACTTCGGATGAGCGGATGAAGATGAATGGATGGATGAATTTGCAAAACATTAAAGGGATTGTGTCATTGTGACACAAAAAAATAAATGAATTAATGTCACATGTGAAACCTTTAAGGAGTAGGAAACACACAACATAATTGTAGCGACAGAGCTGTGTGATGGAGTCTACCTGGAGGAGACAGAGCTGTGTGATGGAGTCTACCTGGAGGTGACAGAGCTGTGTGATGGAGTCTACCTGGAGGAGACAGAGCTGTGTGATGGAGTCTACCTGGAGGAGACAGAGCTGTGTGATGGAGTCTACCTGGAGGAGACAGAGCTGTGTGATGGAGTGTACCTGAAGGAGACAGAGCTGTGTGATCAAGTCTACCTGGAGGTGGGAGAGCTGTGTGATGGAGTCTACCTGGAGGTGGGAGAGCTGTGTGATGGAGTCTACCTGGAGGTGACAGAGCTGTGTGATGGAGTCTACCTGGAGGTGGGAGAGCTGTGTGATGGAGTCTACCTGGAGGAGACAGAGCTGTGTGATGGAGTCTACCTGGAGGTGACGGAGCTGTGTGATGGAGTCTACCTGGAGGTGACAGAGCTGTGTGATGGAGTCTACCTGGAGGAGACAGAGCTGTGTGATGGAGTCTACCTGGAGGTGGGAGAGCTGTGTGATGGAGTCTACCTGGAGGAGACAGAGCTGTGTGATGGAGTCTACCTGGAGGTGACGGAGCTGTGTGATGGAGTCTACCTGGAGGTGACAGAGCTGTGTGATGGAGTCTACCTGGAGGAGACAGAGCTGTGTGATGGAGTCTACCTGGAGGTGGGAGATGTGTGATGGAGTCTACCTGGAGGTGACAGAGCTGTGTGATGGAGTCTACCTGGAGGTGGGAGAGCTGTGTGATGGAGTCTACCTGGAGGTGGGAGAGCTGTGTGATGGAGTCTACCTGGAGGTGGGAGAGCTGTGTGATGGAGTCTACCTGGAGGAGACAGAGCTGTGTGATGGAGTCTACCTGGAGGTAACAGAGCTGTGTGATGGAGTCTACCTGGAGGTGACAGAGCTGTGTGATGGAGTCTACCTGGAGGTGACAGAGCTGTGTGATGGAGTCTACCTGGAGGTGACAGAGCTGTGTGATGGAGTCTACCTGGAGGTGGGAGATGTGTGATGGAGTCTACCTGGAGGTGGGAGAGCTGTGTGATGGAGTCTACCTGGAGGTGGGAGATGGCCTGCAACAGCTGCATTTGACTGCATTTGACTGAATGAGATGACTGCATGTTCTGCTTGGATAAGATCTTCGGGAGTTAAACACTGTCCACGAAGCGTCACTTTAAAGACTTGCATCTCCTCTTCAACCTTCTCCTTTAGTTTGACAGGATCCTTTTCAATACTGCTCACAGCAGCTTGAAGCTCCTTTCTCCTTCTAGTCAGTTGCAAGAGTGTGGTCTTTACTTTAAGAAGCCAAGCTACAGCAGTCTTCAGTCTCATCCATGTTGAGAAGTAGTGGATCAGATAGTTGGTTGGGTTCAGTTGATCTTTAATAATGACATTTACTGTGATGTCAGGTTTGATTTCTGGATCATTGGCGGATATTGTTGATTCAAAGGGCAAGTTAGGCCAATCATAATTTGATCTGCAGAGGAAATCTGGTCCTCTGATCCATTTCTTGCAGCTTAGAAAGCGGTCTGCTGTCAGCCCTCTTGATGCTGCATCTGCAGGGTTTTCCTTTGTACTCACATATTTCCATTGTGATACATCAGTAGCATCTCTTATAAGAGAAATCCTGTTTGCTACAAATGTTTGAAAACGTTTTGTTTCATTGTTTATGTACTTCAGCACTGTAGTGCTATCAGTCCAGAAAATGGACCTATCCAGTGGCAGCTGCAAGTCCCTACGCAGCATTTTGTCAACTCGGACAGCCAGGACTGATTGTCATTTGTTTCAGTGGTGCCACTCTGGATTTTCCTATCATGAATGCAATATGCACTTCTCCGTCACTGTTTTCCAGTCTTAGGTAGGACACCGATCCATAGCCACTTTCGCTGGCATCTGAAAAGTGATGTAGCTGTGAGTGTGTGATTTGACCAAAGTTCTTAGGTTTAATACATCTGTCCACTTTGAACTCCACCACTTGCTTCAGATCCGCTAGACATCCTGTCCACTGCTGTGAGAAGACTTCGGGTATGGCTTCATCCCATCCAAGTCTCCTCCTGCAGAGCTCCTGCATCATCAGCTTGGCTGGCAGCGCAAATGGTGATAGAAATCCTAAAGGGTCATATATAGAGCCAACCACAGACAAGATGCCACGTCTAGTGTGTGGTCATTCAGGTGCCGTATTTGTGAATTTGAACACATCTGTTTCAACACACCAGTGTAATCCTAGAGCTCTTTCCACTGGCAGATTGTCTTTGTCCAAGTCCAACTCCTTGATCTCTTTTGCCCTGTGCTCGTGTGGAATAGAATTTAACACGGCACGGCTGTTGCTGATCCATTTAGACAAAATGAATCCACCCCTCTGGCAGAGAGCAGTCAGGTCTTTTACTAATTGTACTGCTTCTCGTTCTGTGGGCATGGATTTCAAACAATCATCAACATAAAAGTTGTTGTTTACAGTGTCTGTCACCTCAGATGGAAAGTGAGCTCGGTTGTCTTCAGCAGTCTTTCTCAAAGAGAAATTGGCACAACTTGGTGATGACACAGCTCCAAAAAGATGTACCTTCATTCTGTACTCGGCCAGATCTTGCTGCACATCACTTTCAGGCCACCATAGGAATCGCAGGTAATCAACATGTTCATCCGAGACCTTAACCTGATGGAACATGGCTTTGATGTCTGCCATCAAGGCAACTGGTTCCTGTCTGAATCTGGTGAGGACTCCAATAAGTGAGTTAGTCAGATCGGGACCCTGAAGCAGTTGAAAGTTAAGTGATGTTCCTTTAAAGACTGCTCCACAGTCAAAGACCACTATCAAGGTGCCTTTCTTTGAACAATGCACACCATGATGTGGGATATACCAGAGTTTTCCATCACTTCGATTCAGCTGGTCCACTGGTACCAATTCAGCATAGCCACTGTTAATCATGTCTGTGAGGAAAGATGTGTATTCATCATGGAACTTCTCATCTTTGTTGAACTTGCGTTTCAGGCTCTGGATGCGTTGCTCTGCAATACAACGGTTATTTGGCATGATGGGATCTTCTTGTTTGAAGAACATAGACGACCCACCCCAATAGGGTCCTCACTGCGTATGGTCCATCTGCTTGGCTATTAACCACCTCCCAGGGTTACAGTAGTTTTGAGGCGGTCAATGCCAGACTCTATTTCGGGTAGTGTGATATGGTTTAAATATGGCCAGTGAGACAAGTCTTTTTGTTTTGGAATGTTGTGTTGTGAGACAGGCATGGTTGCGTGTGTGAACACATCAGGCAGTTGAAGAAAGTCATCCGAGTCCATCCTTGCTATTTCCAAACCAGTGATATGATAGCTAGACTCAGGCTTCACCTGATTCATCGTTCGGAGGAGTATGTTTGTTTTCTGTCCTGCCATCTTGAGCCTTTTCATTAGGTTTTCAGTGCAGAATGTAGAGGTGCTGCCATGATCCAAAAATGCGTAGGTTTGCAAAACTGTGTCTCCCTTGTGGCTCTTCACTTGAACAGGTACGATGGAGAAGATGGAAGTTTCATCACCGGCCCCAATATGACCACATTAGGCATGTGAATCTCCTCTCATCTCACGATTCGATACGCATCTCGATGCACTGCCAGCGATACGATACATTAGAGATACATGGAATCCCCTGGCGATACGATGCGATACGATTCTCCCTCTTCCCGATGCGATGCGATGCGATAACCATTTAGTTCAAATCAATGCGATACGATGCGATTCACCCCTCTACCGATACGATGCGATTTGATGGAGATTCATCACAATAGAAAGGATTTATATTAAAGCTCTATTAATTTCCCAAAACATGTAAAATGCATTACATTTAAATTCAAAGCAATTTATTGTTTTACTGTAGGTTAGTATTATAGCTCTGCATCTCAAACAACCCAACTTATAGAATTATGTAAGTAAACAAAGGGTCTGCTCTCTGCTGGTTATTGTGGAATTGTTAGATTACTAATAATCATAGGCTATAGTATAATAATTATATCTCAAAGGTCAATTTGAGGTTTTGAGTATAGAGGGTTCAAGAGATTAAAATGTAATAGCCTATGTAATAGCTCAATTAATGTTACCAACATATAAATAGAAAATAAACAAATAAACAAAACAAAAATGACAGGTCACACTCGTAGTGCTGTCAAACAAGTAGTTTAATCTGCAACACAGTTTTATAATATAATTGCCTATGTATAGTGGGGGTCCCTGCTTGATCTCTCACTCTCAGCTAAGTGGTCCTTGGCTTGACCTAAAAAACATTGAAGACCCTGGCCTGCATGTATTATTAACGTTATAAATACATAGCAGATGTACAAGCTCACAACGCGTCTCATCCACGCCCCGCTGTGAGCTTGTGGATCTGCAATTTTAGGCGTGCGACACCGTCTTGCTGCAGAATATAAATAAGGCTTCTATCCCAGAGAATAGCAGGGGAAAGCTGGACAGTGGAAAGTTGTGGAACGGTTGTAAACGACTTTAAACGCAAGCAGTACACCCAGCTGTGGCGTTGTTGTTGTTGTACACGTGTGTGCAGACTGCAGAAGCTTTCTTTAATTACAAATTGATGATCGCGAGTCGCGACGCAGATTCGCGTCGGAGAATCAGCTAGAACAGCTGTGTGGATCATTAGCAGCACCAGCGCTACAGTGAAAAGTCAACTGATCGACGGACAGCTATTTTATAAAGCTAAAGGTTGTGCTTCCTTTGTGCGTGGGGTTCACTTCTGTTCGTCGCGGGTGCTCTTTATAGTCTGTTGTCTCAACGTGTCTACTCTACGGTGCAGAGTAGCTGCGTGCTCGCAGCGCACAGCCGCACACTGTGCGGAGCTGGCTGCGAGAGACCTTTTTTTTCCTTCCTTTTCTGATGGTACGTTCAATGCGCCTCGGAAACACAGGATAGGGTGAACTTTACCATGAAAAAACAGTGCAACCACGGATTTTACCGGTGCAAGCACTCCGCGAACGATGCATCGAGATTTCACCCGTCAATTTTACCGACACACAGTGAATGAACCGATTCACTCGCATCGCGCACGTCATAATCGATGTATCGATACGTATCGATTATTTTCCACATGCCTAGACCACATGTGTGCGGTGAGATGTGTCGGTTGTTGTTCTCCTTGTTGAATGTGAAGTATGTCAGGATGTTTCAGTTTGCATGTGTCACAAGTTAGACGACCTCTGCAAAATTTCGATAAGTGTCGTCTTTTTAAGCAGCCAAAACAGATTCCATTTTGTTTTAGGAAATCTATTTTCTCCCTGTGGCTCTTTTCCATGACTTGAGGACACCGTTCCAATGTATGGCCACTTCTTTCGCAGAACAGACATGGGTTGTGACTGATGGATGCATTCGTTTTCTCTCCATTTGACTCCACAGCTGTTATGGGCGTTACTGTTGTTGCAAAACTGCTTCTTGGACTTGACCTTTCTTTTGATTTAACAGTGGTTGAGGTTTTGACAGTTGAAGTCTGCTTAGGGTCCTGGATGTTTCCAAAAAGTGGGTCGGACATTATCATCACTTGTCTTTCGATGAAATTAACAAGATCAGGAAACATTGGCCGATGACCTCCCTCTTTTAGCTCACAGGCCCTGTTCCTCCATATGTCTCTCAGTTTGTATGGCAGTTTCAAAAGAATGGTCCTCATGTTGGAAGTCACATTCATCTCGTCCATGTAGTCCATGTCTCGTCCATAGCATTGCAGCAACCTCGGAGGAATAGAGAAAATGCTTCCAACCCTTTTGCATCCTCTGATTTGATTGTTGCCCAGGCAAAAGCCTTTTCCATATATGCCGTGGCAATCTTATTCTCATTTCCAAAATGCTCTTTGAGCAAATGCTTTGCTCTTGGGTAGCCTTGTGACGGAGGCAGATGTTGGCAGCTGCGGACAAGATTTTTTGGATGCCCTCTTGTATATTGCTCCAAAAAGTGTAGACAGTCACCATAATCATCTGTCTTTTTCTCAATTGCCCTCTCAAAATGCCCTGATAAAACCTTGATATTGCAATGGATCTCCCTCATAAACCGGAATGTCTCTTTGTGGCAAAGTGGAATACAGATTCTGTTTGACCAATAGGGCCGTGATGTCATTCTGTCTTTGTAACACATTTGAAATATCACCTTGATTGACAACATTTGTAACAGTAGGTGAAGTACATACAGTTTGACCTTGAACCCCTGTTTTCATTTGACCCGGTATGTTTTTAGTTTGCACATTTCGACTGAGGAGAGGGTATTGCAATAATGGAGTTTGCCTGGGGAGAGAGTATTGCAATAATGGAGTTGTGTAATGAGTTTTGTCAGTTTTTGTCTTTTCCTTTGGCCTTACAACCCGTGGCTGTGGGGGAGGCTTCGTTTTCATTGACACTTTTCCATTTTGTTGGGTCGTTTGATCTGGTAGGATTTAATGAAGTTGTTAATTTCCTTGGAGTAACAGCAGCGGCCGCTCCTGGCTCCTCTGAGTATTCTTGATGCTTTTCTTGATCCCTTAGTTTCCAGTACCTGGGCCTTTGCTTTGGCTGCTGCCAGTTTTGTCTCCATCTCCAGTTTCTCTTTTTGCATTCTGAGTTGTTCTTGTTGCTTTGTGAATTGCTCCTGTTGCATTCTTTACTGTGATTCAATCTGATGTTTCTTTCCCAAGGCAGCCATCTGTTCCATTAGAGAGGCCTTTTCAGCCTGGGCAATAATGAGAGCAGATGATGTCGATGAAGATGCTTTGGATGTGGTGGATTTGCGTGTGGATTTGAATCTAGCTGTATTTGACACACTGTCATCAGGTCCAACATCATCAGAATTGACAACACTCATGTTTTCACTTTCATCAGGAATGTATGTTTTTGGTGGTTCATTTTCAACAGTGACATTTTCAACAGTAGTATGCATTTGAGATTCATTTTCAACAGTAGTGTGCATTTGAGATTCATTTTCAACAGTAGTGTGCATTTGAGATTCATTTTCTTGGGTGACATGGCTTGGTATGTATGGCTCAGTATCAACAGTTACAGTGACATGTGGAATTGGCTGTTTCACTTCTGATAGCCATCTGTGTACATCATGCATGAAACCCTCCAGAATGTCAATATGAGGTTGAAACCACTGATTCTGCCTCTCGTATTCCTCTGCAGGTATTTGTAAACCCACCAGAGATAAATGCTCTGCTCTTGCTTCACCACATAAATGAATTAATTCATCCAAATTACCTTTTACAGCCTTCAAATTGTCATTTGAGTTCATGAGCTCCTTCATTGATTATCTTACTTTGACAGCCTTTTTAACTGGCAATCCTCTTGCCTTTTGATACTTAGCAACCTCCATTTCCAAGCCTTTAGCTGTAAGTTTGACAACTCTTTTTTTCCTTTTCAGGTTCAATGTTGCCATCTTGTGGCTGAGCATCTCCATCACCACTAGACATGTTGCTTCTGAATTCACAGCCTCAACTCACCCCAGTAGAGCTGTAGCCTGCAGGTGTGTATCACCTGACAATCAGCATTGGCAGTGAAACAAACAATGTCTGTCCATTTGTGGCTCTTTTGATGTCCTTTGAAGTCCTTATCACTCTCAGTAGAGCGCGTTCTTACAGAATGTAATGGCAATCCTTCCCTTCAAATTTTGTTGCCCATTACTTCACAGGTGGTGAAAGTGGTCGTATGCAGCAGTGCACACAGAAACATGAAAGATGGATGTCCAGTCGTAGAGCTTAGTTTGCCTGTATTTATTGAAGAGTTGTGCAGTTGAAATGAACATACCAATATAGCGATTATCCTGTTATTCTGGCTGCATGGTAAGCTGGTAAGAACGGTGTGCTCCCACCATACCCTGTGTCTAGTTCCTTCCTAGTGCCCCTGTGTGTCACCTTTATAAGTGGTCACCTTCTATGTGCTGTGTTTCTCAAGCCCGCCACCAGGTGGTCAAAAATAATACTGGTAATAATAATACAAATAATGCCTTACTTCTAATGGCTCCTACAGTACCATTATCTTCACTACTGTTACGCAAAAACACATTTTAATCACATCCATGGAAGTTTTCTCCGTTCTTTTCAACGATGTGCCCCCCCCCCCACCCTAAAAATTAGGGCGAGGCTCGGCCCAGCCCTAAAAATTACCATAATGTTAAGCCCAAAGCCCAACAAAAGCCAGACAAAAGAAAAAAAGAAAGAAAAAAACGCCACTAAATGGCGACGCGGCGGCACCGTGTTTTTAGTGTGAAAATGAGAACGGAGATCAAAGGAAATAAAGGATGTATGTAACTCACGTTAGAATAGGCTCTTAATGTTCCATCTCTTAATGTTCCATTTCCAATCATTCTAATGGATTCCATACAGTGGTGGTGGTGACTGGTGAGTAAACACGAATAGCAGCTGCAGTTCCCTCCCTTTAATTTCCTCTGAAGTGAAGTTGATTTACGTGTAGCGTTTAAGTTATATATCACCATGGATCGTTTGGTAACGTTGATTAATAATTTTAGGTTTTATTCATCGCAGCCAGCTGGGTTAACAAGGCTCAGTGCAACATGACGAAAACCTGACGCTTCAGCCTATATCGTGTGATTTAAGCATATGGAACTTGTCAAGTTAACTGGTAGTTAGAAGCTCGTTTGGTGCGCAAACCAGAGGGAAACCAGCGGTAGCAAGCAAGTCTCACACAGTTCACTGTTCTCTCTACTGTACTGCCTGCGAGCAGTGCAGGACTGCGGGGCTGCATGCTGCTCTGGCCTCGTACACACATGCCGGACGGACATGATCTGTTCTATCTGTGTTTCATGGCCGCCTCAGGCTCAATGCTTTTCCAATGGCAGTCACGTGGTTTGACATGTGTGTACGAGGTCTCTGAGTCTGAAATGCCAGTGCGATGCGACCCCTGCCTCCAGTCCTCCTCCTGTCAAGTGAATCGCCTAGCGCAGCCCTCTTCATAATAAATACATACAGTACATATACACAATCACATTACACAAATAACAGAATTGCTATTTTTGAGTGGTGCAACCACTCCTACAACCAGCAATGTCCGTGTTGGTCATGCACCTATGTGTTGGTCATATAGTGACGTTAATGAGCACCAGTGTGTACCAGTAGGGGCCAGTAGGGGGCACCAGAAACAGAGAGAGAGACAGTGCACTGTTGCCTGCTAATGAGAGAGAGAGAGAGAGGGGGGGGGGGGGGGGGGGGGGGGGAGAGAGGGGAGTTGCACCACTCGGGTGTGATTTTTATTATAATAACACTATAAAAAATAACAAAATCACAGAAAAAGGCTCGGCCGGGTCGGTACCGGTCCGGTTTGGGCAGAGTTTGAGAACTGTAAGCTGTATCACACGCTGATAAACTACAGTATGATCAAAATGGCCACCGGTCGGATTGGATTAAAATGCTCTTTGTTATCTAAATTTTTATCCCACGATTTTGTAACCCAGTTTTTCTTTTCACAAAGTGCCAATTATCTAATGTATTCCTGGGCGCTACACTTCCTCTGCCAACCTGCTCTTTGAAGAATATACTGAAGAACATCTAAAGTTATGGGTGTGTAACACAGAGAGGAACAATAATTTCCTTAATATAACCAGACATTCTATTTCATCAAATGAAACATGGATACATGATTAAGTTAAGTGTGTCCCAAAACCCACCCCCCCCCCCAGCAACACAAATCTAAAAAGCTAATTAAAAGGTAACTTTATAACTTTACCAAGCTTTACCACGTGACAATAACAGATGATCCACAACATCATCTATGACTTTAAATTAATACTACTACTGCTGCTGTTGCTGCTAGTAGCAGCCTGCTACTACTAATACAAATAATATTAACATTAGTCTACTAATAATACTATGTATTACTGCTTTCTAACTACATTAGTGAAATAGTTAATGGGCTGACCAATGACCAAGTGTTGCACCTCCATTACTGTGACAATATAGAGCTTTGTAATGTAACACTTATTTGAACCAAAGATAATCCTTTACCCTACTTAGTATAGCAACGTAAAAGTGAATAAACAGCAACGTTACCTCTGGTTGGGAAAGCTGGCTGGTGTTTTTTTTAAACAGATTGTAAAGCGTGTCTCTCTGCAGTGGAAGTTCCTCCTTCCTTCCTCAGTTTGATTTAGTTTATTTTTTTTAATAAAAAACAGATTTAAAGCAGTTTGTCTAGAGTTATAAGGTGTGTCTGCAGTGCAAGTTCCTCTTTCCTTCCTTCCTTCCTCAAAACAAACCAAACCGCTTCTTCTCGTTTCCGTGGGCATGGGCACACTTGAGCCGACAGCCGCGGAGAGAAGAAGCTGTGTTTTACGAAATATCCGAAAATGACATAAAACACAGCTTCTTCTTCCCGTAGTAGTGAAAATAGCAGATCTACAAGCTCACAACAGCTTGTGAGCTTGTAGGATCTGCTATATTTCTTTAAACAATGAAATGGGAAATGTGTGTGCTTGTTGCACTTACTCATCATTTTCATTGTAATGGATTTATTGACATTAAAAAATGTAAAGTTCATAGAATGTAAGTTATTTAATCACAATTTACAATTTAGGCATTTAGCAGACGCTCTTAATCCAGAGTGACTTACATTAAGCAACAACATGGGGAATACATCACATAAAAACATTTATCATGAAACATGCGTAAGCTAAGAAAGTAACAGTGGAATATCTATAATGAAACTATACATATAAGCTATACATCTATACTACTATGATATACATTATGTACTATGACGTGCTATGACTACATACAATGCACTTATGCTGTTTACATAACATGCTATAAGTCTGTATCAAATGCTATCTAAGTCTACAGAATTGCTATCTAAGGGGGTGGGGTAAGTGCTATGGGCCATGATGGAGTCACGATGCATTTTCTTTGTATAACAGCATTTTAAAAATATAATCCGCTCGAAGATAAATTAGACTAAATGTCAAGGCAAAATTGTGTTCAAATTTATTCATATATTTAAACATAGTTTTAATACATCTTTTCAATTTTAGTTTATGTGAGAATCAATTAATGTAAAATACACAAATGCTCAAACATGACAAATGAGTCAAGTTTAAAATCAAGACAAGTTGACTGTTAATAATGTATATATTTTTGCGTAATCAGTCGCACAATAGCAGATTAAATACACATTCAAACCTGGGACATTGAAGTAGTCTACTCGATCTCTTACAAAATGTACAAATTCGTAAAATGAACAATGCAAGTTTTCATTGAAAATGTCCCCTGATATCCATGGTCTTTCTTTTGCTTTACCATGAATGTACAATGACAGTCCACTTTAGGTTTTTATTGCAGTTCCATGTATGTACTACCTACAATCATTTTCTGTTCTTATCAGGATTACATTTGTTTTAGTCAGTTAGAATAATCCATAGAGTCTGAAGATTCCATGCTAGTCTCACCAGGCTGTAAGGATATAGGATAACAAACATTAATACATTTTCTGTTAATACCAAAATAGTTTTGTGTTTGCCACCCACTACAGAGTGTGTGAATCCCCTCAACTTTTTAAATAATCTTTTTCACTTAAAGGGATTATGACATTATTTTTAACATAATTTTAAGGACCGAGGATTACCAACACTTGTAACCTGCAACACCTGTAAGTAGCTCTAGCAGATTCTGCTTGTAGCAAAGCATCTTCAATGTTTACTTCACCTGTATTGTCTAGACCATGGGGAAAGGCCCATTGGCGGTGGGGGAAGACCCACAGACATCCAAGAAAGAATGGATGACAGCACGGAAAGACGGCACGCAATAGTGTTAGGGTTAGCACCCCGAAGCACTGCACAAACAAGCTACTAGTACAAATCAAAGAGAATACCCCCAGGCAGACCGAGGAGGGGGGGAGGATAATCTGCCAGAAAGGACGGATCACACGGCTAATGACCCGGACAACGGACAAAGAACTACGAGATCGGATGCAGCAAGACAGGAGGGTGAAGCCCAGAGAAGATGTAACAACTGCGGCAGAATGTTCAAGAATGAGCATGGCGTAAAGATTCACCAAGGCAAGACAAAGTGCAAGGAGCAACTACAGCAACGCAAAGCACCTGTTATGACCCAGAGAGCTATCTCTGAGTTTACTAGCAGTGCTTGTCAGTCGACGGAGGAGGACCAGGGCCAGGAGGCAAACCACAGTGCCCCAGACCTCCCTGCTGAACCAGCTCAGAGCACAAGAGGGGGTGAATCCGAGAGGTTGGAGGGCTTCAAGAGGAAACCTCGGCTGAATTTACCACCAGCAACAGACCGCAGATGGCGTCAATTGGATGAAGATTTGAGTATCACTCTGGACAACGTCCTGAAAGGAGATGCAACCAAAAAGATGAAGACCATGGTGCAACTTGTGTATCAGGCATGCCAGGATACCTTCGGCGTGAAGGAAGGCCCAGCGGTCAAGCCACCTTCAGGTCCTAGTAGAAGGCAGCGCCAGATCACAGAGCTGCGGAAACAACCAAGAACCCTCAAGAAAAGATGGCGGAAAGCAGACAACGAGGAGAAAGCAGCCCTGAACGAGCTAAGCTCAGAGCTGCGGAAAACCCTAATCAACCTTCGAAGAACAGAGACAAGCCGGAGAAAGCAGAGTGAGAAGCGTAGACAGAGGAAGACCTTCTTCAACAATCCCTTCCAGTTTACAGCCAACATTCTTGGAAAGCCAAAAAGTGGAAGACTAACATGTTCAAAGGAAGAAGTGGAGGATAGTGTGGCAGCAGCCCATAGTGACCCCAGCAGAGATATTCCACTGGAGGACTGCCCATTCCATCTGCCAATACTCAAGCCACACACCCCCTTTAACATGGGAGACTTCACCCTCGATGATGTAAGGACAGTAGTGGAGAAAGCCAGAGCAGGATCTGCCCCAGGACCATCAGGCACCACTTATAAGATCTACAAAAACTGTCCATTGCTTCTGAAGAGGCTGGCAAAGCTTATCAGGACGCTCTGGAAAAAGAAACAGGAACCCTGGCTCTGGACACTCGCCGAGGGATGTTTTGTCCCCAAAGAACTGAACTCATCAGGACTTGACCAATTTCGAGAGATCTCCCTCCTAGATGTTGAAGGGAAGATATTCTGGGCCATCATTGCAAAACGATTAACATCTTACCTAATCACCAACAAGTATGTGGACACAAGTGTCCAAAAAGGAGGAGTCCCAGGATTCTCCGGATGTCTGGAGCATACATCAGCGATCAGCCAGATCATCAAGGAAGCAAAGAGTAATAAGAACACTCTCTCAGTCATATGGCTAGATCTCGCCAAAGCCTACCCAAGCGTACCCCACCAGTTGATCCAAAAATCATTGGCACACTACCAAGTCCCATCTGAGGTAACCAAGCTGGTGATGTCTCACATGGATTCACTGAAGATGAGGTTCACTGTGGGAGATACCACCACCAAATGGCAGAGACTTGAGAAGGGCATCATGGCAGGATGCACAATATCTGTGGTACTGTTCGTGGCTGCCATGGACCTCCTACTAAAGGCAGCAGGAATGCAATGTAGAGGACCAAAAGCAAACGATGACACAAGACACCCATCCTGCAGAGCTTTCATGGATGATGTAACGGTGATGACTCCATCGATCCAAGGAACACGCTGGATCCTAAGCTCTCTGGAGAAGATGGCCACCTGGTCACGAATGCAATTCAACCCAAAGAAATCTAGGAGCCCAAGTATACTGAAAGGAAAGCTGACAAAGAGCATCTTCAGTATTCAAGGGTCGGAGATCCCAACCATACAAGACCAAGATATCAGATGCCTGGGAAAGAACTATGACAGCACCCTGAAGGACGGTGTAAACCTCCAAAACACTGTGGCTCAGTTAAACACTTGGCTCAAGGCGATCGACAACAGCCAGCTGCTCGGAAGGTTTAAGGTGTGGTGCTTCCAGTATGGCATCATACCTAGACTGCAATGGCCATTCCTGCTGTATGACTTCCCCATGACTCAGGTGGAGGCAATGGAGAGACTGTGCAGCAAATTTGTACGAAGATGGCTGGGAGTCCCCCCATCTTTCAGCGCAGTGAACTTGTACAGCAAGACATCCAAGCTCCGCCTACCAGTCTCATCAGTGGTTGAAGAATTCAAAGCCACTAAGGCAAGAGCAGTCAGCACACTGCTTCTATCTGAGGATGAGAAAGTCAGACACGCTAATAAGTCCATCAAGTGCGGCAGGAAGTGGAAACCCCAGGAAGCAGTGAAGGAAGCAGAAGCACACTGGAGGCACCAGGAGATCGTCGGGGTGGTCTGTCAAGGGCGACTGGGACTTGGACACTACAACACCAAGAGGTGGAGCAAATCTGACGCCAAAGGAAAGAGAGGACTTGTGGTGCAGAGAGTCCGAGAGACAGTAGAAGAAGACCGCCGTGTAAAGGCGACGGGGCTTGCAGTCCAAGGACAATGGATGCAGTGGGACAAGGCACAGGATCGTCCACTGTCCTGGAAGGAACTCTGGGCTACCGACCAGGGCAAGCTGTCCTTCCTCTTGCGGGCAGTGGCTGACCTCTTACCAACCCCAAACAACCTAAAGATCTGGGGGAAAGAAGAGGATCCGTCCTGTAAGCAGTGTGGAGCATCCCTCTGTACACTGAATCACATCTTAACGGGATGTCCCAAAGCACTGGGAGATGGCCGATACAGATGGAGACACGATAAGGTCCTTGCAGAAGTTGCCAAATGGACGGAACTGCAGAGGGCCATGGCCAACAAACATCAGGCACCACCACCAGAAGTCGTCCAATTCCAAAAGCAAGGAGATAAGGCTCCTAAGGCAAGGAGAGCTGCCAAGAAACCACCTTCCATTTTACACAGAGCTTCTGACTGGGAGATGCAAGTGGACCTGAAAAAGAAGCTTGTTTTTCCAGAAGAGGTGGCTGTGACTTCTCTCAGACCAGACATGATCCTACTATCCAGGACCACAAAAACCATCTTGGTAGCAGAACTAACAGTGCCCTGGGAGGACAGACTAGGCATCTCTCACCAATTGAAGAAAGCCAAGTACCAAGATTTGATTGATGAGGCTCTTATCAAAGGATGGCACGCATCCCTATTCCCCATCGAAGTTGGCTGCCGTGGTTTCCCAGCAACATCAGTGCGCTACTTCCTGCAGAAGATCGGGTTGGATCCCAAGCAACTGAAGAAAGCCACTGGGGAGATAGCCACTGTAGCCGAGACCACATCAAGATGGATATGGCTGAAGAGAGCCCACAGTTGGAACCCTGCAGGATCCTAGCCCCACTGACAACCAGTCAAGAAGCAGAAGGTATGCGGCCAGGTTCAGACCTGGCTCAGGGAGTAGGACGCCCCTGCCATGCATAGTCCCGAGTCCAGCTGCAGGGAGCGGCAGGGAGACGTCCCTGACCGCGGGCCCCACCATCCGGAGATGTTCTGGGATGAAAGGGGCGAAACATCAAGGAAGGATGGCTCCCAACTGATGACCCTGACAGCTGGTACTCGCAATGCTCAGATCATCCATCCACCGAGGATTACCAACACTTGTAACCTGCAACACCTGTAAGTAGCTCTAGCAGATTCTGCTTGTAGCAAAGCATCTTCAATGTTTACTTCACCTTAACAACATTAAAAGTCTTGGCCATGGTCCTTCAAACGTGTCTAAAAAGTTTGAACAGAAAAAAAAACTCCAGTATTTATTGCCAGGAGTTTTTGTGTATGTGTAATATGCATCCTGAGAAGGCATAGAAAAACACATTATTTTAGCCTGTAGATGTCGGTAATTCCCCCTTTCCTGTCAATCACTACCCAGCTCCGCCCCGAAGTAGATTTTTTACTGCAAGATAGTCCACAACAACTTCGTCAACGACGTACACAACAGACAGTGGATCAATGGTAGGCTATGTGATTTTGTCGTGTCAATGTAAATTATGTTTACAGTATATGATAACGTTAGCAACGTTAGCCTGGCCCTCAGCTAACCAGTTTATCAGCATAAAGCATATAGATATGAAGTAATCAACAGACCAGCTACGTATGTATTTTGTTTTATGGACACATTTATTTATGTAGTTATAAATGTCCATTCATTGTAGACAATCAGTACTGTCAAGAAAAGGTCAAAAAGGTTGCCGACCCCTTCTTTATATAAAACGTTTTGGCAAGATATTGTCATTGTTACTGTTTTAATAGAATTATTTTACTTTGACTTTGAAGGTGCACATGTGGCCATTGTATTATGATGTCAAAAGACGAAGAGTGCCAATGCTGCAAGGAAATACCACAGGTAAATATGTATAGCATAGTAGTATATGTATAGTTTCATTATATAGATATATTCCACTGTTACTTTCTTAGCTTACGCATGTTTCATGATAAATGCTTTTTATGTGATGTATTCCCATGCTGTTTTGTTCTTGCTTAATGTAAATCGCTCTGGATTAAGAGCGTCTGCTAAATGCCTAAATTGTAAATTGGTAAAATCTTGCTAGAGTTCCTGGCCTTTGTAGGCCTACTTTAAGCACCCACTGGCACTGACACAATAGTGATGAAGGCTGAAGCTCCCCTCCCCCTGGTAAATCTGTCACATAGTCACACACACCTTTATGGGGGGTATTCATATGCTAATAAGGTGGCTTTTGTTCTGCTGCCAGGTAGAGAATATAAACGTTGCACTTCAATACAGGCTTTACACCCACTACTGTCTATACTAACACTCAACTTACCAATTCTGTCATGTAATTTACTCAAGGTTCGGAGACGAATGCGGGAGATTGGTGAAGACGAGGCAGACGACAGACAACGAGTCAACTGTATGAGCGAACATCCAGGAATACCAGAAGTGTGTTTTAGCACATATGTCCTACAGGCAGCACTACAAATGTACACTGCTGCTCATGGACTCCTCCGTGGCCGTAAAAAGTTGTACAGGTACGAATACTGTAAAGCATGTTAGCCAGGCAACAAGTCTTCCAATAATATAAAAAAATATATATATTCTAAATTAATCAGTTCTCATTAGCTGTTGTCTTGGATTTATGACACATACTGTACAAGATCATTATTGAAATGAGATAATAAATGACTGAAATTGTATCATAAATCAACGTTTATTTTCCAACACCACTTGGTAAAACTTTGTCATGTGGTATGTTGACAGTCATCTTTTTCATTTTTAACAGGCGTTACAGGTTCCTGGCCTACAGAATGTTTGTGAACTGGTGTTGGGGTCGCTTGGGAAAAAACGTCCGTGTCCCGATTCCAGCATGTGTCGTGAAACACATCCGTGAGCATTTCCCCGACGATGATGGAGAATATGTAGGCTTCAGACGTCATGCTCTAAATTGAAGCGTGACACATATCTGGCGATGACCTCCTCTTTGTCTGGTCGTTCGTATCCTGCACACAAATCCTCCGGGACTGGGATCTCCATCAACTCCGCCGTGAACGGAGCAGGGTCATCTATGACTTTCTCAAAAATGAGGTCCATCAAGTCGGCAGCATACCCTGTGCAATATCAAAAGACAGTCAGTAAATACATCCTGTGTATCGTTTACATGTCAGTTTTCCTTTGAAAATTGACAAAAGAAATTTGTGTTTTCTTTTTTTGTTATTGGGTCAGACAATCTAAAGGATTCTTCCCTTTTATTATTCAGGGAATGTATTCACTTTATTAGGCAACATTTCATTTTTTTTGCCTAAATTGTTTCTGCCTATCAGGTGTGCATAGGACTTTGTTGCCCATTATTCAGTTAATGTAAAGTGTATTATATATACATTACTACTGATTGTTGTTTTTATTTTTGTAACATTACACTTTATTCAGATATTGTAGGTTTTGTATTTTATATTTGCACTGAGGCTGCTCTTTTTTAGTTATCTCTTGGAATGTTATGTGTGCGGTTTTCTATTTACACCGATTGTATGCTTGAAGCACAGTATTTTACAAACACAAAAGTGCAATAAAAAATAAAATATTCATTTGTGTTATTTTTTTGGACTGGTACATATTGAGTAAGAACTTACTGAATGTGGGATCTACTAGGACTGGTACAGCTCTGCATTCACCCTTTCTGGCCTTGGGGAAACGTATAGCGTGCAGAGGTTGTCCGTTCTTGCTTCTAGCCTGAGGGCGGCGTGTATTCTCATTGAAATGCAGCACAGCCAGGAGGGTCCTGAAAAGTATAAATCGTACAATATTGGGACTTTTTTCATTATTTATTACCATACTTTTTAATTATTTAGTCATTTAATTATCTGCACAGCATTCCAATGTATGTATAGGCCACGCTTTTCGGTGCGAAGCATATTATGACGGAGTGAAATGCTTCTAATGAGGAGGTTTGGTGGTGAGGACTGAGTTTCATGATGTCTTTCAAGATTCTCTTGTTTTCAAGCACTTTCTCCAGCTTTTCGAAAACAGTAGTTCCTAGAGAAAAACAATAATTACTGGATTTGATGCTAGACAGGGGTTTGTCAAAGTGGAGTCCACAGCCTTTATTATCTTATCAATATACATAATTTTGCACTGTCATTCGTTTTTAAATATTACCAAACGTATTTTTTTTAAATAGCAGATGAACAAGTTTACCGTGGATAAAACAATGATTTCAGGTTTGACCAAAAGTTGAACTGTAGGAGTATCACTATGCTAGCAGATGACATACACACCTGCTTTCAGCCATTTTGACACTTGAGTGGTTTCACGGATGGGATGGAGGCATTTATCGAAAAGGGGTTGTTGGTGAACATGGATATCTCGCACATGGTTCAATATGGATGTCCATTTTGCCGCTCTCTCTGGCCCAGTGCTGGATGAACTCGCTGTCCAGTAGACATGGTTTCTGATGGAACGTATCCATGGCCTCAACTCTTCACATTTTTTAATTATAAGAACACTAATTGATTGGTTACTCAAGATGTTCAAATCAGTCAAATTAAAAGAACATTAATTGAAATGCAATGTCATGTACATTATTTGTACAATTTTAATGAATGGTAATTTACCTTTCTCCAGATGCCACACGTCATAATATTGCGTGACGTCATTCTCCCTGAGGTATTTCTGGATTTGTGGATGCCGTTCGGTCACAATGCATTGCACATTCACATTTCTTTGGGACAAAAGTGCCAGGCTGTCGATTAGGCCCTGCTTTTCCATCTGACAACTCCCACCGACTTGGTTACTCTGTCAAAACAGAACACGTTTGTGTTTTCATGGCATTTGTATATTCTGTATGGATACATATATATGTATGTATTTGGTTAAAATGGGTAGGCTAGGGTTTAAAAAAATGTATGTATTTAAAAGGGGGGCTTTTTTGTAAAATCCCAACCCACAATACCTTCATATATTTAAAAAGAATGCCAAAATAGGGTTACCAGTGAAGGGCAACATGCCTATTCACTGGGGACTATGCTAGGCAGAGGCGTCCACCCCCCTGAGTCCAAGTTAGACTAGACCGCATACCTGGTTTGAGAACCATTGTGTGTGTGTGTGTGTGTGTGTGTGTGTGTGTGTGTGTGTGTGTGTGTGTGTGTGCATGCATGCATGTTAGCAGCATGTTGAAGGGCAGCCAGTCTCAGCTACTGTAAATACTGTTGCCTGTGTTTACAGATGAATCACAGTGAGCAGGTCACTTATGGATGTGTGTGTGTGTGTGTGTGTGTGTGTGTGTGTGTGTGTGTGTGTGCGTGTGTGTGTGTGTGCCTGTGTGTGCGTATGCATTTGTCTATGCATGTACTATTGCAGTTGTTCTCAAAGTGGGGTCCAGGGACCCTCACTGCTAAATATGTTAATATAACATCACAATCACTTTAACCCAAATTCATACTTATTACCGTATGTTAAAAATAGCTCACAAACGTGTTGTGAGCTTGTAGCTTGTCTATTTTTGAAAATGTTTGAATAATGGCACATCGAATTTACAGATGGGGGTCTGTGGCTAAATACATATCAATGTGAAAGTCCTTGACATGAAAATGTTTGAGAACCACTGTATGTATTTGGTTAATGTATGTATATCTCCACACATGCAGTTTGTACTAACCTGTACCAGTTGGACATCGATGACCTTGTCCACAGCCAAGTTCATCATCGTGTAGCTTCCATATTTGGCTGAGTGGCCTTTGTACAAATAATACAAAAAAAAAATTATACTACTTTTTGTATGTACATATTATGCCATCTACAATACCCAAATGAGACCATATGATATGACATTCAAAGGATTCACCTGGAGAGTCTGCACGCATGTCACCACCTGCTATGATGCCATTAGGTGAAGACTGGCATTGTGCGAGTAAATCATTCTGTGACAGTTTCCATGCATAAACTATGGCTGGCTCAACATAGGTTTTGGTATGCCGGCGGAACGTGCGATATTTGTGAATCGCCACGTTAATTTCATTGAATACCTGTTTGAAGACATAATGGACACGGAGCCAAAATTATATATAGCCTACTCATATTATTGTGCTTGTATAAATATAATCATTTTTATCTTCACACATAGATACTCGGTGTTCACAACTGTATTTACCCTTTCGAATTTAGAAAATGACTCCCCAGCGATGTATATGGCAGCGGAGAGCTGTATGTATACCAGCTGGAATGCTTCTGATCATAGGTTGGCTCCTCCAGGTTCGGACCTTCTGGTCGCAGTATGTGCATGTCTGCTCCACGGTTATCATTGTCCCTCTAGTCTTGGAGGACACTTTAGACTTAGAGGGACGCTGGCACAGAGGACACTCCTTGAACAACTCCATAAGGCAGCTACGATACACAAGATATTTCTTCTCCTTGTGGTGTGGAAGGCCTTGGGCAACCCTATATACACAATAACAAATAGTAACGTTTTAGAAGCCTGCACTTGACACAAAGAAAAATAGTAATATATAATAACTGTCATATTCAACAGTCTATATTTACTCAGGCACCCACCCACCAATACATCATGTAATCAATGTAATACAGCTAAATATTAGATAACTGACACACAACATTTTTAATGTAGCATGAAAAATTACTTTGGCTTTTGTTTTTTTGGACCCTCTTTGGTTGTAGAATTTTACAAAAGTTTTTTATGCCACAGTGAATCATATACTTATATATATATATATAATCATACTTTAGACTGTAACCTAAGTCTTTCTGATTTATGTCTTTATGAGCTAGGGTAGATGAGAAAGACAACCCCCCCACCACCTTTTTCAAAACAACAGATAAGGAAGCCCTTCTCTGGGGGGAGTCCTGCTTAAGGGTGGGTACTCGGGGACCGGCGGAGCGCCTGGTTCCCCGTGGCCAGTGGCTAAAACGTTAGAGTATGGAAGAGTCCCAGGGGCGTGCGGTTCTTTTGGCCGCGGCAGCCCACGCCCTAATGCCCAGGAGGGGTGCTTAAGGGTGGGCACTCGGGGACCCACGGTGGTCAGGTCCCGGAGGAAGTGCTCCCCGGAGGTCGCTGGTAGTGCGGGAACAGAGCGGCATTCCGACGCATCGCCGTTCCGACTCCCCCCCATTTCGACACACCCCCATTCCGACGCACCCCCATTCCGACGCACCCCCATTCCGACCCAACACACAACCCCGCCTCCCCCAGCCCCCACCAAGCACCCCACCCTCCGAAACGGCGTCCGAAACGTAGGCTACACAATCACCCCCCCCTCCGCCAACGCACAGGGAAAGGCGCACGTGTGTGTGTGCGCGCGCGCGCGTGCCAATTCTCACCTTTGTCGAAGCATAGGCCTATTAATCCGACCATTTTATTACATTAAATAAAGATCTGTCTCGGCTGTTCATCTGTCCATGAAAGCAAACGGCACGGCCGTTGAGGCGGCCTCACCCTTCCCCCCAAGCTTGTTAATAACACTGTCAAAACCAGTTACCTGTCTGCCTGCTTTTGAGTCCAATCTGTAAATTCATTTGGTGTCTGACAAACTGTATTTCTTGTTCACTGTACAGTCCATATATTTGATCTTTATTAACCTATACTGAATGTCAGTCTCCAGGTTTTCTTCAGATTGTGTACACTGATTTACTAATTATTATGACACATGTAGGCCTATACTGCACATTATGAAATCCACTTATGTTGAGATTCCTCTCTGAGCAGCTTTAAGCTGCATGGCTGTTGGTTTGTTCGTTCCTACTAAGTAACGAATTTTGCTTATTCATACAGTACCCTCTACAAGCCAGCACATTTCAATGTTTTAAGTTAAAATAACAGATTTACAAGCTATCGACACATAGGCCTATATATGTAGCCCAGTGATACTCAACCTCAGGCCCGCGGGCCACATCAGGCCCGCGGGACCATTATGACTGGCCCACCAATGAAAATAATCTACTCTATCGTTCCAATTTTAGAAAAAAATTAACCTACTGTTTCGTTCCAATTTTAGCAGAAAACTAATCTACTCTGTATCGTTCCAATTTTAGAAAAAAACAAATTACTGTTTCGTTCCAATTTTAGCAGAAAACCAATCTACTCTGTATCGTTCCAATTTTAGAAAAAACCAAATTACTGTTTTGTTCCAATTTTAGCAGAAAACCAATCTACCCTGTATCGTTCCAATTTTAGAAAAAAACAAATTACTGTATTGTTCCAATTTTAGCTGAAAACCAATCTACTCTGTATCGTTCCAATTTTAGAAAAAAAATAATTTTGTTCCAATTTTAGCAGAAAACCAATCTACTCTGTATCGTTCCAATTTTAGAAAATATTTTTTTCCAATTTTAGCAGAAAACTAATCTACTCTGTATCGTTCCAATTTTAGAAAAAAATGTATCTACTGTTTCGTTCCAATTTTAGAAAAAACTAATCTACTGTATCGTTCCAATTTTAGCAGAAAACCAATCTACTCTGTATCGTTCCAATTTTAGAAAAACCGAATTACTGTTTCGTTCCAATTTTAGCAGAAAACCAATCTACTCTGTATCGTTCCATTTTTTGAAAAAAACAAATTACTGTATTGTTCCAATTTTAGGAAACAAACTAATCTACTCTGTATCGTTCAAATTTTAGAAAAAACGAATTACTGTTTCGTTCCAATTTTAGCAGAAAACCAATCTACTCTGTATCGTTCCAATTTTAGAAAAAAAACAAATTACTGTTTCGTTCCAATTTTAGCAGAAAAACAATCTACTCTGTATCGTTCCAATTTTAGGAAAAAAACAAATTACTGTATTGTTCCAATTTTAGGAAACAAACTAATCTACTCTGTATCGTTCCAATTTTAGAAAAAACTAATTACTGTTTCGTTCCAATTTTAGCAGAAAACCAATCTACTCTGTATCGTTCCAATTTTAGAAAAAAAATAATTTTGTTCCAATTTTAGCAGAAAACCAATCTACTCTGTATCGTTCCAATTTTTGAAAAAAACAAATTACTGTATTGTTCCAATTTTAGGAAACAAACTAATCTACTCTGTATCGTTCAAATTTTAGAAAAAACGAATTACTGTTTCGTTCCAATTTTAGCAGAAAACCAATCTACTCTGTATCGTTCCAATTTTAGAAAAAAACAAATTACTGTTTCGTTCCAATTTTAGCAGAAAACCAATCTACCCTGTATCGTTCCAATTTTAGAAAAAAACAAATTACTGTATTGTTCCAATTTTAGCAGAAAACCAATCTACTCTGTATCGTTCCAATTTTTGAAAAAAACAAATTACTGTATTGTTCCAATTTTAGGAAACAAACTAATCTACTCTGTATCGTTCAAATTTTAGAAAAAACGAATTACTGTTTCGTTCCAATTTTAGCAGAAAACCAATCTACTCTGTATCGTTCCAATTTTAGGAAAAAAACAAATTACTGTATTGTTCCAATTTTAGGAAACAAACTAATCTACTCTGTATCGTTCCAATTTTAGAAAAAACTAATTACTGTTTCGTTCCAATTTTAGCAGAAAACCAATCTACTCTGTATCGTTCCAATTTTAGAAAAAAACAAATTACTGTTTCGTTCCAATTTTAGCAGAAAACCAATCTACTCTGTATCGTTCCAATTTTAGAAAAAAACAAATTACTGTTTCGTTCCAATTTTAGCAGAAAACCAATCTACCCTGTATCGTTCCAATTTTAGAAAAAAACAAATTACTGTATTGTTCCAATTTTAGCAGAAAACCAATCTACTCTGTATCGTTCCAATTTTAGAAAAAAACAAATTACTGTTTCGTTCCAATTTTAGCAGAAAAACAATCTACTCTGTATCGTTCCAATTTTAGGAAAAAAACAAATTACTGTATTGTTCCAATTTTAGCAGAAAACCAATCTACTCTGTATCGTTCCAATTTTAGAAAAAAACTAATCACTGTTTCGTTCCAATTTTAGCTGAAAACCAATCTACTCTGTATCGTTCCAATTTTAGAAAAAAAATAATTTTGTTCCAATTTTAGCAGAAAACCAATCTACTCTGTATCGTTCCAATTTTAGAAAATAATTTTGTTCCAATTTTAGCAGAAAACTAATCTACTCTATCGTTCAAATTTTAGAAAAAACGAATTACTGTTTCGTTCCAATTTTAGCAGAAAACCAATCTACTCTGTATCGTTCCAATTTTAGGAAAAAAACAAATTACTGTATTGTTCCAATTTTAGGAAACAAACTAATCTACTCTGTATCGTTCCAATTTTAGAAAAAACTAATTACTGTTTCGTTCCAATTTTAGCAGAAAACCAATTACTCTGTATCGTTCCAATTTTAGAAAAAAACAAATTACTGTTTCGTTCCAATTTTAGCAGAAAACCAATCTACTCTGTATCGTTCCAATTTTAGAAAAAAACAAATTACTGTTTCGTTCCAATTTTAGCAGAAAACCAATCTACCCTGTATCGTTCCAATTTTAGAAAAAAACAAATTACTGTATTGTTCCAATTTTAGCAGAAAACCAATCTACTCTGTATCGTTCCAATTTTAGAAAAAAACAAATTACTGTTTCGTTCCAATTTTAGCAGAAAAACAATCTACTCTGTATCGTTCCAATTTTAGGAAAAAAACAAATTACTGTATTGTTCCAATTTTAGGAAACAAACTAATCTACTCTGTATCGTTCCAATTTTAGAAAAAACGAATTACTGTTTCGTTCCAATTTTAGGTGAAAACCAATCTACTCTGTATCGTTCCAATTTTAGATAAAAACAAATTACTGTTTCGTTCCAATTTTAGCAGAAAAACAATCTACTCTGTATCGTTCCAATTTTAGGAAAAAAACAAATTACTGTATTGTTCCAATTTTAGGAAACAAACTAATCTACTCTGTATCGTTCCAATTTTAGAAAAAACTAATTACTGTTTCGTTCCAATTTTAGCAGAAAACCAATCTACTCTGTATCGTTCCAATTTTAGAAAAAAACTAATCACTGTTTCGTTCCAATTTTAGCTGAAAACCAATCTACTCTGTATCGTTCCAATTTTAGAAAAAAAATAATTTTGTTCCAATTTTAGCAGAAAACCAATCTACTCTGTATCGTTCCAATTTTAGAAAAAAATTAACCTACTGTTTCGTTCCAATTTTAGCAGAAAACTAATCTACTCTGTTTCGTTCCAATTTTAGAAAACAACAAATCTACTGTTTTGTTCCAATGTTAGCAGAAAACTAATCTACTCTGTATCGTTCCAATTTTAGAAAAAAATGTATCTACTGTTTCGTTCCAATTTTAGAAAAAAACAAATTACTGTATTGTTCCAATTTTAGGAAACAAACTAATCTACTCTGTATCGTTCCAATTTTAGAAAAAACGAATTACTGTTTCGTTCCAATTTTAGCAGAAAACCAATCTACTCTGTATCGTTCCAATTTTAGAAAAAAACGAATTACTGTTTTGTTCCAATTTTAGCAGAAAACCAATCTACTCTGTCTCGTTCCAATTTTAGAAAAAAACGAATTACTGTTTTGTTCCAATTTTAGCAGAAAACCAATCTACTCTGTATCGTTCCAATTTTAGAAAAAACTAATTACTGTTTCGTTCCAATTTTAGCAGAAAACCAATCTACTCTGTATCGTTCCAATTTTAGAAAAAAACAAATTACTGTTTTGTTCCAATTTTAGGAAACAAACTAATCTACTCTGTATCGTTCAAATTTTAGAAAAAACGAATTACTGTTTCGTTCCAATTTTAGCAGAAAACCAATCTACTCTGTATCGTTCCAATTTTAGAAAAAAACAAATTACTGTTTCGTTCCAATTTTAGCAGAAAAACAATCTACTCTGTATCGTTCCAATTTTAGGAAAAAAACTAATTACTGTATTGTTCCAATTTTAGGAAACAAACTAATCTACTCTGTATCGTTCCAATTTTAGAAAAAACTAATTACTGTTTCGTTCCAATTTTAGCAGAAAACCAATCTACTCTGTATCGTTCCAATTTTAGAAAAAAAATAATTTTGTTCCAATTTTAGCAGAAAACCAATCTACCCTGTATCGTTCCAATTTTAGAAAAAAACAAATTACTGTATTGTTCCAATTTTAGCTGAAAACCAATCTACTCTGTATCGTTCCAATTTTAGAAAAAAAATAATTTTGTTCCAATTTTAGCAGAAAACCAATCTACTCTGTATCGTTCCAATTTTAGAAAATAATTTTGTTCCAATTTTAGCAGAAAACTAATCTACTCTATCGTTCCAATTTTAGAAAAAAATGTATCTACTGTTTCGTTCCAATTTTAGAAAAAACTAATCTACTGTATCGTTCCAATTTTAGCAGAAAACCAATCTACTCTGTATCGTTCCAATTTTAGAAAAACCGAATTACTGTTTCGTTCCAATTTTAGCAGAAAACCAATCTACTCTGTATCGTTCCAATTTTTGAAAAAAACAAATTACTGTATCGTTCCAATTTTAGAAAAAAAATAATTTTGTTCCAATTTTAGCAGAGAACCAATCTACTCTGTATCGTTCCAATTTTAGAAAATAATTTTGTTCCAATTTTAGCAGAAAACTAATCTACTCTATCGTTCCAATTTTAGAAAAAACTAATCTACTGTATCGTTCCAATTTTAGCAGAAAACCAATCTACTCTGTATCGTTCCATTTTTTGAAAAACCGAATTACTGTTTCGTTCCAATTTTAGCAGAAAACCAATCTACTCTGTATCGTTCCAATTTTAGAAAAAAACTAATTACTGTTTCGTTCCAATTTTAGCAGAAAACCAATCTACTCTGTATCGTTCCAATTTTAGAAAAAAACAAATTACTGTTTCGTTCCAATTTTAGCAGAAAACCAATCTACTCTGTATCGTTCCAATTTTAGAAAAAACCAAATTACTGTTTTGTTCCAATTTTAGCAGAAAACCAATCTACCCTGTATCGTTCCAATTTTAGAAAAAAACAAATTACTGTATTGTTCCAATTTTAGCAGAAAACCAATCTACTCTGTATCGTTCCAATTTTTGAAAAAAACAAATTACTGTATTGTTCCAATTTTAGGAAACAAACTAATCTACTCTGTATCGTTCAAATTTTAGAAAAAACGAATTACTGTTTCGTTCCAATTTTAGCAGAAAAACAATCTACTCTGTATCGTTCCAATTTTAGGAAAAAAACAAATTACTGTATTGTTCCAATTTTAGGAAACAAACTAATCTACTCTGTATCGTTCCAATTTTAGAAAAAACGAATTACTGTTTCGTTCCAATTTTAGCAGAAAACCAATCTACTCTGTATCGTTCCAATTTTAGAAAAAAAATAATTTTGTTCCAATTTTAGCAGAAAACCAATCTACTCTGTATCGTTCCAATTTTTGAAAAAAACAAATTACTGTATTGTTCCAATTTTAGGAAACAAACTAATCTACTCTGTATCGTTCAAATTTTAGAAAAAACGAATTACTGTTTCGTTCCAATTTTAGCAGAAAACCAATCTACTCTGTATCGTTCCAATTTTAGAAAAAAACAAATTACTGTTTCGTTCCAATTTTAGCAGAAAACCAATCTACTCTGTATCGTTCCAATTTTAGAAAAAACCAAATTACTGTTTTGTTCCTATTTTAGCAGAAAACCAATCTACCCTGTATCGTTCCAATTTTAGAAAAAAACAAATTACTGTATTGTTCCAATTTTAGCAGAAAACCAATCTACTCTGTATCGTTCCAATTTAAAAAAAAAACAAATTACTGTATTGTTCCAATTTTAGGAAACAAACTAATCTACTCTGTATCGTTCCAATTTTAGAAAAAACTAATTACTGTTTCGTTCCAATTTTAGCAGAAAACCAATCTACTCTGTATCGTTCCAATTTTAGAAAAAACCAAATTACTGTTTTGTTCCAATTTTAGCAGAAAACCAATCTACCCTGTATCGTTCCAATTTTAGAAAAAAACAAATTACTGTATTGTTCCAATTTTAGCAGAAAACCAATCTACTCTGTATCGTTCCAATTTTTGAAAAAAACAAATTACTGTATTGTTCCAATTTTAGGAAACAAACTAATCTACTCTGTATCGTTCAAATTTTAGAAAAAACGAATTACTGTTTCGTTCCAATTTTAGCAGAAAACCAATCTACTCTGTATCGTTCCAATTTTAGGAAAAAAACAAATTACTGTATTGTTCCAATTTTAGGAAACAAACTAATCTACTCTGTATCGTTCCAATTTTAGAAAAAACTAATTACTGTTTCGTTCCAATTTTAGCAGAAAACCAATCTACCCTGTATCGTTCCAATTTTAGAAAAAAACAAATTACTGTATCGTTCCAATTTTAGCAGAAAACCAATCTACTCTGTATCGTTCCAATTTTAGAAAAAAACAAATTACTGTTTCGTTCCAATTTTAGCAGAAAAACAATCTACTCTGTATCGTTCCAATTTTAGGAAAAAAACAAATTACTGTATTGTTCCAATTTTAGGAAACAAACTAATCTACTCTGTATCGTTCCAATTTTAGAAAAAACGAATTACTGTTTCGTTCCAATTTTAGCAGAAAACCAATCTACTCTGTATCGTTCCAATTTTAGAAAAAAAAAAATTACTGTTTCGTTCCAATTTTAGCAGAAAAACAATCTACTCTGTATCGTTCCAATTTTAGGAAAAAAACTAATTACTGTATTGTTCCAATTTTAGGAAACAAACTAATCTACTCTGTATCGTTCCAATTTTAGAAAAAACTAATTACTGTTTCGTTCCAATTTTAGCAGAAAACCAATCTACTCTGTATCGTTCCAATTTTAGAAAAAAAATAATTTTGTTCCAGTTTTAGCAGAAAACCAATCTACCCTGTATCGTTCCAATTTTAGAAAAAAACAAATTACTGTATTGTTCCAATTTTAGCTGAAAACCAATCTACTCTGTATCGTTCCAATTTTAGAAAAAAAATAGTTTTGTTCCAATTTTAGCAGAAAACCAATCTACTCTGTATCGTTTCAATTTTAGAAAATAATTTTGTTCCAATTTTAGCAGAAAACTAATCTACTCTGTATCGTTCCAATTTTAGAAAAAACCAAATTACTGTTTTGTTCCAATTTTAGCAGAAAACCAATCTACTCTGTATCGTTCCAATTTTAGAAAATAATTTTTTCCAATTTTAGCAGAAAACTAATCTACTCTGTATCGTTCCAATTTTAGAAAAAAATGTATCTACTGTTTCGTTCCAATTTTAGAAAAAACTAATCTACTGTATCGTTCCAATTTTAGCAGAAAACCAATCTACTCTGTATCGTTCCAATTTTAGAAAAACCGAATTACTGTTTCGTTCCAATTTTAGCAGAAAACCAATCTACTCTGTATCGTTCCAATTTTAGAAAAAAACTAATTACTGTTTCGTTCCAATTTTAGCAGAAAACCAATCTACTCTGTATCGTTCCAATTTTAGAAAAAAACAAATTACTGTTTCGTTCCAATTTTAGCAGAAAACCAATCTACTCTGTATCGTTCCAATTTTAGAAAAAACCAAATTACTGTTTTGTTCCAATTTTAGCAGAAAACCAATCTACCCTGTATCGTTCCAATTTTAGAAAAAAACAAATTACTGTATTGTTCCAATTTTAGCAGAAAACCAATTACTCTGTATCGTTCCAATTTTTGAAAAAAAACAAATTACTGTATTGTTCCAATTTTAGGAAACAAACTAATCTACTCTGTATCGTTCAAATTTTAGAAAAAACGAATTACTGTTTCGTTCCAATTTTAGCAGAAAACCAATCTACTCTGTATCGTTCCAATTTTAGAAAAAAACAAATTACTGTTTCGTTCCAATTTTAGCAGAAAAACAATCTACTCTGTATCGTTCCAATTTTAGGAAAAAAACTAATTACTGTATTGTTCCAATTTTAGGAAACAAACTAATCTACTCTGTATCGTTCCAATTTTAGAAAAAACTAATTACTGTTTCGTTCCAATTTTAGCAGAAAACCAATCTACTCTGTATCGTTCCAATTTTAGAAAAAAAAAAATTACTGTTTCGTTCCAATTTTAGCAGAAAAACAATCTACTCTGTATCGTTCCAATTTTAGGAAAAAAACTAATTACTGTATTGTTCCAATTTTAGGAAACAAACTAATCTACTCTGTATCGTTCCAATTTTAGAAAAAACTAATTACTGTTTCGTTCCAATTTTAGCAGAAAACCAATCTACTCTGTATCGTTCCAATTTTAGAAAAAAAATAATTTTGTTCCAGTTTTAGCAGAAAACCAATCTACCCTGTATCGTTCCAATTTTAGAAAAAAACAAATTACTGTATTGTTCCAATTTTAGCTGAAAACCAATCTACTCTGTATCGTTCCAATTTTAGAAAAAAAATAATTTTGTTCCAATTTTAGCAGAAAACCAATCTACTCTGTATCGTTTCAATTTTAGAAAATAATTTTGTTCCAATTTTAGCAGAAAACTAATCTACTCTGTATCGTTCCAATTTTAGAAAAAACCAAATTACTGTTTTGTTCCAATTTTAGCAGAAAACCAATCTACTCTGTATCGTTCCAATTTTAGAAAATAATTTTTTCCAATTTTAGCAGAAAACTAATCTACTCTGTATCGTTCCAATTTTAGAAAAAAATGTATCTACTGTTTCGTTCCAATTTTAGAAAAAACTAATCTACTGTATCGTTCCAATTTTAGCAGAAAACCAATCTACTCTGTATCGTTCCAATTTTAGAAAAACCGAATTACTGTTTCGTTCCAATTTTAGCAGAAAACCAATCTACTCTGTATCGTTCCAATTTTAGAAAAAAACAAATTACTGTTTCGTTCCAATTTTAGCAGAAAACCAATCTACTCTGTATCGTTCCAATTTTAGAAAAAAACAAATTACTGTTTCGTTCCAATTTTAGCAGAAAACCAATCTACCCTGTATCGTTCCAATTTTAGAAAAAAACAAATTACTGTATTGTTCCAATTTTAGCAGAAAACCAATCTACTCTGTATCGTTCCAATTTTAGAAAAAAACAAATTACTGTTTCGTTCCAATTTTAGCAGAAAAACAATCTACTCTGTATCGTTCCAATTTTAGGAAAAAAACAAATTACTGTATTGTTCCAATTTTAGGAAACAAACTAATCTACTCTGTATCGTTCCAATTTTAGAAAAAACGAATTACTGTTTCGTTCCAATTTTAGGTGAAAACCAATCTACTCTGTATCGTTCCAATTTTAGATAAAAACAAATTACTGTTTCGTTCCAATTTTAGCAGAAAAACAATCTACTCTGTATCGTTCCAATTTTAGGAAAAAAACAAATTACTGTATTGTTCCAATTTTAGGAAACAAACTAATCTACTCTGTATCGTTCCAATTTTAGAAAAAACTAATTACTGTTTCGTTCCAATTTTAGCAGAAAACCAATCTACTCTGTATCGTTCCAATTTTAGAAAAAAACTAATCACTGTTTCGTTCCAATTTTAGCTGAAAACCAATCTACTCTGTATCGTTCCAATTTTAGAAAAAAAATAATTTTGTTCCAATTTTAGCAGAAAACCAATCTACTCTGTATCGTTCCAATTTTAGAAAAAAATTAACCTACTGTTTCGTTCCAATTTTAGCAGAAAACTAATCTACTCTGTTTCGTTCCAATTTTAGAAAACAACAAATCTACTGTTTTGTTCCAATGTTAGCAGAAAACTAATCTACTCTGTATCGTTCCAATTTTAGAAAAAAATGTATCTACTGTTTCGTTCCAATTTTAGAAAAAAACAAATTACTGTATTGTTCCAATTTTAGGAAACAAACTAATCTACTCTGTATCGTTCCAATTTTAGAAAAAACGAATTACTGTTTCGTTCCAATTTTAGCAGAAAACCAATCTACTCTGTATCGTTCCAATTTTAGAAAAAAACGAATTACTGTTTTGTTCCAATTTTAGCAGAAAACCAATCTACTCTGTCTCGTTCCAATTTTAGAAAAAAACGAATTACTGTTTTGTTCCAATTTTAGCAGAAAACCAATCTACTCTGTATCGTTCCAATTTTAGAAAAAACTAATTACTGTTTCGTTCCAATTTTAGCAGAAAACCAATCTACTCTGTATCGTTCCAATTTTAGAAAAAAACAAATTACTGTTTTGTTCCAATTTTAGGAAACAAACTAATCTACTCTGTATCGTTCAAATTTTAGAAAAAACGAATTACTGTTTCGTTCCAATTTTAGCAGAAAACCAATCTACTCTGTATCGTTCCAATTTTAGAAAAAAACAAATTACTGTTTCGTTCCAATTTTAGCAGAAAAACAATCTACTCTGTATCGTTCCAATTTTAGGAAAAAAACTAATTACTGTATTGTTCCAATTTTAGGAAACAAACTAATCTACTCTGTATCGTTCCAATTTTAGAAAAAACTAATTACTGTTTCGTTCCAATTTTAGCAGAAAACCAATCTACTCTGTATCGTTCCAATTTTAGAAAAAAAATAATTTTGTTCCAATTTTAGCAGAAAACCAATCTACCCTGTATCGTTCCAATTTTAGAAAAAAACAAATTACTGTATTGTTCCAATTTTAGCTGAAAACCAATCTACTCTGTATCGTTCCAATTTTAGAAAAAAAATAATTTTGTTCCAATTTTAGCAGAAAACCAATCTACTCTGTATCGTTCCAATTTTAGAAAATAATTTTGTTCCAATTTTAGCAGAAAACTAATCTACTCTATCGTTCCAATTTTAGAAAAAAATGTATCTACTGTTTCGTTCCAATTTTAGAAAAAACTAATCTACTGTATCGTTCCAATTTTAGCAGAAAACCAATCTACTCTGTATCGTTCCAATTTTAGAAAAACCGAATTACTGTTTCGTTCCAATTTTAGCAGAAAACCAATCTACTCTGTATCGTTCCAATTTTTGAAAAAAACAAATTACTGTATCGTTCCAATTTTAGAAAAAAAATAATTTTGTTCCAATTTTAGCAGAGAACCAATCTACTCTGTATCGTTCCAATTTTAGAAAATAATTTTGTTCCAATTTTAGCAGAAAACTAATCTACTCTATCGTTCCAATTTTAGAAAAAAATGTATCTACTGTTTCGTTCCAATTTTAGAAAAAACTAATCTACTGTATCGTTCCAATTTTAGCAGAAAACCAATCTACTCTGTATCGTTCCAATTTTAGAAAAACCGAATTACTGTTTCGTTCCAATTTTAGCAGAAAACCAATCTACTCTGTATCGTTCCAATTTTAGAAAAAAACTAATTACTGTTTCGTTCCAATTTTAGCAGAAAACCAATCTACTCTGTATCGTTCCAATTTTAGAAAAAAACAAATTACTGTTTCGTTCCAATTTTAGCAGAAAACCAATCTACTCTGTATCGTTCCAATTTTAGAAAAAAACAAATTACTGTTTTGTTCCAATTTTAGCAGAAAACCAATCTACCCTGTATCGTTCCAATTTTAGAAAAAAACAAATTACTGTATTGTTCCAATTTTAGCAGAAAACCAATCTACTCTGTATCGTTCCAATTTTTGAAAAAAACAAATTACTGTATTGTTCCAATTTTAGGAAACAAACTAATCTACTCTGTATCGTTCAAATTTTAGAAAAAACGAATTACTGTTTCGTTCCAATTTTAGCAGAAAACCAATCTACTCTGTATCGTTCCAATTTTAGAAAAAAAACAAATTACTGTTTCGTTCCAATTTTAGCAGAAAAACAATCTACTCTGTATCGTTCCAATTTTAGGAAAAAAACAAATTACTGTATTGTTCCAATTTTAGGAAACAAACTAATCTACTCTGTATCGTTCCAATTTTAGAAAAAACTAATTACTGTTTCGTTCCAATTTTAGCAGAAAACCAATCTACTCTGTATCGTTCCAATTTTAGAAAAAAAATAATTTTGTTCCAATTTTAGCAGAAAACCAATCTACTCTGTATCGTTCCAATTTTTGAAAAAAACAAATTACTGTATTGTTCCAATTTTAGGAAACAAACTAATCTACTCTGTATCGTTCAAATTTTAGAAAAAACGAATTACTGTTTCGTTCCAATTTTAGCAGAAAACCAATCTACTCTGTATCGTTCCAATTTTAGAAAAAAACAAATTACTGTTTCGTTCCAATTTTAGCAGAAAACCAATCTACTCTGTATCGTTCCAATTTTAGAAAAAAACAAATTACTGTATTGTTCCAATTTTAGCAGAAAACCAATCTACTCTGTATCGTTCCAATTTAAAAAAAAAACAAATTACTGTATTGTTCCAATTTTAGCAGAAAACCAATCTACTCTGTATCGTTCCAATTTAAAAAAAAAACAAATTACTGTATTGTTCCAATTTTAGGAAACAAACTAATCTACTCTGTATCGTTCCAATTTTAGAAAAAACTAATTACTGTTTCGTTCCAATTTTAGCAGAAAACCAATCTACTCTGTATCGTTCCAATTTTAGAAAAAACCAAATTACTGTTTTGTTCCAATTTTAGCAGAAAACCAATCTACCCTGTATCGTTCCAATTTTAGAAAAAAACAAATTACTGTATTGTTCCAATTTTAGCAGAAAACCAATCTACTCTGTATCGTTCCAATTTTTGAAAAAAACAAATTACTGTATTGTTCCAATTTTAGGAAACAAACTAATCTACTCTGTATCGTTCAAATTTTAGAAAAAACGAATTACTGTTTCGTTCCAATTTTAGCAGAAAACCAATCTACTCTGTATCGTTCCAATTTTAGGAAAAAAACAAATTACTGTATTGTTCCAATTTTAGGAAACAAACTAATCTACTCTGTATCGTTCCAATTTTAGAAAAAACTAATTACTGTTTCGTTCCAATTTTAGCAGAAAACCAATCTACCCTGTATCGTTCCAATTTTAGAAAAAAACAAATTACTGTATCGTTCCAATTTTAGCAGAAAACCAATCTACTCTGTATCGTTCCAATTTTAGAAAAAAACAAATTACTGTTTCGTTCCAATTTTAGCAGAAAAACAATCTACTCTGTATCGTTCCAATTTTAGGAAAAAAACAAATTACTGTATTGTTCCAATTTTAGGAAACAAACTAATCTACTCTGTATCGTTCCAATTTTAGAAAAAACGAATTACTGTTTCGTTCCAATTTTAGCAGAAAACCAATCTACTCTGTATCGTTCCAATTTTAGAAAAAAAATAATTTTGTTCCAGTTTTAGCAGAAAACCAATCTACCCTGTATCGTTCCAATTTTAGAAAAAAACAAATTACTGTATTGTTCCAATTTTAGCTGAAAACCAATCTACTCTGTATCGTTCCAATTTTAGAAAAAAAATAGTTTTGTTCCAATTTTAGCAGAAAACCAATCTACTCTGTATCGTTTCAATTTTAGAAAATAATTTTGTTCCAATTTTAGCAGAAAACTAATCTACTCTGTATCGTTCCAATTTTAGAAAAAACCAAATTACTGTTTTGTTCCAATTTTAGCAGAAAACCAATCTACTCTGTATCGTTCCAATTTTAGAAAATAATTTTTTCCAATTTTAGCAGAAAACTAATCTACTCTGTATCGTTCCAATTTTAGAAAAAAATGTATCTACTGTTTCGTTCCAATTTTAGAAAAAACTAATCTACTGTATCGTTCCAATTTTAGCAGAAAACCAATCTACTCTGTATCGTTCCAATTTTAGAAAAACCGAATTACTGTTTCGTTCCAATTTTAGCAGAAAACCAATCTACTCTGTATCGTTCCAATTTTAGAAAAAAACTAATTACTGTTTCGTTCCAATTTTAGCAGAAAACCAATCTACTCTGTATCGTTCCAATTTTAGAAAAAAACAAATTACTGTTTCGTTCCAATTTTAGCAGAAAACCAATCTACTCTGTATCGTTCCAATTTTAGAAAAAACCAAATTACTGTTTTGTTCCAATTTTAGCAGAAAACCAATCTACCCTGTATCGTTCCAATTTTAGAAAAAAACAAATTACTGTATTGTTCCAATTTTAGCAGAAAACCAATTACTCTGTATCGTTCCAATTTTTGAAAAAAAACAAATTACTGTATTGTTCCAATTTTAGGAAACAAACTAATCTACTCTGTATCGTTCAAATTTTAGAAAAAACGAATTACTGTTTCGTTCCAATTTTAGCAGAAAACCAATCTACTCTGTATCGTTCCAATTTTAGAAAAAAACAAATTACTGTTTCGTTCCAATTTTAGCAGAAAAACAATCTACTCTGTATCGTTCCAATTTTAGGAAAAAAACTAATTACTGTATTGTTCCAATTTTAGGAAACAAACTAATCTACTCTGTATCGTTCCAATTTTAGAAAAAACTAATTACTGTTTCGTTCCAATTTTAGCAGAAAACCAATCTACTCTGTATCGTTCCAATTTTAGAAAAAAAAAAATTACTGTTTCGTTCCAATTTTAGCAGAAAAACAATCTACTCTGTATCGTTCCAATTTTAGGAAAAAAACTAATTACTGTATTGTTCCAATTTTAGGAAACAAACTAATCTACTCTGTATCGTTCCAATTTTAGAAAAAACTAATTACTGTTTCGTTCCAATTTTAGCAGAAAACCAATCTACTCTGTATCGTTCCAATTTTAGAAAAAAAATAATTTTGTTCCAGTTTTAGCAGAAAACCAATCTACCCTGTATCGTTCCAATTTTAGAAAAAAACAAATTACTGTATTGTTCCAATTTTAGCTGAAAACCAATCTACTCTGTATCGTTCCAATTTTAGAAAAAAAATAATTTTGTTCCAATTTTAGCAGAAAACCAATCTACTCTGTATCGTTTCAATTTTAGAAAATAATTTTGTTCCAATTTTAGCAGAAAACTAATCTACTCTGTATCGTTCCAATTTTAGAAAAAACCAAATTACTGTTTTGTTCCAATTTTAGCAGAAAACCAATCTACTCTGTATCGTTCCAATTTTAGAAAATAATTTTTTCCAATTTTAGCAGAAAACTAATCTACTCTGTATCGTTCCAATTTTAGAAAAAAATGTATCTACTGTTTCGTTCCAATTTTAGAAAAAACTAATCTACTGTATCGTTCCAATTTTAGCAGAAAACCAATCTACTCTGTATCGTTCCAATTTTAGAAAAACCGAATTACTGTTTCGTTCCAATTTTAGCAGAAAACCAATCTACTCTGTATCGTTCCAATTTTAGAAAAAAACTAATTACTGTTTCGTTCCAATTTTAGCAGAAAACCAATCTACTCTGTATCGTTCCAATTTTAGAAAAAAAATAATTTTGTTCCAGTTTTAGCAGAAAACCAATCTACCCTGTATCGTTCCAATTTTAGAAAAAAACAAATTACTGTATTGTTCCAATTTTAGCTGAAAACCAATCTACTCTATCGTTCCAATTTTAGAAAAAAATGTATCTACTGTTTCGTTCCAATTTTAGAAAAAACTAATCTACTGTATCGTTCCAATTTTAGCAGAAAACCAATCTACTCTGTATCGTTCCAATTTTAGAAAAACCGAATTACTGTTTCGTTCCAATTTTAGCAGAAAACCAATCTACTCTGTATCGTTCCAATTTTTGAAAAAAACAAATTACTGTATCGTTCCAATTTTAGAAAAAAAATAATTTTGTTCCAATTTTAGCAGAGAACCAATCTACTCTGTATCGTTCCAATTTTAGAAAATAATTTTGTTCCAATTTTAGCAGAAAACTAATCTACTCTATCGTTCCAATTTTAGAAAAAAATGTATCTACTGTTTCGTTCCAATTTTAGAAAAAACTAATCTACTGTATCGTTCCAATTTTAGCAGAAAACCAATCTACTCTGTATCGTTCCAATTTTAGAAAAACCGAATTACTGTTTCGTTCCAATTTTAGCAGAAAACCAATCTACTCTGTATCGTTCCAATTTTAGAAAAAAACTAATTACTGTTTCGTTCCAATTTTAGCAGAAAACCAATCTACTCTGTATCGTTCCAATTTTAGAAAAAAACAAATTACTGTTTCGTTCCAATTTTAGCAGAAAACCAATCTACTCTGTATCGTTCCAATTTTAGAAAAAACCAAATTACTGTTTTGTTCCAATTTTAGCAGAAAACCAATCTACCCTGTATCGTTCCAATTTTAGAAAAAAACAAATTACTGTATTGTTCCAATTTTAGCAGAAAACCAATCTACTCTGTATCGTTCCAATTTTTGAAAAAAACAAATTACTGTATTGTTCCAATTTTAGGAAACAAACTAATCTACTCTGTATCGTTCAAATTTTAGAAAAAACGAATTACTGTTTCGTTCCAATTTTAGCAGAAAACCAATCTACTCTGTATCGTTCCAATTTTAGAAAAAAAACAAATTACTGTTTCGTTCCAATTTTAGCAGAAAAACAATCTACTCTGTATCGTTCCAATTTTAGGAAAAAAACAAATTACTGTATTGTTCCAATTTTAGGAAACAAACTAATCTACTCTGTATCGTTCCAATTTTAGAAAAAACTAATTACTGTTTCGTTCCAATTTTAGCAGAAAACCAATCTACTCTGTATCGTTCCAATTTTAGAAAAAAAATAATTTTGTTCCAATTTTAGCAGAAAACCAATCTACTCTGTATCGTTCCAATTTTTGAAAAAAACAAATTACTGTATTGTTCCAATTTTAGGAAACAAACTAATCTACTCTGTATCGTTCAAATTTTAGAAAAAACGAATTACTGTTTCGTTCCAATTTTAGCAGAAAACCAATCTACTCTGTATCGTTCCAATTTTAGAAAAAAACAAATTACTGTTTCGTTCCAATTTTAGCAGAAAACCAATCTACTCTGTATCGTTCCAATTTTAGAAAAAAACAAATTACTGTATTGTTCCAATTTTAGCAGAAAACCAATCTACTCTGTATCGTTCCAATTTAAAAAAAAAACAAATTACTGTATTGTTCCAATTTTAGGAAACAAACTAATCTACTCTGTATCGTTCCAATTTTAGAAAAAACTAATTACTGTTTCGTTCCAATTTTAGCAGAAAACCAATCTACTCTGTATCGTTCCAATTTTAGAAAAAACCAAATTACTGTTTTGTTCCAATTTTAGCAGAAAACCAATCTACCCTGTATCGTTCCAATTTTAGAAAAAAACAAATTACTGTATTGTTCCAATTTTAGCAGAAAACCAATCTACTCTGTATCGTTCCAATTTTTGAAAAAAACAAATTACTGTATTGTTCCAATTTTAGGAAACAAACTAATCTACTCTGTATCGTTCAAATTTTAGAAAAAACGAATTACTGTTTCGTTCCAATTTTAGCAGAAAACCAATCTACTCTGTATCGTTCCAATTTTAGGAAAAAAACAAATTACTGTATTGTTCCAATTTTAGGAAACAAACTAATCTACTCTGTATCGTTCCAATTTTAGAAAAAACTAATTACTGTTTCGTTCCAATTTTAGCAGAAAACCAATCTACCCTGTATCGTTCCAATTTTAGAAAAAAACAAATTACTGTATCGTTCCAATTTTAGCAGAAAACCAATCTACCCTGTATCGTTCCAATTTTAGAAAAAAACAAATTACTGTATTGTTCCAATTTTAGGAAACAAACTAATCTACTCTGTATCGTTCCAATTTTAGAAAAAACTAATTACTGTTTTGTTCCAATTTTAGCAGAAAACCAATCTACTCTGTATCGTTCCAATTTTAGAAAATAATTTTTTCCAATTTTAGCAGAAAACTAATCTACTCTGTATCGTTCCAATTTTAGAAAAAAATGTATCTACTGTTTCGTTCCAATTTTAGAAAAAACTAATCTACTGTATCGTTCCAATTTTAGCAGAAAACCAATCTACTCTGTATCGTTCCAATTTTAGAAAAACCGAATTACTGTTTCGTTCCAATTTTAGCAGAAAACCAATCTACTCTGTATCGTTCCAATTTTAGAAAAAAACTAATTACTGTTTCGTTCCAATTTTAGCAGAAAACCAATCTACTCTGTATCGTTCCAATTTTAGAAAAAAAATAATTTTGTTCCAGTTTTAGCAGAAAACCAATCTACCCTGTATCGTTCCAATTTTAGAAAAAAACAAATTACTGTATTGTTCCAATTTTAGCTGAAAACCAATCTACTCTATCGTTCCAATTTTAGAAAAAAATGTATCTACTGTTTCGTTCCAATTTTAGAAAAAACTAATCTACTGTATCGTTCCAATTTTAGCAGAAAACCAATCTACTCTGTATCGTTCCAATTTTAGAAAAACCGAATTACTGTTTCGTTCCAATTTTAGCAGAAAACCAATCTACTCTGTATCGTTCCAATTTTTGAAAAAAACAAATTACTGTATCGTTCCAATTTTAGAAAAAAAATAATTTTGTTCCAATTTTAGCAGAGAACCAATCTACTCTGTATCGTTCCAATTTTAGAAAATAATTTTGTTCCAATTTTAGCAGAAAACTAATCTACTCTATCGTTCCAATTTTAGAAAAAAATGTATCTACTGTTTCGTTCCAATTTTAGAAAAAACTAATCTACTGTATCGTTCCAATTTTAGCAGAAAACCAATCTACTCTGTATCGTTCCAATTTTAGAAAAACCGAATTACTGTTTCGTTCCAATTTTAGCAGAAAACCAATCTACTCTGTATCGTTCCAATTTTAGAAAAAAACTAATTACTGTTTCGTTCCAATTTTAGCAGAAAACCAATCTACTCTGTATCGTTCCAATTTTAGAAAAAAACAAATTACTGTTTCGTTCCAATTTTAGCAGAAAACCAATCTACTCTGTATCGTTCCAATTTTAGAAAAAACCAAATTACTGTTTTGTTCCAATTTTAGCAGAAAACCAATCTACCCTGTATCGTTCCAATTTTAGAAAAAAACAAATTACTGTATTGTTCCAATTTTAGCAGAAAACCAATCTACTCTGTATCGTTCCAATTTTTGAAAAAAACAAATTACTGTATTGTTCCAATTTTAGGAAACAAACTAATCTACTCTGTATCGTTCAAATTTTAGAAAAAACGAATTACTGTTTCGTTCCAATTTTAGCAGAAAACCAATCTACTCTGTATCGTTCCAATTTTAGAAAAAAAACAAATTACTGTTTCGTTCCAATTTTAGCAGAAAAACAATCTACTCTGTATCGTTCCAATTTTAGGAAAAAAACAAATTACTGTATTGTTCCAATTTTAGGAAACAAACTAATCTACTCTGTATCGTTCCAATTTTAGAAAAAACTAATTACTGTTTCGTTCCAATTTTAGCAGAAAACCAATCTACTCTGTATCGTTCCAATTTTAGAAAAAAAATAATTTTGTTCCAATTTTAGCAGAAAACCAATCTACTCTGTATCGTTCCAATTTTTGAAAAAAACAAATTACTGTATTGTTCCAATTTTAGGAAACAAACTAATCTACTCTGTATCGTTCAAATTTTAGAAAAAACGAATTACTGTTTCGTTCCAATTTTAGCAGAAAACCAATCTACTCTGTATCGTTCCAATTTTAGAAAAAAACAAATTACTGTTTCGTTCCAATTTTAGCAGAAAACCAATCTACTCTGTATCGTTCCAATTTTAGAAAAAAACAAATTACTGTATTGTTCCAATTTTAGCAGAAAACCAATCTACTCTGTATCGTTCCAATTTAAAAAAAAAACAAATTACTGTATTGTTCCAATTTTAGGAAACAAACTAATCTACTCTGTATCGTTCCAATTTTAGAAAAAACTAATTACTGTTTCGTTCCAATTTTAGCAGAAAACCAATCTACTCTGTATCGTTCCAATTTTAGAAAAAACCAAATTACTGTTTTGTTCCAATTTTAGCAGAAAACCAATCTACCCTGTATCGTTCCAATTTTAGAAAAAAACAAATTACTGTATTGTTCCAATTTTAGCAGAAAACCAATCTACTCTGTATCGTTCCAATTTTTGAAAAAAACAAATTACTGTATTGTTCCAATTTTAGGAAACAAACTAATCTACTCTGTATCGTTCAAATTTTAGAAAAAACGAATTACTGTTTCGTTCCAATTTTAGCAGAAAACCAATCTACTCTGTATCGTTCCAATTTTAGGAAAAAAACAAATTACTGTATTGTTCCAATTTTAGGAAACAAACTAATCTACTCTGTATCGTTCCAATTTTAGAAAAAACTAATTACTGTTTCGTTCCAATTTTAGCAGAAAACCAATCTACCCTGTATCGTTCCAATTTTAGAAAAAAACAAATTACTGTATCGTTCCAATTTTAGCAGAAAACCAATCTACTCTGTATCGTTCCAATTTTAGAAAAAAACAAATTACTGTTTCGTTCCAATTTTAGCAGAAAAACAATCTACTCTGTATCGTTCCAATTTTAGGAAAAAAACAAATTACTGTATTGTTCCAATTTTAGGAAACAAACTAATCTACTCTGTATCGTTCCAATTTTAGAAAAAACGAATTACTGTTTCGTTCCAATTTTAGCAGAAAACCAATCTACTCTGTATCGTTCCAATTTTAGAAAAAAAAAAATTACTGTTTCGTTCCAATTTTAGCAGAAAAACAATCTACTCTGTATCGTTCCAATTTTAGGAAAAAAACTAATTACTGTATTGTTCCAATTTTAGGAAACAAACTAATCTACTCTGTATCGTTCCAATTTTAGAAAAAACTAATTACTGTTTCGTTCCAATTTTAGCAGAAAACCAATCTACTCTGTATCGTTCCAATTTTAGAAAAAAAATAATTTTGTTCCAGTTTTAGCAGAAAACCAATCTACCCTGTATCGTTCCAATTTTAGAAAAAAACAAATTACTGTATTGTTCCAATTTTAGCTGAAAACCAATCTACTCTGTATCGTTCCAATTTTAGAAAAAAAATAGTTTTGTTCCAATTTTAGCAGAAAACCAATCTACTCTGTATCGTTTCAATTTTAGAAAATAATTTTGTTCCAATTTTAGCAGAAAACTAATCTACTCTGTATCGTTCCAATTTTAGAAAAAACCAAATTACTGTTTTGTTCCAATTTTAGCAGAAAACCAATCTACTCTGTATCGTTCCAATTTTAGAAAATAATTTTTTCCAATTTTAGCAGAAAACTAATCTACTCTGTATCGTTCCAATTTTAGAAAAAAATGTATCTACTGTTTCGTTCCAATTTTAGAAAAAACTAATCTACTGTATCGTTCCAATTTTAGCAGAAAACCAATCTACTCTGTATCGTTCCAATTTTAGAAAAACCGAATTACTGTTTCGTTCCAATTTTAGCAGAAAACCAATCTACTCTGTATCGTTCCAATTTTAGAAAAAAACTAATTACTGTTTCGTTCCAATTTTAGCAGAAAACCAATCTACTCTGTATCGTTCCAATTTTAGAAAAAAACAAATTACTGTTTCGTTCCAATTTTAGCAGAAAACCAATCTACTCTGTATCGTTCCAATTTTAGAAAAAACCAAATTACTGTTTTGTTCCAATTTTAGCAGAAAACCAATCTACCCTGTATCGTTCCAATTTTAGAAAAAAACAAATTACTGTATTGTTCCAATTTTAGCAGAAAACCAATTACTCTGTATCGTTCCAATTTTTGAAAAAAAACAAATTACTGTATTGTTCCAATTTTAGGAAACAAACTAATCTACTCTGTATCGTTCAAATTTTAGAAAAAACGAATTACTGTTTCGTTCCAATTTTAGCAGAAAACCAATCTACTCTGTATCGTTCCAATTTTAGAAAAAAACAAATTACTGTTTCGTTCCAATTTTAGCAGAAAAACAATCTACTCTGTATCGTTCCAATTTTAGGAAAAAAACTAATTACTGTATTGTTCCAATTTTAGGAAACAAACTAATCTACTCTGTATCGTTCCAATTTTAGAAAAAACTAATTACTGTTTCGTTCCAATTTTAGCAGAAAACCAATCTACTCTGTATCGTTCCAATTTTAGAAAAAAAAAAATTACTGTTTCGTTCCAATTTTAGCAGAAAAACAATCTACTCTGTATCGTTCCAATTTTAGGAAAAAAACTAATTACTGTATTGTTCCAATTTTAGGAAACAAACTAATCTACTCTGTATCGTTCCAATTTTAGAAAAAACTAATTACTGTTTCGTTCCAATTTTAGCAGAAAACCAATCTACTCTGTATCGTTCCAATTTTAGAAAAAAAATAATTTTGTTCCAGTTTTAGCAGAAAACCAATCTACCCTGTATCGTTCCAATTTTAGAAAAAAACAAATTACTGTATTGTTCCAATTTTAGCTGAAAACCAATCTACTCTGTATCGTTCCAATTTTAGAAAAAAAATAATTTTGTTCCAATTTTAGCAGAAAACCAATCTACTCTGTATCGTTTCAATTTTAGAAAATAATTTTGTTCCAATTTTAGCAGAAAACTAATCTACTCTGTATCGTTCCAAATTTAGAAAAAACCAAATTACTGTTTTGTTCCAATTTTAGCAGAAAACCAATCTACTCTGTATCGTTCCAATTTTAGAAAATAATTTTTTCCAATTTTAGCAGAAAACTAATCTACTCTGTATCGTTCCAATTTTAGAAAAAAATGTATCTACTGTTTCGTTCCAATTTTAGAAAAAACTAATCTACTGTATCGTTCCAATTTTAGCAGAAAACCAATCTACTCTGTATCGTTCCAATTTTAGAAAAACCGAATTACTGTTTCGTTCCAATTTTAGCAGAAAACCAATCTACTCTGTATCGTTCCAATTTTAGAAAAAAACTAATTACTGTTTCGTTCCAATTTTAGCAGAAAACCAATCTACTCTGTATCGTTCCAATTTTAGAAAAAAACAAATTACTGTTTCGTTCCAATTTTAGCAGAAAACCAATCTACTCTGTATCGTTCCAATTTTAGAAAAAACCAAATTACTGTTTTGTTCCAATTTTAGCAGAAAACCAATCTACCCTGTATCGTTCCAATTTTAGAAAAAAACAAATTACTGTATTGTTCCAATTTTAGCAGAAAACCAATTACTCTGTATCGTTCCAATTTTTGAAAAAAAACAAATTACTGTATTGTTCCAATTTTAGGAAACAAACTAATCTACTCTGTATCGTTCAAATTTTAGAAAAAACGAATTACTGTTTCGTTCCAATTTTAGCAGAAAACCAATCTACTCTGTATCGTTCCAATTTTAGAAAAAAACAAATTACTGTTTCGTTCCAATTTTAGCAGAAAAACAATCTACTCTGTATCGTTCCAATTTTAGGAAAAAAACGAATTACTGTATTGTTCCAATTTTAGGAAACAAACTAATCTACTCTGTATCGTTCCAATTTTAGAAAAAACTAATTACTGTTTCGTTCCAATTTTAGCAGAAAACCAATCTACTCTGTATCGTTCCAATTTTAGAAAAAAAAAATTTTTGTTCCAATTTTAGCAGAAAACCAATCTACCCTGTATCGTTCCAATTTTAGAAAAAAACAAATTACTGTATTGTTCCAATTTTAGCTGAAAACCAATCTACTCTGTATCGTTCCAATTTTAGAAAAAAAATAATTTTGTTCCAATTTTAGCAGAAAACCAATCTACTCTGTATCGTTCCAATTTTAGAAAATAATTTTGTTCCAATTTTAGCAGAAAACTAATCTACTCTATCGTTCCAATTTTAGAAAAAAATGTATCTACTGTTTCGTTCCAATTTTAGAAAAAACTAATCTACTGTATCGTTCCAATTTTAGCAGAAAACCAATCTACTCTGTATCGTTCCAATTTTAGAAAAAAACAAATTACTGTATTGTTCCAATTTTAGCAGAAAACCAATCTACTCTGTATCGTTCCAATTTTTGAAAAAAACAAATTACTGTATTGTTCCAATTTTAGGAAACAAACTAATCTACTCTGTATCGTTCAAATTTTAGAAAAAACGAATTACTGTTTCGTTCCAATTTTAGCAGAAAACCAATCTACTCTGTATCGTTCCAATTTTTGAAAAAAACAAATTACTGTATTGTTCCAATTTTAGGAAACAAACTAATCTACTCTGTATCGTTCAAATTTTAGAAAAAACGAATTACTGTTTCGTTCCAATTTTAGCAGAAAACCAATCTACTCTGTATCGTTCCAATTTTAGAAAAAAAATAATTTTGTTCCAATTTTAGCAGAAAACCAATCTACTCTGTATCGTTCCAATTTTTGAAAAAAACAAATTACTGTATTGTTCCAATTTTAGGAAACAAACTAATCTACTCTGTATCGTTCAAATTTTAGAAAAAACGAATTACTGTTTCGTTCCAATTTTAGCAGAAAACCAATCTACTCTGTATCGTTCCAATTTTAGAAAAAAACAAATTACTGTTTCGTTCCAATTTTAGCAGAAAACCAATCTACTCTGTATCGTTCCAATTTTAGAAAAAACCAAATTACTGTTTTGTTCCAATTTTAGCAGAAAACCAATCTACCCTGTATCGTTCCAATTTTAGAAAAAAACAAATTACTGTATTGTTCCAATTTTAGCAGAAAACCAATTACTCTGTATCGTTCCAATTTTTGAAAAAAAACAAATTACTGTATTGTTCCAATTTTAGGAAACAAACTAATCTACTCTGTATCGTTCAAATTTTAGAAAAAACGAATTACTGTTTCGTTCCAATTTTAGCAGAAAACCAATCTACTCTGTATCGTTCCAATTTTAGAAAAAAACAAATTACTGTTTCGTTCCAATTTTAGCAGAAAAACAATCTACTCTGTATCGTTCCAATTTTAGGAAAAAAACTAATTACTGTATTGTTCCAATTTTAGGAAACAAACTAATCTACTCTGTATCGTTCCAATTTTAGAAAAAACGAATTACTGTTTCGTTCCAATTTTAGCAGAAAACCAATCTACTCTGTATCGTTCCAATTTTAGAAAAAAAAAAATTACTGTTTCGTTCCAATTTTAGCAGAAAAACAATCTACTCTGTATCGTTCCAATTTTAGGAAAAAAACTAATTACTGTATTGTTCCAATTTTAGGAAACAAACTAATCTACTCTGTATCGTTCCAATTTTAGAAAAAACTAATTACTGTTTCGTTCCAATTTTAGCAGAAAACCAATCTACTCTGTATCGTTCCAATTTTAGAAAAAAAATAATTTTGTTCCAGTTTTAGCAGAAAACCAATCTACCCTGTATCGTTCCAATTTTAGAAAAAAACAAATTACTGTATTGTTCCAATTTTAGCTGAAAACCAATCTACTCTGTATCGTTCCAATTTTAGAAAAAAAATAATTTTGTTCCAATTTTAGCAGAAAACCAATCTACTCTGTATCGTTTCAATTTTAGAAAATATTTTTGTTCCAATTTTAGCAGAAAACTAATCTACTCTGTATCGTTCCAATTTTAGAAAAAACCAAATTACTGTTTTGTTCCAATTTTAGCAGAAAACCAATCTACTCTGTATCGTTCCAATTTTAGAAAATAATTTTTTCCAATTTTAGCAGAAAACTAATCTACTCTGTATCGTTCCAATTTTAGAAAAAAATGTATCTACTGTTTCGTTCCAATTTTAGAAAAAACTAATCTACTGTATCGTTCCAATTTTAGCAGAAAACCAATCTACTCTGTATCGTTCCAATTTTAGAAAAACCGAATTACTGTTTCGTTCCAATTTTAGCAGAAAACCAATCTACTCTGTATCGTTCCAATTTTAGAAAAAAACTAATTACTGTTTCGTTCCAATTTTAGCAGAAAACCAATCTACTCTGTATCGTTCCAATTTTAGAAAAAAACAAATTACTGTTTCGTTCCAATTTTAGCAGAAAACCAATCTACTCTGTATCGTTCCAATTTTAGAAAAAACCAAATTACTGTTTTGTTCCAATTTTAGCAGAAAACCAATCTACCCTGTATCGTTCCAATTTTAGAAAAAAACAAATTGCTGTATTGTTCCAATTTTAGCAGAAAACCAATTACTCTGTATCGTTCCAATTTTTGAAAAAAAACAAATTACTGTATTGTTCCAATTTTAGCAGAAAACCAATTACTCTGTATCGTTCCAATTTTTGAAAAAAAACAAATTACTGTATTGTTCCAATTTTAGGAAACAAACTAATCTACTCTGTATCGTTCAAATTTTAGAAAAAACGAATTACTGTTTCGTTCCAATTTTAGCAGAAAACCAATCTACTCTGTATCGTTCCAATTTTAGAAAAAAACAAATTACTGTTTCGTTCCAATTTTAGCAGAAAAACAATCTACTCTGTATCGTTCCAATTTTAGGAAAAAAACTAATTACTGTATTGTTCCAATTTTAGGAAACAAACTAATCTACTCTGTATCGTTCCAATTTTAGAAAAAACTAATTACTGTTTCGTTCCAATTTTAGCAGAAAACCAATCTACTCTGTATCGTTCCAATTTTAGAAAAAAAATAATTTTGTTCCAATTTTAGCAGAAAACCAATCTACCCTGTATCGTTCCAATTTTAGAAAAAAACAAATTACTGTATTGTTCCAATTTTAGCTGAAAACCAATCTACTCTGTATCGTTCCAATTTTAGAAAAAAAATAATTTTGTTCCAATTTTAGCAGAAAACCAATCTACTCTGTATCGTTTCAATTTTAGAAAATAATTTTGTTCCAATTTTAGCAGAAAACTAATCTACTCTGTATCGTTCCAATTTTAGAAAAAACCAAATTACTGTTTTGTTCCAATTTTAGCAGAAAACCAATCTACTCTGTATCGTTCCAATTTTAGAAAATAATTTTTTCCAATTTTAGCAGAAAACTAATCTACTCTGTATCGTTCCAATTTTAGAAAAAAATTTATCTACTGTTTCGTTCCAATTTTAGAAAAAACTAATCTACTGTATCGTTCCAATTTTAGCAGAAAACCAATCTACTCTGTATCGTTCCAATTTTAGAAAAACCGAATTACTGTTTCGTTCCAATTTTAGCAGAAAACCAATCTACTCTGTATCGTTCCAATTTTAGAAAAAAACTAATTACTGTTTCGTTCCAATTTTAGCAGAAAACCAATCTACTCTGTATCGTTCCAATTTTAGAAAAAAACAAATTACTGTTTCGTTCCAATTTTAGCAGAAAACCAATCTACTCTGTATCGTTCCAATTTTAGAAAAAACCAAATTACTGTTTTGTTCCAATTTTAGCAGAAAACCAATCTACCCTGTATCGTTCCAATTTTAGAAAAAAACAAATTGCTGTATTGTTCCAATTTTAGCAGAAAACCAATTACTCTGTATCGTTCCAATTTTTGAAAAAAAACAAATTACTGTATTGTTCCAATTTTAGCAGAAAACCAATTACTCTGTATCGTTCCAATTTTTGAAAAAAAACAAATTACTGTATTGTTCCAATTTTAGGAAACAAACTAATCTACTCTGTATCGTTCAAATTTTAGAAAAAACGAATTACTGTTTCGTTCCAATTTTAGCAGAAAACCAATCTACTCTGTATCGTTCCAATTTTAGAAAAAAACAAATTACTGTTTCGTTCCAATTTTAGCAGAAAAACAATCTACTCTGTATCGTTCCAATTTTAGGAAAAAAACTAATTACTGTATTGTTCCAATTTTAGGAAACAAACTAATCTACTCTGTATCGTTCCAATTTTAGAAAAAACTAATTACTGTTTCGTTCCAATTTTAGCAGAAAACCAATCTACTCTGTATCGTTCCAATTTTAGAAAAAAAAAAATTTTGTTCCAATTTTAGCAGAAAACCAATCTACCCTGTATCGTTCCAATTTTAGAAAAAAACAAATTACTGTATTGTTCCAATTTTAGCTGAAAACCAATCTACTCTGTATCGTTCCAATTTTAGAAAAAAAATAATTTTGTTCCAATTTTAGCAGAAAACCAATCTACTCTGTATCGTTCCAATTTTAGAAAATAATTTTGTTCCAATTTTAGCAGAAAACTAATCTACTCTATCGTTCCAATTTTAGAAAAAAATGTATCTACTGTTTCGTTCCAATTTTAGAAAAAACTAATCTACTGTATCGTTCCAATTTTAGCAGAAAACCAATCTACTCTGTATCGTTCCAATTTTAGAAAAAAACAAATTACTGTATTGTTCCAATTTTAGCAGAAAACCAATCTACTCTGTATCGTTCCAATTTTTGAAAAAAACAAATTACTGTATTGTTCCAATTTTAGGAAACAAACTAATCTACTCTGTATCGTTCAAATTTTAGAAAAAACGAATTACTGTTTCGTTCCAATTTTAGCAGAAAACCAATCTACTCTGTATCGTTCCAATTTTTGAAAAAAACAAATTACTGTATTGTTCCAATTTTAGGAAACAAACTAATCTACTCTGTATCGTTCAAATTTTAGAAAAAACGAATTACTGTTTCGTTCCAATTTTAGCAGAAAACCAATCTACTCTGTATCGTTCCAATTTTAGAAAAAAAATAATTTTGTTCCAATTTTAGCAGAAAACCAATCTACTCTGTATCGTTCCAATTTTTGAAAAAAACAAATTACTGTATTGTTCCAATTTTAGGAAACAAACTAATCTACTCTGTATCGTTCAAATTTTAGAAAAAACGAATTACTGTTTCTTTCCAATTTTAGCAGAAAACCAATCTACTCTGTATCGTTCCAATTTTAGAAAAAAACAAATTACTGTTTCGTTCCAATTTTAGCAGAAAACCAATCTACTCTGTATCGTTCCAATTTTAGAAAAAACCAAATTACTGTTTTGTTCCAATTTTAGCAGAAAACCAATCTACCCTGTATCGTTCCAATTTTAGAAAAAAACAAATTACTGTATTGTTCCAATTTTAGCAGAAAACCAATCTACTCTGTATCGTTCCAATTTAAAAAAAAAACAAATTACTGTATTGTTCCAATTTTAGGAAACAAACTAATCTACTCTGTATCGTTCCAATTTTAGAAAAAACGAATTACTGTTTCGTTCCAATTTTAGCAGAAAACCAATCTACTCTGTATCGTTCCAATTTTAGAAAAAACCAAATTACTGTTTTGTTCCAATTTTAGCAGAAAACCAATCTACCCTGTATCGTTCCAATTTTAGAAAAAAACAAATTACTGTATTGTTCCAATTTTAGCAGAAAACCAATCTACTCTGTATCGTTCCAATTTTTGAAAAAAACAAATTACTGTATTGTTCCAATTTTAGGAAACAAACTAATCTACTCTGTATCGTTCAAATTTTAGAAAAAACGAATTACTGTTTCGTTCCAATTTTAGCAGAAAACCAATCTACTCTGTATCGTTCCAATTTTAGGAAAAAAACAAATTACTGTATTGTTCCAATTTTAGGAAACAAACTAATCTACTCTGTATCGTTCCAATTTTAGAAAAAACTAATTACTGTTTCGTTCCAATTTTAGCAGAAAACCAATCTACTCTGTATCGTTCCAATTTTAGAAAAAAACTAATTACTGTTTCGTTCCAATTTTAGCAGAAAACCAATCTACTCTGTATCGTTCCAATTTTAGAAAAAAACAAATTACTGTTTCGTTCCAATTTTAGCAGAAAACCAATCTACCCTGTATCGTTCCAATTTTAGAAAAAAACAAATTACTGTATCGTTCCAATTTTAGCAGAAAACCAATCTACTCTGTATCGTTCCAATTTTAGAAAAAAACAAATTACTGTATTGTTCCAATTTTAGCTGAAAACCAATCTACTCTGTATCGTTCCAATTTTAGAAAAAAAATAATTTTGTTCCAATTTTAGCAGAAAACCAATCTACTCTGTATCGTTTCAATTTTAGAAAATAATTTTGTTCCAATTTTAGCAGAAAACTAATCTACTCTGTATCGTTCCAATTTTAGAAAAAACCAAATTACTGTTTTGTTCCAATTTTAGCAGAAAACCAATCTACTCTGTATCGTTCCAATTTTAGAAAATAATTTTTTCCAATTTTAGCAGAAAACTAATCTACTCTGTATCGTTCCAATTTTAGAAAAAAATTTATCTACTGTTTCGTTCCAATTTTAGAAAAAACTAATCTACTGTATCGTTCCAATTTTAGCAGAAAACCAATCTACTCTGTATCGTTCCAATTTTAGAAAAACCGAATTACTGTTTCGTTCCAATTTTAGCAGAAAACCAATCTACTCTGTATCGTTCCAATTTTAGAAAAAAACTAATTACTGTTTCGTTCCAATTTTAGCAGAAAACCAATCTACTCTGTATCGTTCCAATTTTAGAAAAAAACAAATTACTGTTTCGTTCCAATTTTAGCAGAAAACCAATCTACTCTGTATCGTTCCAATTTTAGAAAAAACCAAATTACTGTTTTGTTCCAATTTTAGCAGAAAACCAATCTACCCTGTATCGTTCCAATTTTAGAAAAAAACAAATTGCTGTATTGTTCCAATTTTAGCAGAAAACCAATTACTCTGTATCGTTCCAATTTTTGAAAAAAAACAAATTACTGTATTGTTCCAATTTTAGCAGAAAACCAATTACTCTGTATCGTTCCAATTTTTGAAAAAAAACAAATTACTGTATTGTTCCAATTTTAGGAAACAAACTAATCTACTCTGTATCGTTCAAATTTTAGAAAAAACGAATTACTGTTTCGTTCCAATTTTAGCAGAAAACCAATCTACTCTGTATCGTTCCAATTTTAGAAAAAAACAAATTACTGTTTCGTTCCAATTTTAGCAGAAAAACAATCTACTCTGTATCGTTCCAATTTTAGGAAAAAAACTAATTACTGTATTGTTCCAATTTTAGGAAACAAACTAATCTACTCTGTATCGTTCCAATTTTAGAAAAAACTAATTACTGTTTCGTTCCAATTTTAGCAGAAAACCAATCTACTCTGTATCGTTCCAATTTTAGAAAAAAAAAAATTTTGTTCCAATTTTAGCAGAAAACCAATCTACCCTGTATCGTTCCAATTTTAGAAAAAAACAAATTACTGTATTGTTCCAATTTTAGCTGAAAACCAATCTACTCTGTATCGTTCCAATTTTAGAAAAAAAATAATTTTGTTCCAATTTTAGCAGAAAACCAATCTACTCTGTATCGTTCCAATTTTAGAAAATAATTTTGTTCCAATTTTAGCAGAAAACTAATCTACTCTATCGTTCCAATTTTAGAAAAAAATGTATCTACTGTTTCGTTCCAATTTTAGAAAAAACTAATCTACTGTATCGTTCCAATTTTAGCAGAAAACCAATCTACTCTGTATCGTTCCAATTTTAGAAAAAAACAAATTACTGTATTGTTCCAATTTTAGCAGAAAACCAATCTACTCTGTATCGTTCCAATTTTTGAAAAAAACAAATTACTGTATTGTTCCAATTTTAGGAAACAAACTAATCTACTCTGTATCGTTCAAATTTTAGAAAAAACGAATTACTGTTTCGTTCCAATTTTAGCAGAAAACCAATCTACTCTGTATCGTTCCAATTTTTGAAAAAAACAAATTACTGTATTGTTCCAATTTTAGGAAACAAACTAATCTACTCTGTATCGTTCAAATTTTAGAAAAAACGAATTACTGTTTCGTTCCAATTTTAGCAGAAAACCAATCTACTCTGTATCGTTCCAATTTTAGAAAAAAAATAATTTTGTTCCAATTTTAGCAGAAAACCAATCTACTCTGTATCGTTCCAATTTTTGAAAAAAACAAATTACTGTATTGTTCCAATTTTAGGAAACAAACTAATCTACTCTGTATCGTTCAAATTTTAGAAAAAACGAATTACTGTTTCTTTCCAATTTTAGCAGAAAACCAATCTACTCTGTATCGTTCCAATTTTAGAAAAAAACAAATTACTGTTTCGTTCCAATTTTAGCAGAAAACCAATCTACTCTGTATCGTTCCAATTTTAGAAAAAACCAAATTACTGTTTTGTTCCAATTTTAGCAGAAAACCAATCTACCCTGTATCGTTCCAATTTTAGAAAAAAACAAATTACTGTATTGTTCCAATTTTAGCAGAAAACCAATCTACTCTGTATCGTTCCAATTTAAAAAAAAAACAAATTACTGTATTGTTCCAATTTTAGGAAACAAACTAATCTACTCTGTATCGTTCCAATTTTAGAAAAAACGAATTACTGTTTCGTTCCAATTTTAGCAGAAAACCAATCTACTCTGTATCGTTCCAATTTTAGAAAAAACCAAATTACTGTTTTGTTCCAATTTTAGCAGAAAACCAATCTACCCTGTATCGTTCCAATTTTAGAAAAAAACAAATTACTGTATTGTTCCAATTTTAGCAGAAAACCAATCTACTCTGTATCGTTCCAATTTTTGAAAAAAACAAATTACTGTATTGTTCCAATTTTAGGAAACAAACTAATCTACTCTGTATCGTTCAAATTTTAGAAAAAACGAATTACTGTTTCGTTCCAATTTTAGCAGAAAACCAATCTACTCTGTATCGTTCCAATTTTAGGAAAAAAACAAATTACTGTATTGTTCCAATTTTAGGAAACAAACTAATCTACTCTGTATCGTTCCAATTTTAGAAAAAACTAATTACTGTTTCGTTCCAATTTTAGCAGAAAACCAATCTACTCTGTATCGTTCCAATTTTAGAAAAAAACTAATTACTGTTTCGTTCCAATTTTAGCAGAAAACCAATCTACTCTGTATCGTTCCAATTTTAGAAAAAAACAAATTACTGTTTCGTTCCAATTTTAGCAGAAAACCAATCTACCCTGTATCGTTCCAATTTTAGAAAAAAACAAATTACTGTATCGTTCCAATTTTAGCAGAAAACCAATCTACTCTGTATCGTTCCAATTTTAGAAAAAAACAAATTACTGTATTGTTCCAATTTTAGCAGAAAACCAATTACTCTGTATCGTTCCAATTTTTGAAAAAAAACAAATTACTGTATTGTTCCAATTTTAGGAAACAAACTAATCTACTCTGTATCGTTCACATTTTAGAAAAAACGAATTACTGTTTCGTTCCAATTTTAGCAGAAAACCAATCTACTCTGTATCGTTCCAATTTTAGAAAAAAAAAAATTACTGTTTCGTTCCAATTTTAGCAGAAAAACAATCTACTCTGTATCGTTCCAATTTTAGGAAAAAAACTAATTACTGTATTGTTCCAATTTTAGGAAACAAACTAATCTACTCTGTATCGTTCCAATTTTAGAAAAAACTAATTACTGTTTCGTTCCAATTTTAGCAGAAAACCAATCTACTCTGTATCGTTCCAATTTTAGAAAAAAAAAAATTACTGTTTCGTTCCAATTTTAGCAGAAAAACAATCTACTCTGTATCGTTCCAATTTTAGGAAAAAAACTAATTACTGTATTGTTCCAATTTTAGGAAACAAACTAATCTACTCTGTATCGTTCCAATTTTAGAAAAAACTAATTACTGTTTCGTTCCAATTTTAGCAGAAAACCAATCTACTCTGTATCGTTCCAATTTTAGAAAAAAAATAATTTTGTTCCAGTTTTAGCAGAAAACCAATCTACCCTGTATCGTTCCAATTTTAGAAAAAAACAAATTACTGTATTGTTCCAATTTTAGCTGAAAACCAATCTACTCTGTATCGTTCCAATTTTAGAAAAAAAATAATTTTGTTCCAATTTTAGCAGAAAACCAATCTACTCTGTATCGTTTCAATTTTAGAAAATAATTTTGTTCCAATTTTAGCAGAAAACTAATCTACTCTGTATCGTTCCAATTTTAGAAAAAACCAAATTACTGTTTTGTTCCAATTTTAGCAGAAAACCAATCTACTCTGTATCGTTCCAATTTTAGAAAATAATTTTTTCCAATTTTAGCAGAAAACTAATCTACTCTGTATCGTTCCAATTTTAGAAAAAAATGTATCTACTGTTTCGTTCCAATTTTAGAAAAAACTAATCTACTGTATCGTTCCAATTTTAGCAGAAAACCAATCTACTCTGTATCGTTCCAATTTTAGAAAAACCGAATTACTGTTTCGTTCCAATTTTAGCAGAAAACCAATCTACTCTGTATCGTTCCAATTTTAGAAAAAAACTAATTACTGTTTCGTTCCAATTTTAGCAGAAAACCAATCTACTCTGTATCGTTCCAATTTTAGAAAAAAAAAAAAATTGCTGTTTCGTTCCAATTTTAGCAGAAAACCAATCTACTCTGTATCGTTCCAATTTTAGAAAAAACCAAATTACTGTTTTGTTCCAATTTTAGCAGAAAACCAATCTACCCTGTATCGTTCCAATTTTAGAAAAAAACAAATTACTGTATTGTTCCAATTTTAGCAGAAAACCAATTACTCTGTATCGTTCCAATTTTTGAAAAAAAACAAATTACTGTATTGTTCCAATTTTAGGAAACAAACTAATCTACTCTGTATCGTTCAAATTTTAGAAAAAACGAATTACTGTTTCGTTCCAATTTTAGCAGAAAACCAATCTACTCTGTATCGTTCCAATTTTAGAAAAAAACAAATTACTGTTTCGTTCCAATTTTAGCAGAAAAACAATCTACTCTGTATCGTTCCAATTTTAGGAAAAAAACTAATTACTGTATTGTTCCAATTTTAGGAAACAAACTAATCTACTCTGTATCGTTCCAATTTTAGAAAAAACTAATTACTGTTTCGTTCCAATTTTAGCAGAAAACCAATCTACTCTGTATCGTTCCAATTTTAGAAAAAAAAAAAATTTGTTCCAATTTTAGCAGAAAACCAATCTACCCTGTATCGTTCCAATTTTAGAAAAAAACAAATTACTGTATTGTTCCAATTTTAGCTGAAAACCAATCTACTCTGTATCGTTCCAATTTTAGAAAAAAAATAATTTTGTTCCAATTTTAGCAGAAAACCAATCTACTCTGTATCGTTCCAATTTTAGAAAATAATTTTGTTCCAATTTTAGCAGAAAACTAATCTACTCTATCGTTCCAATTTTAGAAAAAAATGTATCTACTGTTTCGTTCCAATTTTAGAAAAAACTAATCTACTGTATCGTTCCAATTTTAGCAGAAAACCAATCTACTCTGTATCGTTCCAATTTTAGAAAAAAACAAATTACTGTATTGTTCCAATTTTAGCAGAAAACCAATCTACTCTGTATCGTTCCAATTTTTGAAAAAAACAAATTACTGTATTGTTCCAATTTTAGGAAACAAACTAATCTACTCTGTATCGTTCAAATTTTAGAAAAAACTAATTACTGTTTCGTTCCAATTTTAGCAGAAAACCAATCTACTCTGTATCGTTCCAATTTTAGAAAAAAAAAAATTACTGTTTCGTTCCAATTTTAGCAGAAAAACAATCTACTCTGTATCGTTCCAATTTTAGGAAAAAAACTAATTACTGTATTGTTCCAATTTTAGGAAACAAACTAATCTACTCTGTATCGTTCCAATTTTAGAAAAAACTAATTACTGTTTCGTTCCAATTTTAGCAGAAAACCAATCTACTCTGTATCGTTCCAATTTTAGAAAAAAAATAATTTTGTTCCAGTTTTAGCAGAAAACCAATCTACCCTGTATCGTTCCAATTTTAGAAAAAAACAAATTACTGTATTGTTCCAATTTTAGCTGAAAACCAATCTACTCTGTATCGTTCCAATTTTAGAAAAAAAATAATTTTGTTCCAATTTTAGCAGAAAACCAATCTACTCTGTATCGTTTCAATTTTAGAAAATAATTTTGTTCCAATTTTAGCAGAAAACTAATCTACTCTGTATCGTTCCAATTTTAGAAAAAACCAAATTACTGTTTTGTTCCAATTTTAGCAGAAAACCAATCTACTCTGTATCGTTCCAATTTTAGAAAATAATTTTTTCCAATTTTAGCAGAAAACTAATCTACTCTGTATCGTTCCAATTTTAGAAAAAAATGTATCTACTGTTTCGTTCCAATTTTAGAAAAAACTAATCTACTGTATCGTTCCAATTTTAGCAGAAAACCAATCTACTCTGTATCGTTCCAATTTTAGAAAAACCGAATTACTGTTTCGTTCCAATTTTAGCAGAAAACCAATCTACTCTGTATCGTTCCAATTTTAGAAAAAAACTAATTACTGTTTCGTTCCAATTTTAGCAGAAAACCAATCTACTCTGTATCGTTCCAATTTTAGAAAAAAAAAAAAATTGCTGTTTCGTTCCAATTTTAGCAGAAAACCAATCTACTCTGTATCGTTCCAATTTTAGAAAAAACCAAATTACTGTTTTGTTCCAATTTTAGCAGAAAACCAATCTACCCTGTATCGTTCCAATTTTAGAAAAAAACAAATTACTGTATTGTTCCAATTTTAGCAGAAAACCAATTACTCTGTATCGTTCCAATTTTTGAAAAAAAACAAATTACTGTATTGTTCCAATTTTAGGAAACAAACTAATCTACTCTGTATCGTTCAAATTTTAGAAAAAACGAATTACTGTTTCGTTCCAATTTTAGCAGAAAACCAATCTACTCTGTATCGTTCCAATTTTAGAAAAAAACAAATTACTGTTTCGTTCCAATTTTAGCAGAAAAACAATCTACTCTGTATCGTTCCAATTTTAGGAAAAAAACTAATTACTGTATTGTTCCAATTTTAGGAAACAAACTAATCTACTCTGTATCGTTCCAATTTTAGAAAAAACTAATTACTGTTTCGTTCCAATTTTAGCAGAAAACCAATCTACTCTGTATCGTTCCAATTTTAGAAAAAAAAAAAAATTGTTCCAATTTTAGCAGAAAACCAATCTACCCTGTATCGTTCCAATTTTAGAAAAAAACAAATTACTGTATTGTTCCAATTTTAGCTGAAAACCAATCTACTCTGTATCGTTCCAATTTTAGAAAAAAAATAATTTTGTTCCAATTTTAGCAGAAAACCAATCTACTCTGTATCGTTCCAATTTTAGAAAATAATTTTGTTCCAATTTTAGCAGAAAACTAATCTACTCTATCGTTCCAATTTTAGAAAAAAATGTATCTACTGTTTCGTTCCAATTTTAGAAAAAACTAATCTACTGTATCGTTCCAATTTTAGCAGAAAACCAATCTACTCTGTATCGTTCCAATTTTAGAAAAAAACAAATTACTGTATTGTTCCAATTTTAGCAGAAAACCAATCTACTCTGTATCGTTCCAATTTTTGAAAAAAACAAATTACTGTATTGTTCCAATTTTAGGAAACAAACTAATCTACTCTGTATCGTTCAAATTTTAGAAAAAACGAATTACTGTTTCGTTCCAATTTTAGCAGAAAACCAATCTACTCTGTATCGTTCCAATTTTTGAAAAAAACAAATTACTGTATTGTTCCAATTTTAGGAAACAAACTAATCTACTCTGTATCGTTCAAATTTTAGAAAAAACGAATTACTGTTTCGTTCCAATTTTAGCAGAAAACCAATCTACTCTGTATCGTTCCAATTTTAGAAAGAAAATAATTTTGTTCCAATTTTAGCAGAAAACCAATCTACTCTGTATCGTTCCAATTTTTGAAAAAAACAAATTACTGTATTGTTCCAATTTTAGGAAACAAACTAATCTACTCTGTATCGTTCAAATTTTAGAAAAAACGAATTACTGTTTCGTTCCAATTTTAGCAGAAAACCAATCTACTCTGTATCGTTCCAATTTTAGAAAAAAACAAATTACTGTTTCGTTCCAATTTTAGCAGAAAAACAATCTACTCTGTATCGTTCCAATTTTAGGAAAAAAACTAATTACTGTATTGTTCCAATTTTAGGAAACAAACTAATCTACTCTGTATCGTTCCAATTTTAGAAAAAACTAATTACTGTTTCGTTCCAATTTTAGCAGAAAACCAATCTACTCTGTATCGTTCCAATTTTAGAAAAAAAAAAAAATTGTTCCAATTTTAGCAGAAAACCAATCTACCCTGTATCGTTCCAATTTTAGAAAAAAACAAATTACTGTATTGTTCCAATTTTAGCTGAAAACCAATCTACTCTGTATCGTTCCAATTTTAGAAAAAAAATAATTTTGTTCCAATTTTAGCAGAAAACCAATCTACTCTGTATCGTTCCAATTTTAGAAAATAATTTTGTTCCAATTTTAGCAGAAAACTAATCTACTCTATCGTTCCAATTTTAGAAAAAAATGTATCTACTGTTTCGTTCCAATTTTAGAAAAAACTAATCTACTGTATCGTTCCAATTTTAGCAGAAAACCAATCTACTCTGTATCGTTCCAATTTTAGAAAAAAACAAATTACTGTATTGTTCCAATTTTAGCAGAAAACCAATCTACTCTGTATCGTTCCAATTTTTGAAAAAAACAAATTACTGTATTGTTCCAATTTTAGGAAACAAACTAATCTACTCTGTATCGTTCAAATTTTAGAAAAAACGAATTACTGTTTCGTTCCAATTTTAGCAGAAAACCAATCTACTCTGTATCGTTCCAATTTTTGAAAAAAACAAATTACTGTATTGTTCCAATTTTAGGAAACAAACTAATCTACTCTGTATCGTTCAAATTTTAGAAAAAACGAATTACTGTTTCGTTCCAATTTTAGCAGAAAACCAATCTACTCTGTATCGTTCCAATTTTAGAAAGAAAATAATTTTGTTCCAATTTTAGCAGAAAACCAATCTACTCTGTATCGTTCCAATTTTTGAAAAAAACAAATTACTGTATTGTTCCAATTTTAGGAAACAAACTAATCTACTCTGTATCGTTCAAATTTTAGAAAAAACGAATTACTGTTTCGTTCCAATTTTAGCAGAAAACCAATCTACTCTGTATCGTTCCAATTTTAGAAAAAAACAAATTACTGTTTCGTTCCAATTTTAGCAGAAAACCAATCTACTCTGTATCGTTCCAATTTTAGAAAAAACCAAATTACTGTTTTGTTCCAATTTTAGCAGAAAACCAATCTACCCTGTATCGTTCCAATTTTAGAAAAAAACAAATTACTGTATTGTTCCAATTTTAGCAGAAAACCAATCTACTCTGTATCGTTCCAATTTAAAAAAAAAACAAATTACTGTATTGTTCCAATTTTAGGAAACAAACTAATCTACTCTGTATCGTTCCAATTTTAGAAAAAACGAATTACTGTTTCGTTCCAATTTTAGCAGAAAACCAATCTACTCTGTATCGTTCCAATTTTAGAAAAAACCAAATTACTGTTTTGTTCCAATTTTAGCAGAAAACCAATCTACCCTGTATCGTTCCAATTTTAGAAAAAAACAAATTACTGTATTGTTCCAATTTTAGCAGAAAACCAATCTACTCTGTATCGTTCCAATTTTTGAAAAAAACAAATTACTGTATTGTTCCAATTTTAGGAAACAAACTAATCTACTCTGTATCGTTCAAATTTTAGAAAAAACGAATTACTGTTTCGTTCCAATTTTAGCAGAAAACCAATCTACTCTGTATCGTTCCAATTTTAGGAAAAAAACAAATTACTGTATTGTTCCAATTTTAGGAAACAAACTAATCTACTCTGTATCGTTCCAATTTTAGAAAAAACTAATTACTGTTTCGTTCCAATTTTAGCAGAAAACCAATCTACTCTGTATCGTTCCAATTTTAGAAAAAAACTAATTACTGTTTCGTTCCAATTTTAGCAGAAAACCAATCTACTCTGTATCGTTCCAATTTTAGAAAAAAACAAATTACTGTTTCGTTCCAATTTTAGCAGAAAACCAATCTACCCTGTATCGTTCCAATTTTAGAAAAAAACAAATTACTGTATCGTTCCAATTTTAGCAGAAAACCAATCTACTCTGTATCGTTCCAATTTTAGAAAAAAACAAATTACTGTTTCGTTCCAATTTTAGCAGAAAAACAATCTACTCTGTATCGTTCCAATTTTAGGAAAAAAACAAATTACTGTATTGTTCCAATTTTAGGAAACAAACTAATCTACTCTGTATCGTTCCATTTTTAGAAAAAACGAATTACTGTTTCGTTCCAATTTTAGCAGAAAACCAATCTACTCTGTATCGTTCCAATTTTAGAAAAAAAAAATTACTGTTTCGTTCCAATTTTAGCAGAAAAACAATCTACTCTGTATCGTTCCAATTTTAGGAAAAAAACTAATTACTGTATTGTTCCAATTTTAGGAAACAAACTAATCTACTCTGTATCGTTCCAATTTTAGAAAAAACTAATTACTGTTTCGTTCCAATTTTAGCAGAAAACCAATCTACTCTGTATCGTTCCAATTTTAGAAAAAAAATAATTTTGTTCCAGTTTTAGCAGAAAACCAATCTACCCTGTATCGTTCCAATTTTAGAAAAAAACAAATTACTGTATTGTTCCAATTTTAGCTGAAAACCAATCTACTCTGTATCGTTCCAATTTTAGAAAAAAAATAATTTTGTTCCAATTTTAGCAGAAAACCAATCTACTCTGTATCGTTTCAATTTTAGAAAATAATTTTGTTCCAATTTTAGCAGAAAACTAATCTACTCTGTATCGTTCCAATTTTAGAAAAAACCAAATTACTGTTTTGTTCCAATTTTAGCAGAAAACCAATCTACTCTGTATCGTTCCAATTTTAGAAAATAATTTTTTCCAATTTTAGCAGAAAACTAATCTACTCTGTATCGTTCCTATTTTAGAAAAAAATGTATCTACTGTTTCGTTCCAATTTTAGAAAAAACTAATCTACTGTATCGTTCCAATTTTAGCAGAAAACCAATCTACTCTGTATCGTTCCAATTTTAGAAAAACCGAATTACTGTTTCGTTCCAATTTTAGCAGAAAACCAATCTACTCTGTATCGTTCCAATTTTAGAAAAAAACTAATTACTGTTTCGTTCCAATTTTAGCAGAAAACCAATCTACTCTGTATCGTTCCAATTTTAGAAAAAAACTAATTACTGTTTCGTTCCAATTTTAGCAGAAAACCAATCTACTCTGTATCGTTCCAATTTTAGAAAAAACCAAATTACTGTTTTGTTCCAATTTTAGCAGAAAACCAATCTACCCTGTATCGTTCCAATTTTAGAAAAAAACAAATTACTGTATTGTTCCAATTTTAGCAGAAAACCAATTACTCTGTATCGTTCCAATTTTTGAAAAAAAACAAATTACTGTATTGTTCCAATTTTAGGAAACAAACTAATCTACTCTGTATCGTTCAAATTTTAGAAAAAACGAATTACTGTTTCGTTCCAATTTTAGCAGAAAACCAATCTACTCTGTATCGTTCCAATTTTAGAAAAAAACAAATTACTGTTTCGTTCCAATTTTAGCAGAAAAACAATCTACTCTGTATCGTTCCAATTTTAGGAAAAAAACTAATTACTGTATTGTTCCAATTTTAGGAAACAAACTAATCTACTCTGTATCGTTCCAATTTTAGAAAAAACTAATTACTGTTTCGTTCCAATTTTAGCAGAAAACCAATCTACTCTGTATCGTTCCAATTTTAGAAAAAAAATAATTTTGTTCCAATTTTAGCAGAAAACCAATCTACCCTGTATCGTTCCAATTTTAGAAAAAAACAAATTACTGTATTGTTCCAATTTTAGCTGAAAACCAATCTACTCTGTATCGTTCCAATTTTAGAAAAAAAATAATTTTGTTCCAATTTTAGCAGAAAACCAATCTACTCTGTATCGTTCCAATTTTAGAAAATAATTTTGTTCCAATTTTAGCAGAAAACTAATCTACTCTATCGTTCCAATTTTAGAAAAAAACAAATTACTGTATTGTTCCAATTTTAGCAGAAAACCAATCTACTCTGTATCGTTCCAATTTAAAAAAAAAACAAATTACTGTATTGTTCCAATTTTAGGAAACAAACTAATCTACTCTGTATCGTTCCAATTTTAGAAAAAACTAATTACTGTTTCGTTCCAATTTTAGCAGAAAACCAATCTACTCTGTATCGTTCCAATTTTAGAAAAAAACTAATTACTGTTTCGTTCCAATTTTAGCAGAAAACCAATCTACTCTGTATCGTTCCAATTTTAGAAAAAAACAAATTACTGTTTCGTTCCAATTTTAGCAGAAAACCAATCTACTCTGTATCGTTCCAATTTTAGAAAAAACCAAATTACTGTTTTGTTCCAATTTTAGCAGAAAACCAATCTACCCTGTATCGTTCCAATTTTAGAAAAAAACAAATTACTGTATTGTTCCAATTTTAGCAGAAAACCAATTACTCTGTATCGTTCCAATTTTTGAAAAAAAACAAATTACTGTATTGTTCCAATTTTAGGAAACAAACTAATCTACTCTGTATCGTTCAAATTTTAGAAAAAACGAATTACTGTTTCGTTCCAATTTTAGCAGAAAACCAATCTACTCTGTATCGTTCCAATTTTAGAAAAAAACAAATTACTGTTTCGTTCCAATTTTAGCAGAAAAACAATCTACTCTGTATCGTTCCAATTTTAGGAAAAAAACTAATTACTGTATTGTTCCAATTTTAGGAAACAAACTAATCTACTCTGTATCGTTCCAATTTTAGAAAAAACGAATTACTGTTTCGTTCCAATTTTAGCAGAAAACCAATCTACTCTGTATCGTTCCAATTTTAGAAAAAAAATAATTTTGTTCCAATTTTAGCAGAAAACCAATCTACCCTGTATCGTTCCAATTTTAGAAAAAAACAAATTACTGTATTGTTCCAATTTTAGCAGAAAACCAATCTACTCTGTATCGTTCCAATTTTAGAAAATAATTTTGTTCCAATTTTAGCAGAAAACTAATCTACTCTATCGTTCCAATTTTAGAAAAAAATGTATCTACTGTTTCGTTCCAATTTTAGAAAAAACTAATCTACTGTATCGTTCCAATTTTAGCAGAAAACCAATCTACTCTGTATCGTTCCAATTTTAGAAAAACCGAATTACTGTTTCGTTCCAATTTTAGCAGAAAACCAATCTACTCTGTATCGTTCCAATTTTAGAAAAAAACTAATTACTGTTTCGTTCCAATTTTAGCAGAAAACCAATCTACTCTGTATCGTTCCAATTTTAGAAAAAAACAAATTACTGTTTCGTTCCAATTTTAGCAGAAAACCAATCTACTCTGTATCGTTCCAATTTTAGAAAAAAACAAATTACTGTTTCGTTCCAATTTTAGCAGAAAACCAATCTACCCTGTATCGTTCCAATTTTAGAAAAAAACAAATTACTGTATTGTTCCAATTTTAGCAGAAAACCAATCTACTCTGTATCGTTCCAATTTTTGAAAAAAACAAATTACTGTATTGTTCCAATTTTAGGAAACAAACCAATCTACTCTGTATCGTTCCAATTTTTGAAAAAAACAAATTACTGTATCGTTCCAATTTTAGAAAAAAAATAATTTTGTTCCAATTTTAGCAGAGAACCAATCTACTCTGTATCGTTCCAATTTTAGAAAATAATTTTGTTCCAATTTTAGCAGAAAACTAATCTACTCTATCGTTCCAATTTTAGAAAAAAATGTATCTACTGTTTCGTTCCAATTTTAGAAAAAACTAATCTACTGTATCGTTCCAATTTTAGCAGAAAACCAATCTACTCTGTATGGTTCCAATTTTAGAAAAACCGAATTACTGTTTCGTTCCAATTTTAGCAGAAAACCAATCTACTCTGTATCGTTCCAATTTTAGAAAAAAACTAATTACTGTTTCGTTCCAATTTTAGCAGAAAACCAATCTACTCTGTATCGTTCCAATTTTAGAAAAAAACAAATTACTGTTTCGTTCCAATTTTAGCAGAAAACCAATCTACTCTGTATCGTTCCAATTTTAGAAAAAACCAAATTACTGTTTTGTTCCAATTTTAGCAGAAAACCAATCTACCCTGTATCGTTCCAATTTTAGAAAAAAACAAATTACTGTATTGTTCCAATTTTAGCAGAAAACCAATCTACTCTGTATCGTTCCAATTTTTGAAAAAAACAAATTACTGTATTGTTCCAATTTTAGGAAACAAACTAATCTACTCTGTATCGTTCAAATTTTAGAAAAAACGAATTACTGTTTCGTTCCAATTTTAGCAGAAAACCAATCTACTCTGTATCGTTCCAATTTTAGAAAAAAAACAAATTACTGTTTCGTTCCAATTTTAGCAGAAAAACAATCTACTCTGTATCGTTCCAATTTCAGGAAAAAAACAAATTACTGTATTGTTCCAATTTTAGGAAACAAACTAATCTACTCTGTATCGTTCCAATTTTAGAAAAAACTAATTACTGTTTCGTTCCAATTTTAGCAGAAAACCAATCTACTCTGTATCGTTCCAATTTTAGAAAAAAAATAATTTTGTTCCAATTTTAGCAGAAAACCAATCTACTCTGTATCGTTCCAATTTTTGAAAAAAACAAATTACTGTATTGTTCCAATTTTAGGAAACAAACTAATCTACTCTGTATCGTTCCAATTTTAGAAAAAACGAATTACTGTTTCGTTCCAATTTTAGCAGAAAACCAATCTACTCTGTATCGTTCCAATTTTAGAAAAAAACAAATTACTGTTTCGTTCCAATTTTAGCAGAAAACCAATCTACTCTGTATCGTTCCAATTTTAGAAAAAACCAAATTACTGTTTTGTTCCAATTTTAGCAGAAAACCAATCTACCCTGTATCGTTCCAATTTTAGAAAAAAACAAATTACTGTATTGTTCCAATTTTAGCAGAAAACCAATCTACTCTGTATCGTTCCAATTTAAAAAAAAAACAAATTACTGTATTGTTCCAATTTTAGGAAACAAACTAATCTACTCTGTATCGTTCCAATTTTAGAAAAAACTAATTACTGTTTCGTTCCAATTTTAGCAGAAAACCAATCTACTCTGTATCGTTCCAATTTTAGAAAAAAACAAATTACTGTTTTGTTCCAATTTTAGCAGAAAACCAATCTACCCTGTATCGTTCCAATTTTAGAAAAAAACAAATTACTGTATTGTTCCAATTTTAGCAGAAAACCAATCTACTCTGTATCGTTCCAATTTTTGAAAAAAACAAATTACTGTATTGTTCCAATTTTAGGAAACAAACTAATCTACTCTGTATCGTTCAAATTTTAGAAAAAACGAATTACTGTTTCGTTCCAATTTTAGCAGAAAACCAATCTACTCTGTATCGTTCCAATTTTAGAAAAAAACAAATTACTGTTTCGTTCCAATTTTAGCAGAAAACCAATCTACCCTGTATCGTTCCAATTTTAGAAAAAAACAAATTACTGTATTGTTCCAATTTTAGCAGAAAACCAATCTACTCTGTATCGTTCCAATTTTAGAAAAAAACAAATTACTGTATTGTTCCAATTTTAGCAGAAAACCAATCTACTCTGTATCGTTCCAATTTTTGAAAAAAACAAATTACTGTATTGTTCCAATTTTAGGAAACAAACCAATCTACCCTGTATCGTTCCAATTTTAGAAAAAAACAAATTACTGTATTGTTCCAATTTTAGCAGAAAACCAATCTACTCTGTATCGTTCCAATTTAAAAAAAAAAAAATTACTGTATTGTTCCAATTTTAGGAAACAAACTAATCTACTCTGTATCGTTCCAATTTTAGAAAAAACTAATTACTGTTTCGTTCCAATTTTAGCAGAAAACCAATCTACTCTGTATCGTTCCAATTTTAGAAAAAAACAAATTACTGTTTTGTTCCAATTTTAGCAGAAAACCAATCTACCCTGTATCGTTCCAATTTTAGAAAAAAACAAATTACTGTATTGTTCCAATTTTAGCAGAAAACCAATCTACTCTGTATCGTTCCAATTTTTGAAAAAAACAAATTACTGTATTGTTCCAATTTTAGGAAACAAACTAATCTACTCTGTATCGTTCAAATTTTAGAAAAAACGAATTACTGTTTCGTTCCAATTTTAGCAGAAAACCAATCTACTCTGTATCGTTCCAATTTTAGGAAAAAAACAAATTACTGTATTGTTCCAATTTTAGGAAACAAACTAATCTACTCTGTATCGTTCCAATTTTAGAAAAAAACAAATTACTGTTTCGTTCCAATTTTAGCAGAAAACCAATCTACTCTGTATCGTTCCAATTTTAGAAAAAAAATAATTTTGTTCCAATTTTAGCAGAAAACCAATCTACTCTGTATCGTTCCAATTTTAGAAAAAAACTAATTACTGTTTCGTTCCAATTTTAGCAGAAAACCAATCTACTCTGTATCGTTCCAATTTTAGAAAAAAACAAATTACTGTTTCGTTCCAATTTTAGCAGAAAACCAATCTACTCTGTATCGTTCCAATTTTAGAAAAAAACAAATTACTGTTTTGTTCCAATTTTAGCAGAAAACCAATCTACCCTGTATCGTTCCAATTTTAGAAAAAAACAAATTACTGTATTGTTCCAATTTTAGCAGAAAACCAATCTACTCTGTATCGTTCCAATTTTTGAAAAAAACAAATTACTGTATTGTTCCAATTTTAGGAAACAAACTAATCTACTCTGTATCGTTCAAATTTTAGAAAAAACGAATTACTGTTTCGTTCCAATTTTAGCAGAAAACCAATCTACTCTGTATCGTTCCAATTTTAGAAAAAAAACAAATTACTGTTTCGTTCCAATTTTAGCAGAAAAACAATCTACTCTGTATCGTTCCAATTTTAGGAAAAAAACAAATTACTGTATTGTTCCAATTTTAGGAAACAAACTAATCTACTCTGTATCGTTCCAATTTTAGAAAAAACTAATTACTGTTTCGTTCCAATTTTAGCAGAAAACCAATCTACTCTGTATCGTTCCAATTTTAGAAAAAAAATAATTTTGTTCCAATTTTAGCAGAAAACCAATCTACTCTGTATCGTTCCAATTTTTGAAAAAAACAAATTACTGTATTGTTCCAATTTTAGGAAACAAACTAATCTACTCTGTATCGTTCCAATTTTAGAAAAAACGAATTACTGTTTCGTTCCAATTTTAGCAGAAAACCAATCTACTCTGTATCGTTCCAATTTTAGAAAAAAACGAATTACTGTTTCGTTCCAATTTTAGCAGAAAACCAATCTACTCTGTATCGTTCCAATTTTAGAAAAAACCAAATTACTGTTTTGTTCCAATTTTAGCAGAAAACCAATCTACCCTGTATCGTTCCAATTTTAGAAAAAAACAAATTACTGTATTGTTCCAATTTTAGCAGAAAACCAATCTACTCTGTATCGTTCCAATTTTTGAAAAAAACAAATTACTGTATTGTTCCAATTTTAGGAAACAAACTAATCTACTCTGTATCGTTCAAATTTTAGAAAAAACGAATTACTGTTTCGTTCCAATTTTAGCAGAAAACCAATCTACTCTGTATCGTTCCAATTTTAGAAAAAAACAAATTACTGTTTCGTTCCAATTTTTGAAAAAAACAAATTACTGTATTGTTCCAATTTTAGGAAACAAACTAATCTACTCTGTATCGTTCAAATTTTAGAAAAAACGAATTACTGTTTCGTTCCAATTTTAGCAGAAAACCAATCTACTCTGTATCGTTCCAATTTTAGGAAAAAAACAAATTACTGTATTGTTCCAATTTTAGGAAACAAACTAATCTACTCTGTATCGTTCCAATTTTAGAAAAAACTAATTACTGTTTCGTTCCAATTTTAGCAGAAAACCAATCTACTCTGTATCGTTCCAATTTTAGAAAAAAACAAATTACTGTTTCGTTCCAATTTTAGCAGAAAACCAATCTACTCTGTATCGTTCCAATTTTAGAAAAAAACAAATTACTGTTTCGTTCCAATTTTAGCAGAAAACCAATCTACCCTGTATCGTTCCAATTTTAGAAAAAAACAAATTACTGTATTGTTCCAATTTTAGCAGAAAACCAATCTACTCTGTATCGTTCCAATTTTAGAAAAAAACAAATTACTGTTTCGTTCCAATTTTAGCAGAAAAACAATCTACTCTGTATCGTTCCAATTTTAGGAAAAAAACAAATTACTGTATTGTTCCAATTTTAGGAAACAAACTAATCTACTCTGTATCGTTCCAATTTTAGAAAAAACGAATTACTGTTTCGTTCCAATTTTAGCAGAAAACCAATCTACTCTGTATCGTTCCAATTTTAGAAAAAAACTAATCACTGTTTCGTTCCAATTTTAGCTGAAAACCAATCTACTCTGTATCGTTCCAATTTTAGAAAAAAAATAATTTTGTTCCAATTTTTTCTGAAAGAACAGAAGGGGTCCTTTGCGCAGGGGCCATGCTAATCTTCTCTGTATCGTTCCAATTTTATTATATGTGCAGCAGAAGCTGACACAGGAGTACCCTGGCTAGTCCAAATAGATATAGGTCTCAGTGTGGACATCTATGGGTCTCCCGGCTAAGGCTAACTGTGTAGGGCACGCCGCAGTTACAGTCAGATAACTCCTCCCACAAAGGTCGACACGGTCCCATCTTTTAGTATGTTATGTAGCTTGTCAAGACGAACATTTTGATATGTGTTTCTCCACACACGGTCGTACGGTCGCTAACCCTAGGGTTAACCTTTAAAGCGCGATAGCTCCTCCCACAAAGGTCGACACGGTCCCATCTTTTAGTCTGTTATGTAGCTTGTCAAGACGAACATTTTGATATGTGTTTCTCCACACACGGTCGTACGGTCGCTAACCCTAGGGTTAACCTTTAAAGCGCAATAGCTCCTCCCACAAAGGTCGAAAATGGAAGTGCCTTGCATCCACGCATAGCTATCGATAAGACGAACGTGCTGATATGTGTCTCCCTGCGCACGGATGTAATTTAGGATTAGCAAAAAAAAAAAAAAGTGGATTCGCAAAAAAAAGAGCTCAAAATGGTGAAAAATACGGAACGCTTCACGAATTTGCTGTCATCCTTGCGCTCCCTCCATCACCTACTTCTCTGGGTTGTTCTAAAATGTCTTTCTAAGATTTCTCTATGTTCCCTGGAGGGCTATTGGCCCATCTAATATCGCTTGGAGTGCGCCCAGTTGGCCAGTTCTGCTGTCTGTCAGTCTCCTGTCTGACAGCTGACTGCAGGGCACCGCCCCCTCTCCCAGATTCAAGACAACAACGGCGGCCATCTTGCTCTGTTGTTCAGTGCTACAGTGTAGGTATTTCTTCATATTTTTTTAATAAATCATACAAGGTGTTTGAAAAATATTGAAAGGCAGCAGGACTTCAACCAGGGGCCAATAAGGGATCGATTTTAATTTGGAACATTTTTGTCCATTTTTGGCAAAGTTATGGATAGTTATGGAGATGCTAGCATAGCATGATAGCCTTCTTCCCATCCATGCAGCTCAGAGGGACAGACAGTGGAATATTTAATATTTTTTATTAAATCGTACAAGGTGTTTGGAAAATATTTAAAGGCACCTTGTCTTCAACCAGGTCCCACCAAGGAATCGATTTTAATTTGGAAAAATTTTGGTTCATTTTGGCATATATATGGACATTGCAGCATATGTTAACATGTTAGCTGCAGGATGGGTTCTTCTCATTATTTATTACTGTATGTTCAATTGGTGTACATTAGCGTGGAGCAGCAACAGCTTGCTATTTTAGAAATGTTTTACTCAAATTGAGAACAATACACAATAGCATGTTTTTAAATAGCATGTTGTGAGCTTGTAGATCTGCTCATTTCATATAGGAAATGTATATGAGGTTGGTTAAATGTTATATCGAAGGTTAATTCTTTAGATGTGAAAATCATGTAATACTGCACTGTCTAGGGCCAATTCACATGCAAACACAAACAGCAATGGTATAGTACTATAGCCAGCTTCTGCTGGACTGTACGGGGTGCGATTCCCTGCATTGCTAATAACCTGCTGTGATATACCCATTTATTTTCTCCGCTGTATTGTCATAGCCAGGATTTAAAATTATCTATGACTTCTACAACATTGCTTTTAATTGATCTTTTATTTTATTTTTTGTTATTCATGTCCTCACTGTATTGCATTACTGCTTTTCTTTTATTCTCCATTGTTCTGTAAAGCACTTTGAGCTGCATTTCATGTCATGAAAGGTGCTATACAAATAAAGTTGTATTATTATTATCTGCTTCCTTCCCTTCAATCTGGGGGACGGATTGATTGATAAGGAAGCCTAGAGCTTTGAACCTTACTGACCTTCCTTTGAACTGGGACATTAGCTGATCTACAAGCTCACAACCATAAATCAAATTTAGCTAGGCTATTGATATACAATTATTGACAGACTAACTTCAGAATAATTATTTTATTTTATTTGTAATGTTTAACTAACTAACTAATTAATTCATTCATATTTAACCATGGCAGAGAACAAAACTAAAATCAAGAGTGAAGAGGTGAGTTGAGTAATGTAACTCTGAGAACAAAGGCAATGACCCCTCGACCTTACTGTTCTGTCATAATTATTCACATATTTCACACACCACTCTCACCTCTCATGGATGCTGTGATTTCTCTGCATGCATGCAACTGAATGGCCACGAGGTATCGTCAATGCACAGTAACAGAGCATAGTCCTAGCAGAGTCTGTTCAATAGTTCAGCTCTAATGTCATATAGAGCTGACATATTATATTATTATTGTCATATGTCATATTATAATGTCAATTTGAGTTGCTATAGATGTGTTTGTGTTAACTGAACCTTCAGAACTAAGACAATTCATGGAATATGAGTATGACAACCTCAAATAATGAACTCGTGTCCAAGCGCAAGGGCCTTGTGCCAACACGTGAATGTAGAATCCATGTTAGCATGTTGGCTCTGCCTTGTTAACATGTATTCCACGGGATATTTGGCATAATCTGTCCAGCCATGTACCATGTACCATGATAATGCCTCTCTAGGTACAGCAGACAGCTGTCAAACTGGGGTCAAACTATTAATGAATGGATGAAGAAGACCCAATGAGCATAAAGATGAATGATGTAGACCTTTGATTATGATATATTATTTTATATTTCATCCTTTTGAAAACATATTAAGCACAGTTTAGAGCATGCATAGCTAGATAAAGGCTATCTCATTGTAACCTACAATAGACTCTGCAGAAATAGCAGATCACCAGCTCACGACGTGCCACCTTTAATTAAAAATGTTTTCCAATGCTTTATTGCCTACTCTGGTAAAGGAAATAACTATAGATTGAGTCGGTCAGTAAGTCAGTCAGTATAGGGTCAAACCAGTTAAAACTATAACCAGTTGAAATTCAGAAGTCACGCTCGGGGTCGAAGGTGAAGATGCCTGTGGAGGTGCTGAAGAAGGCCACGGTCTGCATCATCCAGGCTGGAGGAGAAGTACAGAGGTCAAACCTTCCAGTGGCTCCTGAGCCATATCCCGCATACATATGCATATAGTTTTATAACCATGTCATCTATATTAATAAGCTGTCAATGGATAACGTGGATTGTGAATAAGGTAATATCAGTATGGATAACATTAACGTAATCAATCTGGTTAGTTATCTGTAGCTGCACGGCTTAAATTGATGTGGCTGATTCCACTATGTCATTCAGTTATCACTTCATTCTAGCTTTCATACATTAGAAATTAAATGTTTAAGCATGAGTGAAAATAGCTGATCTACAAGCTCACAACATGCTTTTTAAAAACATGCTATTGTGTATTGTTCTCAATTTTGAGTAAAACACACGGAAACCGCTCGGCGCACTGCTTTTTCTTTCAGGGTCACCGCGGGTCACCTCGGGCCAGGGTCACCTCAGGACACTGTGGGCGGGCATATACAAAAATGCTATTTTAATAGTCGGAGGCGCCTCCCACGTTCTGGGAAGGCGCCTCCCACGTTCTGGGAGGCGGGTCGAGAGGGGAATAGGAACGCACCGACTAAAATAGGAACGCGGAGGCTGTGCGTTCCAATTATTGGGCTTTTGGGCCCGCCACGGGCAAACGAGGCCATGCCAGGGCACGCCGGCCGCGTTTCCCAGGCCTGGGCGGCCTGGGGCTCGGCACCATGCCCAGGGGCGGCGTCCGCACGGCCCCTGCGGGGCCGCACGGGGCCAGGGGCCAAAAACTCAAAGAACAGAAAGGGTCCTCAATTTTAGCAGAAAACCAATCTACTCTGTATCGTTCCAATTTAAAAAAAAAACAAATTACTGTATTGTTCCACTTTTAGGAAACAAACTAATCTACTCTGTATCGTTCCAATTTTAGAAAAAACCAAATTACTGTTTTGTTCCAATTTTAGCAGAAAACCAATCTACCCTGTATCGTTCCAATTTTAGAAAAAAACAAATTACTGTATTGTTCCAATTTTAGCAGAAAACCAATCTACTCTGTATCGTTCCAATTTTTGAAAAAAACAAATTACTGTATTGTTCCAATTTTAGGAAACAAACTAATCTACTCTGTATCGTTCAAATTTTAGAAAAAACGAATTACTGTTTCGTTCCAATTTTAGCAGAAAACCAATCTACTCTGTATCGTTCCAATTTTAGGAAAAAAACAAATTACTGTATTGTTCCAATTTTAGGAAACAAACTAATCTACTCTGTATCGTTCCAATTTTAGAAAAAACTAATTACTGTTTCGTTCCAATTTTAGCAGAAAACCAATCTACTCTGTATCGTTCCAATTTTAGAAAAAAACAAATTACTGTTTCGTTCCAATTTTAGCAGAAAACCAATCTACTCTGTATCGTTCCAATTTTAGAAAAAAACAAATTACTGTTTCGTTCCAATTTTAGCAGAAAACCAATCTACCCTGTATCGTTCCAATTTTAGAAAAAAACAAATTACTGTATTGTTCCAATTTTAGCAGAAAACCAATCTACTCTGTATCGTTCCAATTTTAGAAAAAAACAAATTACTGTATTGTTCCAATTTTAGCAGAAAACCAATCTACTCTGTATCGTTCCAATTTTTGAAAAAAACAAATTACTGTATTGTTCCAATTTTAGGAAACAAACCAATCTACCCTGTATCGTTCCAATTTTAGAAAAAAACAAATTACTGTATTGTTCCAATTTTAGCAGAAAACCAATCTACTCTGTATCGTTCCAATTTAAAAAAAAAACAAATTACTGTATTGTTCCAATTTTAGGAAACAAACTAATCTACTCTGTATCGTTCCAATTTTAGAAAAAACTAATTACTGTTTCGTTCCAATTTTAGCAGAAAACCAATCTACTCTGTATCGTTCCAATTTTAGAAAAAAAAAATTACTGTTTTGTTCCAATTTTAGCAGAAAACCAATCTACCCTGTATCGTTCCAATTTTAGAAAAAAACAAATTACTGTATTGTTCCAATTTTAGCAGAAAACCAATCTACTCTGTATCGTTCCAATTTTTGAAAAAAACAAATTACTGTATTGTTCCAATTTTAGGAAACAAACTAATCTACTCTGTATCGTTCAAATTTTAGAAAAAACGAATTACTGTTTCGTTCCAATTTTAGCAGAAAACCAATCTACTCTGTATCGTTCCAATTTTAGGAAAAAAACAAATTACTGTATTGTTCCAATTTTAGGAAACAAACTAATCTACTCTGTATCGTTCCAATTTTAGAAAAAACAAATTACTGTTTTGTTCCAATTTTAGCAGAAAACCAATCTACCCTGTATCGTTCCAATTTTAGAAAAAAACAAATTACTGTATTGTTCCAATTTTAGCAGAAAACCAATCTACTCTGTATCGTTCCAATTTTTGAAAAAAACAAATTACTGTATTGTTCCAATTTTAGGAAACAAACCAATCTACCCTGTATCGTTCCAATTTTAGAAAAAAACAAATTACTGTATTGTTCCAATTTTAGCAGAAAACCAATCTACTCTGTATCGTTCCAATTTTTAAAAAAAAACAAATTACTGTATTGTTCCAATTTTAGGAAACAAACTAATCTACTCTGTATCGTTCCAATTTTAGAAAAAAACTAATTACTGTTTCGTTCCAATTTTAGCAGAAAACCAATCTACTCTGTATCGTTCCATTTTTAGAAAAAACAAATTACTGTATTGTTCCAATTTTAGCAGAAAACCAATCTACTCTGTATCGTTCCAATTTTTGAAAAAAACAAATTACTGTATTGTTCCAATTTTAGGAAACAAACTAATCTACTCTGTATCGTTCAAATTTTAGAAAAAACGAATTACTGTTTCGTTCCAATTTTAGCAGAAAACCAATCTACTCTGTATCGTTCCAATTTTAGGAAAAAAACAAATTACTGTATTGTTCCAATTTTAGGAAACAAACTAATCTACTCTGTATCGTTCCAATTTTAGAAAAAACTAATTACTGTTTCGTTCCAATTTTAGCAGAAAACCAATCTACTCTGTATCGTTCCAATTTTAGAAAAAAACAAATTACTGTTTCGTTCCAATTTTAGCAGAAAACCAATCTACTCTGTATCGTTCCAATTTTAGAAAAAAAATAATTTTGTTCCAATTTTAGCAGAAAACCAATCTACTCTGTATCGTTCCAATTTTAGAAAAAAACTAATTACTGTTTCGTTCCAATTTTAGCAGAAAACCAATCTACTCTGTATCGTTCCAATTTTAGAAAAAAACAAATTACTGTTTCGTTCCAATTTTAGCAGAAAACCAATCTACTCTGTATCGTTCCAATTTTAGAAAAAAACAAATTACTGTTTTGTTCCAATTTTAGCAGAAAACCAATCTACCCTGTATCGTTCCAATTTTAGAAAAAAACAAATTACTGTATTGTTCCAATTTTAGCAGAAAACCAATCTACTCTGTATCGTTCCAATTTTTGAAAAAAACAAATTACTGTATTGTTCCAATTTTAGGAAACAAACTAATCTACTCTGTATCGTTCAAATTTTAGAAAAAACGAATTACTGTTTCGTTCCAATTTTAGCAGAAAACCAATCTACTCTGTATCGTTCCAATTTTAGAAAAAAAAACAAATTACTGTTTCGTTCCAATTTTAGCAGAAAAACAATCTACTCTGTATCGTTCCAATTTTAGGAAAAAAACAAATTACTGTATTGTTCCAATTTTAGGAAACAAACTAATCTACTCTGTATCGTTCCAATTTTAGAAAAAACTAATTACTGTTTCGTTCCAATTTTAGCAGAAAACCAATCTACTCTGTATCGTTCCAATTTTAGAAAAAAAATAATTTTGTTCCAATTTTAGCAGAAAACCAATCTACTCTGTATCGTTCCAATTTTTGAAAAAAACAAATTACTGTATTGTTCCAATTTTAGGAAACAAACTAATCTACTCTGTATCGTTCCAATTTTAGAAAAAACGAATTACTGTTTCGTTCCAATTTTAGCAGAAAACCAATCTACTCTGTATCGTTCCAATTTTAGAAAAAAACGAATTACTGTTTCGTTCCAATTTTAGCAGAAAACCAATCTACTCTGTATCGTTCCAATTTTAGAAAAAACCAAATTACTGTTTTGTTCCAATTTTAGCAGAAAACCAATCTACCCTGTATCGTTCCAATTTTAGAAAAAAACAAATTACTGTATTGTTCCAATTTTAGCAGAAAACCAATCTACTCTGTATCGTTTTAATTTTTGAAAAAAACAAATTACTGTATTGTTCCAATTTTAGGAAACAAACTAATCTACTCTGTATCGTTCAAATTTTAGAAAAAACGAATTACTGTTTCGTTCCAATTTTAGCAGAAAACCAATCTACTCTGTATCGTTCCAATTTTAGAAAAAAACAAATTACTGTTTCGTTCCAATTTTAGCAGAAAACCAATCTACCCTGTATCGTTCCAATTTTAGAAAAAAACAAATTACTGTATTGTTCCAATTTTAGCAGAAAACCAATCTACTCTGTATCGTTCCAATTTTTGAAAAAAACAAATTACTGTATTGTTCCAATTTTAGGAAACAAACTAATCTACTCTGTATCGTTCAAATTTTAGAAAAAACGAATTACTGTTTCGTTCCAATTTTAGCAGAAAACCAATCTACTCTGTATCGTTCCAATTTTAGAAAAAAACGAATTACTGTTTCGTTCCAATTTTAGCAGAAAACCAATCTACTCTGTATCGTTCCAATTTTAGAAAAAACCAAATTACTGTTTTGTTCCAATTTTAGCAGAAAACCAATCTACCCTGTATCGTTCCAATTTTAGAAAAAAACAAATTACTGTATTGTTCCAATTTTAGCAGAAAACCAATCTACTCTGTATCGTTTTAATTTTTGAAAAAAACAAATTACTGTATTGTTCCAATTTTAGGAAACAAACTAATCTACTCTGTATCGTTCAAATTTTAGGAAAAAAACAAATTACTGTATTGTTCCAATTTTAGGAAACAAACTAATCTACTCTGTATCGTTCCAATTTTAGAAAAAACTAATTACTGTTTCGTTCCAATTTTAGCAGAAAACCAATCTACTCTGTATCGTTCCAATTTTAGAAAAAAACAAATTACTGTTTCGTTCCAATTTTAGCAGAAAACCAATCTACTCTGTATCGTTCCAATTTTAGAAAAAAAATAATTTTGTTCCAATTTTAGCAGAAAACCAATCTACTCTGTATCGTTCCAATTTTAGAAAAAAACTAATTACTGTTTCGTTCCAATTTTAGCAGAAAACCAATCTACTCTGTATCGTTCCAATTTTAGAAAAAAACAAATTACTGTTTCGTTCCAATTTTAGCAGAAAACCAATCTACTCTGTATCGTTCCAATTTTAGAAAAAAACAAATTACTGTTTTGTTCCAATTTTAGCAGAAAACCAATCTACCCTGTATCGTTCCAATTTTAGAAAAAAACAAATTACTGTATTGTTCCAATTTTAGCAGAAAACCAATCTACTCTGTATCGTTCCAATTTTTGAAAAAAACAAATTACTGTATTGTTCCAATTTTAGGAAACAAACTAATCTACTCTGTATCGTTCAAATTTTAGAAAAAACGAATTACTGTTTCGTTCCAATTTTAGCAGAAAACCAATCTACTCTGTATCGTTCCAATTTTAGAAAAAAAAACAAATTACTGTTTCGTTCCAATTTTAGCAGAAAAACAATCTACTCTGTATCGTTCCAATTTTAGGAAAAAAACAAATTACTGTATTGTTCCAATTTTAGGAAACAAACTAATCTACTCTGTATCGTTCCAATTTTAGAAAAAACTAATTACTGTTTCGTTCCAATTTTAGCAGAAAACCAATCTACTCTGTATCGTTCCAATTTTAGAAAAAAAATAATTTTGTTCCAATTTTAGCAGAAAACCAATCTACTCTGTATCGTTCCAATTTTTGAAAAAAACAAATTACTGTATTGTTCCAATTTTAGGAAACAAACTAATCTACTCTGTATCGTTCCAATTTTAGAAAAAACGAATTACTGTTTCGTTCCAATTTTAGCAGAAAACCAATCTACTCTGTATCGTTCCAATTTTAGAAAAAAACGAATTACTGTTTCGTTCCAATTTTAGCAGAAAACCAATCTACTCTGTATCGTTCCAATTTTAGAAAAAACCAAATTACTGTTTTGTTCCAATTTTAGCAGAAAACCAATCTACCCTGTATCGTTCCAATTTTAGAAAAAAACAAATTACTGTATTGTTCCAATTTTAGCAGAAAACCAATCTACTCTGTATCGTTTTAATTTTTGAAAAAAACAAATTACTGTATTGTTCCAATTTTAGGAAACAAACTAATCTACTCTGTATCGTTCAAATTTTAGAAAAAACGAATTACTGTTTCGTTCCAATTTTAGCAGAAAACCAATCTACTCTGTATCGTTCCAATTTTAGAAAAAAACAAATTACTGTTTCGTTCCAATTTTAGCAGAAAACCAATCTACCCTGTATCGTTCCAATTTTAGAAAAAAACAAATTACTGTATTGTTCCAATTTTAGCAGAAAACCAATCTACTCTGTATCGTTCCAATTTTTGAAAAAAACAAATTACTGTAT